>NC_055978.1:22621949-22794449 GCF_018492685.1 Alosa sapidissima | reverse complement strand
TAAACACGGCCACTCCTCAGAGTGGGTAGTGAGGGAGCATGACCCCTCTTCATCGCCAGCCACCCACCCACATTTGCACAGCGTTTTGGGAGATTTCAATTAGAGGCCTCTGCTCATTAGCGGTCCAGTCTGGAGCTTGAAGCGGAGAGAGTTCAGCAATCAGTCATGGTGGGCAAACAGGAACCTAATCAAGGTGAATACTCTCAAGTGGACTGTCCCTCCCCCCCCCCCCCCCCCCCCCCATTCTGCAGTCATTTGTTTCTGCAACCCCCTCAACCACCCGCCAGGTCAACTCAACCTCAGCCTTCCCCTCTGAAAGCTAAACAGACCACCTTACATGTTAATTCAGGACAAAACAACAGCGCTCTGAACTTGGGAGGCATCTGGCAAGCGGCGCAAGGAATTCTCTGCAGCACACTTTCTCAACTGTGTCCTGCACCAAGACTCCCGGGGGCCCGGGCCCAGGCCCAGCTGCAGTTGGTCAGGCTCTGGTATTACTCCAGCCTCCTAATGATGACGTCAGCCGCGGGACCTCTTAGCACACACACCCTAAAAAAATGTGAAGTACACAGCAGAGCGCAGAGCAGAGAAGCAGAGGAAAGTGGAGCAAGAGAGGACGGGAGAGGAGTGGGAAATGGAGAGGAAAGGAGATGAAAGCAGAGGAGAAGAGAGGAGAGGAGAGGAGAAGAGTGGGTTGGAGAGGAGATGCAGAGAGTATAGCAAAGCATTCCAGTGCAGCACTGCAGTGGGAGCAGGCTAACTGGCATCAGGATTACAGCATCAGCACTACCGAAATAACTGCCGGGAGCCTTCTGCGCTATACGTTACAGCCCTGCTCTGGATATATAAATAGACCCAGATACAGCTGTATCTCTATCTATAAGTGGGCACCAGATGAAAAGACAGGTCAAAAGTTTAGTAAACACAAGCTAAAGGGGCTTCTAAAAGGTTTCTGCAAAATAGTCCGTTGCTTGCTTCCTGAGTTTATGTTGTTTTTGGTGCCAGTTCTTCCCCTCACATCTTGAATCCAGGGGGCTTTCACGCAAAGGTCTTAAAGGGGAGTGGGGGTGGGGTGGGGTGCGGGGGGGGGGGAGGGGCTAGGGAGAGGGGGAATACTGGGGGCGTCAACAGGAAGTGAGTAATTTTCTTCCGAGGCCCCTCGCGTGCAACTCGTCGAGAGAGAGAGAGCGAGAGCGAGCATAGCCAGGGGGTGTGTCTTTGGCCGAGCGAGGGCTTTAGCACTCAAACAAAAACACAAGAGAAGGTCCTCCGCGTCTTCAATAACTCCAGCCCTTCGTAATAGGAGCTGCAGAGCAGCTCTGACTCATGGCTCTGCTTCTCAGCCCTCTGCAAGCAGGCATATGAAGGCAGCAGCATGATTCACACACAAAACGAGAAAGAGAAAAGACTTTAAACACTCCAGCGGAGGACTTTGCCTTTCGACAAAAGAAATCCCTTTGCAAAACAAGAGCCACGCAAACGTCCTTGAACAAGCATCCTGACCTATATGATAGATTAAATATGGAATGCATCATGAATGTGTGATTAATGGTGGGAATAAAGACTTGCTCCCTTCCCTAAATATGAAAGGGCACAGCGCTTGCCATCGAAGAATCTCAAACAGGATTTTCCAGTCAGTGGGGGATTCATGAGTTTGCGGTATTAGACTGCAACCTACCATCTTAAAAACTCTTAATTCTACGACCTTCTTTCTAGTATGTGAGCCGAGATGTCCTTATTTATCTCAGATGAAATATGTATTAGAGAGAGAGTCCTGTGCTTGAAAGTCTGAATTAGAATTCGTTTTTCTCCCCACTGCTTGAATGCTATTTTCGGGGAACTCGAGGAAAGTTTTACAAAGTGGGAAGGGGGGCGACTCGCTTTGTCAAACAGATGCATTCAAACAAAGAGCTGCAAATGCAAACAGCCGCTTTGCAAATACAGCCGACCTTTCTGAATGAATCTGGCAAAACAAACAGAGCCAGAGATCTAACCCAGAGAGAGACAGAGAGAGAGAGAGAGAATGAGACAAAGAGAGAAAAAGCAAAAGAAGAGAGAACACAATTCATTTGAGCAAACCAGAGGGCAGGTGTCATCATGATTTATGAGCATCTCCGCTCAAGCCCCGGATAGACGTGACAGTAAACATCCGCTCCCAACATCCTGCCGGCCCCGTCAGAGCAGTCAAACCTCTTCGCAGAGGAGACGTCTGGGAAAGGGGGAGGAGGAGGGGGGAGCAACACCAGACAGATGAGGGAGGCAACAGGCCACCGGAGGGCCTCCATGGGGCCTGATAAGGCAGTCTGGGGCCACACAGGGCCTGAGAGAGGGAGCAGACGGACGACCCCTAGACGCAGACACAGCGGAAAACACGTCGCGCAGAAACCCAGTGAAATTAAACAAGACAAAAAGAGCACATGGGAGTGGCAATGAGCAGTCGGGCAACAATGAGAGGCAGTGACAGTCTCATCCAAGCAGTCTCGGCTTTTCAAAGGCCTCCGCCTCCCGTGCACCCATCAGGGGGTGGGGGTGGGGAGATGGGGGGGGGGGGGGGGGGGTGTTAAAGCAATTACAGTAAGTACAGCCACTGGCGCGATGGGGAAAGGGCAGCCCTCTGTGTCTCTCTTTCTCCATTTCCTTCTCTCTGTCTCTGTTTCTCTCTCACTCTGTCTCTTTCAGTTTGTCGCTCTCCCTCTCTCTCTCTCTCTCTCTCTCTCTATTTTCTCTCTCTACCAGGCTTCCTGACTATCTCTGTCTTTCTCTCTCAGTCTGTCTGCCTGCCTCCCTCTCTCTCTGCCAATTGTTCTCCTTCTCCCTCTCTCTCTCTCTCTCTCTCTCTCTCTCTCTGTCTCTCATTCCCATTCCCATTCCCATTTCTCTCCTTCTCCTCTCTGTCTGTGATTCTGTGGCGGTGGAGTCATCCTCTCCCTGTGGGGCCAGGCTGAATGGCCAATCCTATTCTATTAGTATGGCAGCGATAAGAGCGACGGCCTCATCAATCCTGCACGTTTAATTGAAGAGCTTCCCTCTGCTCGGTCCTGGGGAGAGTAATTATAGACAAGGCAGCGGGGCGAGGGACTCGATGATGACGGCGGCGGTTTTCGGTAGGACGACGAGCAGAGCGCGCTTCGCCCGAGAAGCCAGCGCAGGAAATAGAAAGAAAAAAAAAATAAAATCTGCAATCAAAAAAATAAATAAATTGATGCCCCACAGGCCTTTCCAGAGAAATGGAAAAATGAAAATGAAAAGATGGATCACCGCAAAATAGGACGGGGATGTATAGTCAACATGCCATTAATAAATGAGTGGTGTGTGTGCGTGTGCGTTGTGTGTGTGTGTGGGGGGGGGGGGGGGGGGGCAGATTTGGCTGTGTGTGTGTGTGTGTGGAGGATGCACGAATGGAAAGAGTCTGCAGGCAAGGGAGCGCCTCAAGGGGGGGTTTGTGGGGAAGGAGGCAGGGAGGAGCGAGCAAGCATCTCTGGATATTTAGCGGTGCATGGCGCCAGGCCTAACCACACAGATCTGTCACTCAGCTCTGAGGACACAGAAGATGCCTGCAAGATGACACACACAAGCGCACACACACACACACACACACACACACCGCCATACATCAAAATGCGCAAATGCATATGTGAACAAACACACATGGTCATGAACACTTACAGACAAACTCACATAAACTCATGTAAGCACACTCACACGCACATGCACATGCACACGCGCACGTACGCGCACACTCACATGCAAACACACAACCCCAAAATGAGATATGGAGACAGACACAGAAAATGAACAGTCAACACACAGACACACACATACACATATACTACCACAGAGACCACAGACACACACAATCCCAGAGACATACAGTCATTCCATAAATGCACACATACATATACCCATACACATACACACTCACACACACATACACACTCACATACACATACACATACACATACACATACGCATACGCATACACACTCCACACCACAAACCAGGCAAAAAACCCTCTTAAGAACTTTAAGAAACGACTGCTGAAAGCCAAGGCTCCCCAAAACAGGAAAAGGATGATTCCACACAAATTGCACACAAATCCACACAGGCTCAGCTTTTCGAAGTCACAGAGTTTTCGCTAAAGCAACGTCTTAATCCCCTTGCGACGACTTCACATTTCAAAGAGCTGACTGGTCTCATGGACTGAATGGTACATTCTGGCCACATTGAACATTCAAGACACCAAAGGCTTCTATCTGAACTTATGAAACAAATCAGGAAGTCAGACTTATTTGCATTGTATTGGCTCCTTAAAAAAAAAAGTTTTTTCCTTTCTTTTCAGGCCTCTGCCTCCATTCCCATTCAAAGCTGACTAAGGAGCACGGGCATCTGCAAACAGAGTGTTTGTGCTCCAAAATGCTTTTCTGGTGATTATCTCCTTGACTTCGGGCCAAGCCTGGTCGACCCAGCTGTGGCATGGACACAGAGTAAGAGGCAAAACGAGACAATTTCTCCCAAACTAAAAAAAAACTTTCAGATTCAGATCTCAGATTCTTCCTTTTCTCCCCTGACTTCAGCCACTACGGTAGTTTTTTTTTATGTTGTTTGTTTTTAGCAAAACCACTGATCCATTATCAGTATGTCCGCGACTCCTCCCTGGGTCTTCTGAATGAGGGGTAAACAGTTTGAACTGATTCCAGGGCTCATCAGAGGCAGCGGGCGGCGTGCAGGATGCACCACATCCAAAGGGCCAGTGTGAGACTGCCCGAGGCAGCTGGATTAAGGAGGAAGAGGACACAGCAGGATCTGCAGGCCCCCTTCACCTCTACCCCTCTCCCATCACCGTCAGGCCCTTTCAGTCAGTGGTGTCTTCCTCTAGGGACAGACGCATCCTCAAAGGTCACTTTCACACACAAATATAGCCCTCAGACAGATCTTAGACATGGAAAATGCACACTCACAGACAAAAGCATACACACAAAACGTCTGTCTTCACATACTTAGACACATACACAGACACACACACACACACAGACACACACACAACCCCTTACACACACAAACCCACATACACACACAAAGATTTTTCCAGAGAGTGCCTCTGTCTCAGGCCTCGTCTGTAGAGGAGCTTGACTTTGCTCATCTCCACAGGAGTGCTCCTCCTGGGAAAGCTGATAAGAGCATTCAGCAAGCGGAGAGGAGCAATGGGAACTCCCTGCCTATTATTGCCAAGGAGTGCCGGCTTGAGTGCACGGCTGTCTGTGCATGCAGAGTGTGTGTGGTCATCTGAGGGCATGTTTGGTTATGAGAGAGAGACAGACAGAGGCAGAGAGAGAGCGTGAGAGAACGTGACAAGGTTATATGTTTGTGTGCACATAGAACAGGTGTGTGTGTGTGTTATGGTCTTTTGCACCACGGCCCAGGGCTGACCTCCGGAGCAGGATTTACGAGAGACGCTCACCCCTCTTCACCTCCCACAGCTGAGCCTCGGCGAGACACACAGCACGCTAAGAACCGGTTATCAAACCAGCCGAGCCGCCTGTGCGCTTGCATCTTATCGCCCCCCCGTGCGACGGAAAACCGCCAATCAGCACTCAAGTACGTCCATGTTATGTGTAATGGGCCATCGCTGGCAGGGACATAAAGAGAGAGCAGCAGCCGAGGCTGTCAAGAGCAGCAGCCGAGGCTATCGAGGCTGATTGCAGAGGGCTCAATGGCGGAAAGCACAAGGGGCAGAGAGAAGGGCCAGCGAATGGCTCTTCAGAGGCTCAGATAGGCAAAGTCCACCCCTGCGCCGGGGGCCGAGTCGAAGTCGGGTGAATAATGAGGAGAGTACGACGACCCCCTTGTCGAAGTCGGGCAGCGAGCACTGGAGTGATGTGCCGGCGAAAAAACACATCCAGCTGGGGCGGGGGAATCTGGGGTGGCGGCATTATGCAGGGAGTTAGGGGTATAGAGCGGAGACTGGGCACACACACACACACACACACACACACACCTCATAAACCTCAGCTATGTGTCACACACACACACACACACACACACACACAGACCCAGCAGAGGTAGACAGCGGGACACACACTCCGACACAGAGGCTACAGAGGGATAGAGAGAGTGAGAGAGAGAAATAAACGAGAGGACAAAAGAGTCTAAACTGGGCTGGGAGCCCTCCACGCGTAGCATAGCGGCTCTTCCCCCTCCGCGCTGCTAAACTGCAAAGTTGGCAGAGGCGAAGCGTGCCGGCTTCATGCTATTAATTTATTTTTTAAAAAGCCAGAGCGCACGGAGATCTTCTTATTCCCTCCCCAGATAGGATTAGCAGTGCAGCTGGCCTTTTGAACCCAAAAAAGCTTTCCCTCCCTTCTCTCTCTCTCTCTCTCTCTCTCTCTCTCCCTCTTTCTCCCTGTTCACTGCGCACACAGCAAGAAAAAAACATGAATCAGAAATTCACCACTGCGCATCGCCACTAATGAAAACTTTAAGCCCGGTGCACAATGACGGTGCAAACACCTGCTATGAGCAGCCCGTTTCAGTTCAGCTGCGTCGGCAACTTTGCCATCACTCTTCCGGAGCGTGGGTCGAGGTTGGGGTTTGTATTTTATTGCTGCCTGATTTTATGTGAATTCTACAAACTCATTAATTCATCAGAGGACTTGACTTGAGTGTTTAGAGCTAATATATATGTTATCTGTGAATTAGCACGTTTCACAAGGTGTTTTTGAATGGTGCTAGGGATCAAATGCGGTGTTAAAGCGTAAATCAGGCTGCAATCAATTGTTAACACATTTTTGATCACTGATCTAAAATGGGGTGACAAATGGGGTGGCCATTTTTAATAATAACTGTTCTCCATTATATCAACACAACAGCAATCCACCTACCATCAAACTATCCACCCATAATGTGAGAGATTATGCTGTTTTGGCAAAACTGTGTTTTGCAATCATTATCCAATTATGCTATCCACATCAGCCAAATAGTTCCCTCATCACAGGAATAAAACAAAGAACCCACCTCAGGCGTTGCAGTAACATAACCCTAATGTCACCCCTATAACCCCCATCTCCAGTCCCTCCATCCATCCATCCACCTGACTTTCCCTCCTCTAATCCATCAAAAACAGTAAACAGTCGAGCCCCTTTCTTGTGCGAGTGCCCCTAAACTGCGTTGTCTCATGGCCAGCAATCTGGGCTTAATTAGCGTCCACAGGTCAGGGCTGCTGATTTAATGAGCAGATGCCATTCGGAGCCGATTGGCCGCACTTGGCCGGCGTTCATTTAAAGGGCACCTGACGGCGGCAGCTTCGCTAACGCTAATCCAACCTCCGAGGGCTAGCCAGGTCCCTGCCCTCACCACACCACCAGTCAGTCACAAGCAGACAGTTAATACTGGGAGCACTGGGAAAGAGCTTTAGCCTATTAGATCACTTGCAACCAGAGAAAGAGATAGAGACTTTGACTTTTAAAATCCCTTTTATTGAACCATTCTATGGATCAATTACTCAATAGAGAGAGAGAGAGTGAGAGAGGGGGAGGGAGAGAAGGAGAGAGAGAGAGGATCACAGATGGAGGAAGAGATGGATTGGGTTTCATGTGTGCGGTGGTAGGGGGAAAAGAGCGGGTGACGTGGTATGGTTGGTGTTTTGCTTTAGAGATGAGCTCATTTCCTGTGGCGTCTCCCAGATGCGTGACACCTCGGCACACGCATCATCAGCTCTGAAGGGCAGGCCAGCACAGCCTGGAACACTCATGCTGTGTGTGCAAGCACTGGGTCTGTGTGTGTGTGTGCATGCGTGTGTGCGTGTGTGTGTGTGTGTGTGTGTGTGTGTGTGTGTGTGTGTGTGTGTGTGAGAGAGAGAGAGAGAGAGAAAGAGAGGGCTAGATTAAAAAACACAGACAAAATGGAAAAGCGTGTGTATATTTCTGTGTGTGTGTGCTCATAAGAGATGGAAAAGAACGAATGGAAAAATATGTGCCTGCATATATATATATATATATATATATATATATATATATATATATATATATATATATATATATGTATGATTATGTGTTGGTGTGTGCATATGTCTATTTATGCATCTGTGTGTGCTTGACTGGACAGCACAACTCAGTGCCACACAGACCTGGCTTTAACAGAGCTGGGTCTGTCATAGCAATCACTCTCTCTCCCTCTCTCTCCCTCCCTCTCTCTCTCCCTCCCTCATAAAGGTAGTCTGCCCCAGGACCCAGTGAGGACACACTCACTCTGAGGGCCTTTTTCCTCGACAACTTTCATTCATTACCTCCGCCTGTGACCTCACCCAAAAAAAAAGCACCGGGACCCTCCGGGGACTGCAAACATATTTCTACGATGACAAGACACAGACCGATGTGGACAGTTCACGTCTGTGTCCTAAAATGTCTCGCTGGGCTAGTAGTGAGGCAGCGAGGGAGGGAGGGATGGAGAGAGGGATGATTGGAGGTTGTGACAGTAGGAGGGAGAGAGGGAGGGAGGGCTCTCTCTCTCTCTAAGCAAATAAATGAATAGCTCAGTGGCGGCAGGAGCGTGACTGCTGGCACTCCTGTTCCGACGCGGTTCGATTACGAGCTCATTAGCTGATTTAACAGGACAACAGTGCAGGCTTCAAGCCATAACAACACCCTGTGGGGGAGAGAGAGGGGGGAGAGAGACAGGGAGTGAGAGGGAAGGGGGAGAGACCTAGGCAGAGATGAGAGAAGAGAGAGAGAGAGAGAGAGAGAGAGAGAGAGAGAGAGAGAGAGAGAGACAGGGAGAAGACCAGCTAACACAAACATCCTAAAAGATTAATAGGGAGCCCTGCTATGTTGAGTTGTACGCGTGCAGGGGGTCATAGCGCAATGGTTAATGTTTAATGCCCCATGGCCTTGGGTGCTGGCTGGAGACTGGGTGAAACATTGACGGACACAAAGCCCTGGGGGACTGAGACTGTGGATCTGGGGTATGGGGTGAGGAGCGAGGAGCAAAGCATGAAGGACAAGAGCTCACAACTCCACTAAGGATCTGGATACTTGGCCTCGGGATGCCACAGTGAGGCCTGCCTCCAGCTGGATTTCAAAGGGGGGGAGGGAGTGTGTGTGTGTGTGTGTGTGTGTGTGTGTGTGTGTGTGTGTGTGTGTGTGTGTGTGTGTGTGTGTGTGTGTGTGAGAGAGAGAGTCTGATGTTTCTTTTATTTGGTCTCCCTGCAGCTGATCCAGTGCTGCAGTCCAGTGCCTTGCCTTTGGTGTTAATGTTACAGATTTATGAGCAGCTTCAGTGTGCTTCACTCTCACTGAATATGTGCCCACATTCATATATACATTTTACTGGCATATTAATCTTATACCCTGTCCCTTTTATATGGATCCTGATTCATATTCAGCGTCTGCAGCAAAAACAAAACCAACCATCACCAACAAGCATGGCGTCTAAAATATGCACTGCAATAATGGACTGTCTCACACTGTATATACAAGAACAATAAATGAGAAGAGCCATCAAGAAAAACAAACGGACTTAAAGTAAGAGTGTGCTAGATAAGACAGGGCGGTGACGGTGTGTGATTAAAGCGAATGAGGAAAAACAGCCCAGCAGTAGGCCCTTTGCTTAATTCTGACTTAATCACACCACTTGCTTGGTCGTACATTGGAAAGATCAATGGCGGCGCTTATCTAGTTACGCGAGATTACAGGAGGGATTTCAGCAAAGGCCCAGTGGCTCGCAGTTACAAGTCAAAGAGAACGCCGGCTGGACGACGGTGCTTCTCTTTCGTAGCCCTGCAATTACTCGCTCTCTGTAAACATGCTGAGTGGATTTTTACTCTTTACTAGAGCTGCTTGCCCTTTCATGCACCACACACACACACACACACACACACACACACACACATACACACACACACACACACACACACACACACACACACACACACACTCACACACTCACACACACACGCACAGAGAGGTTTAGGTTTAGAATGAGTGAATTTGTCTTTTGCTGACACAACCTCCAGCAAGCCCTGTTGCTGCTGCTGATCACTGCTCTGTTGCTGGCCAGAAGAAGCTACCCCCACTGCGAACCACCACAGCCCTACTCCATCTCCATGTAAGGGGAGAGATGGGATGGGAGGAGAGGAGAGGAAAGCAGCGGCCAGCCAAGCACTGCTGTGACCAGCACCAGACACCGAGCCGAGGGCCTCTCCCAACACAAAACAGACGGCCGACACGCACCCTGGCTGGCCCGTACACGCCGGCGCAGAATCGCGCTTCGTCATGCACCTCTGCTTGTTTGTAATAAGCGGCCAGCTCTCGCCACGCTGTGCTACTTCGTGTTTTTCCTAGTGACTCTGTGTGTGTGCGTGTGTGTGTGTGTGTGTGTGTGTGTGTGTGTGTGTGTGTGAGAGGAGCTCCCCTGAGCTGTGGTCAGGTGACGCCTCAGATGTGGTAAATTTAGTTCTGCTCCATTTATCTCACTCATTGCATGTTTATAATTGTCGGGAGTCGGTGGTGGTGGTGGTGGTGGCGCTTGGTGCTACACTTCTCTCTTCTCTCTACAGCCAGGACTAGAGCACATGTATGCACACATAAAAGATGCTGTTTAATCCATGCACATGTATCATAGCAGCGACTACCTAGACTGTCAGAATCATTTCCAGACAATATTTATTCCACTTTCAAATTAGTGAGGACATGATCTGTGGTATCTGTTGTTTTCTTCCATATCATTTTGCACAGTGTAACTGGTCACATGATACAAGTGTGTTTTACATATGTTTTTCCCTTTTCATGCAAATCTCCAGCCATCTCTGGCCTGTTCTGTGGTCACACTATCATGATGCATTACTCAGATTACATGTGTATGACTTAGTTGTATTGGCCATTCCCCAAAATACACACACACATACACACACACAAAGCCCAAGACACATGTACAATCTATGAGCGCATAGGAAAGATAAAGAAACTCAGTACCAGACACATAAACACAAAGACGTTCTAACACAAACACCCCCCGCCCCCACCCCCGGCAGCCAGGTCACAGAGATTCCACATGACCTTGCTCTACAGGAAGAGGGATTAAGAGAAGACAAGTTCATTTCCAAAACAAAAGGCTGCTCTCGGCCATATAAGGGAGGCCTGTGCTGTCACTCACCCTGTACTGCACACAGCCGAGCCGAGCGGGCTCATCTGATCTATATGTGTGGATTTCATCTTTTTATCTTGCTATTGCATTTCATGGGAAAATGGCTCATCACCATCTGGATAGCACTTTTGGCTGTTTCAAAGGAGTAAACATGCACACAATGTAATATTCCTGGGTAAACATTGTTTAATTAAATCTACAGCTAAAATGAAAAAAATATATCTCATTCACTGAACCAGATATATATAATTCAGTAAACAATTCAGTAGTGTTCAATTCTGCATGTGAATCTAATCTATAAACAGTCCAGCCCTTGGGGAGCAGCTGGATTCAACGCGTATTAAACTCGAGTGAGTGTTATCTATGAGTGATGGAGCCCTGATGAGTTTGGGGGGGGGGGGGGGGGGGGGGTTCCCTGGCATCGGTGGGGTGACCCAGCCACTCCAAGCAGAGTAGCGGCTGCCCGCACGCCTGCCCGCAGCCCGCACGCCTGCCCGCCCCTCCCCTGCCCCCTCCGCTCCTCTCGCTTCACGCCCACGCTCTGTCACTCCGCGCTGAACGGATTTGTTGGCGTTACATAAGATCATTAGCGCAGAGAGGCGCGCGGCGCCGCGCCGCCGAATGGAGCCCCCACATATTAGCCGAGGGATCCTCTCTGCCAAGAGGTGAAGAGGCAAGCCTGCTTGACATCCCCCGTAAAACCACCAAGTTCTTCAGTAGCCGTCCACACACACACACACACACACACACACACACACACACACACACACACACACACACACACACACACACACACACACACACACACACACACACACACAGCCACTATTCCCCCCCACACACTCAAGTACAAGTGCAAGCTTACACTCCTTCAGACTTGCTATCACACAGGCACATACATATGCATCTATCCACATCCACATCAAGTCCCTAGGCATTCATGCAAATATTCTTTTATTTTACTCTGTTTATATTTGCAGGAATAGTGCACATTGATAAACACTTCTCTTAGAGTGCCAGTTTAGGTTTTGGCTAATTGTCAGCTAGTCCCTTGGCAGGCTCAGTTCAAAATTGTTTTTGGAAAAGAATGCATTCAAGGAAAACAAACGCAAACATAAAGCAGGGAACATTACATAAAGATATTACATAAAAGCAATATAACAGCACATAGATACTGTATTAATACACACACACACACACACACACACACACACACACACACACACACACACACACACACACACACACACACACACACATACCTACAATACACACACATACAGACAATCAAAAAGACACACAAAAAAACACATAAATACACACACACACACACACACGCACAAGAGATTAAAACATAAACCAGCGGACAAAAAACAATGGCTGCAAACACTCACACAGACACACACACATTCATAAACCCACACTGTGATATGCTTGTCCTTCACCAGCGATTGTGTTGCATGCAGATAGTAACCTCACAGAGCATCTGCAGCCCACAAGCAAAAAGCCTCCCTCCTATTCAAACCAACCATGCCTCTCCTCTGACAGACGAGCCCTCTCCTTCCCACAGTGAGCCAGCCGAGTCCTTTCAGAAACAGAGCTCCCTCAATCCTTCAGGCCTGCACAAAGCTGGGAGATCTTGGGGGTCGGACCACGAGCACCTGGCATCAGAGGGTTCAGTCTGTGCTAAATCGGCCAGGCTACAACGTTAACGACCAAACAAAGCAAAGAGCACCCCTTTAGTGTGGTTTGGACCTGATGACCTCCGCCACCAAGCCACACACACACACACACACACACACACACACACAGATAGATTACACAGGCATTTCACCAGTGTCTTTCCACCCTGTCTGCTTGAGTGCATTTGAACGTTTGAACTTTTTTTTTGTTCCGACAGCCTCAAGTTTTTTTTGTTTTTTTTTTCCGTTTCTTCCTCAAGTGGGCCGCTCTAATGATGCCGATTTCACTCAAACTTCCCTTTCCTGTCCCAGGCGTCTGGGAAAACACTGCACACAAGGGAGTGTGTGTGTGTGTGTGTGTGTGTGTGTGCGGGGAGGGGGGGGAGGGGGGATCCAGGGCAAATGCAATCAGAAGAGACAGCACTAACATTTCGGCTTCTCTCCTCCGTTTTCACGCTTGTCCAAAGGCACAGATCTATGCCGGCCTCAACGATTCCTGAATGGAAAACGCCCATGCTCCCAGAGATCAGGCCGAGAAGGCTGAGTCCTTGAAAAATCAAAGCAGAGAAATCAGCCCACACAGAACTAGCTAAGCTAGTATTCTCATCCGCAACCGGCAGAGCGTATGCCGTTTGAATAGAAAGAGCAAAATGTGTTTATGGACAGGGCGTTTTGATGGGCCGTTATGCCTATTGTTGGATCCCTGAGTTGTGTAGAAGAGCTGACACACACTTACCGGCACACACACACAAATACAAACATACGTGATGTACACAAACACACATAACATACACATACAGTATGTGCAAGTTGCACATGTACAGTACAAACCTCTAGACAAGCCCGAGCGATGACATACTATTAATATCTGCCTTTTCTCTGCGTAATCACATAAGTGCTTGTGCCACAGCGGCACGCTGGATCGTGGAACAGATTACAGGCAGCGGCTCCGGCACGCCACAATGGCAAAAGACGGATTCCATCTCTGTTGCTTTTGTTGGCTGACAAAGCCGCACATTGATCCCCTAATCCAATACAGGCTCTGGCCCGTGTATTAAGCCAGGGAGAAAACACGTTAAAAACAGAGCTTTTAGCAATATAATGCTTATTACATCCGCACACCCATCCACCCATCCACACACACACACACACACACAGCAACTTGATCTGGAGAAGCCACTCATGTAACATCGGGGCGGATGTGTTCAGGCTGAGCGTGGGGCAGCAGATTATTCCCCCCTTGCTTTAATGAATGTGCTGGAGCGTGGGAGAAAAGCCCATACACTCCGGCGTTAGCTGGAATCCTGTGGGTGTAGTGGGCCAATGCTGCGTGTGGGAGCTTCTGGCTCGAGAGGCGGTTGACCCAGCCGCCGTGTGGAGAGTGAGTCATGCAAGAGCCGGGCAGGTTATTCCAGTTTCAGAAAGGAGAGCCTGTTGGTGTTGTCTTAGTGTGCTTCTGTGCGCATGGCTATGTGTGTGTGTGTGTGTGTGTGTGTGTGTGTGTGTGTGTGTGTGTGAGAATGTGTGTGTGTGTGTGTGTGTGTGTGTGTGTACACATGTCTGTGTGTCTACGTAGTGTATGCGTGCTTGAGCTGTCTGACAACAGATTAAAGGTTTGTGCAAGCACTTGAGTTGCTGCACGAAGGTGTGCCTGCCTGTACCTACAAATGCTTGCTTGTTTATAAGGAGTCACACGTAGCCGCACATGTGCTGCTATTGCATGCTTGCACACAGCTGGTGCGTTTGTTATTGCGTGTGAGTGAGTGAGCGCGTCTGTGCTTGTGTGTGTGTGTGTGTGTGTGTCTATGTGTGTGCCTGTGTGCGTGTGTGCGCTCGCGCGCGCGTGTGTGTGTGTGTGTGTGTGTGAGTGCGTGCGTGTGTACGTGCGCATGACTGTTCTGACTAGGCCCCGTGGCTGATTCCCACGGTGACATTCCCATGAATACACAGACAGCCTCCAGTGGTGCGAGTTCAGTCTTCACCACCAGCTACACCGCACTCTTTATTAATAAAAAAAAACCCCCCAAGAACCACATACCAGGCAGCCCACAGCCTGCACCACAGGGCTAGCCAGCTCCCCCCGCCAGTTTAGACCTATTACGTCTTCAATTAACAAGATAAATGAGCATTTTATTGGCTGAATGCACTTACGAGTTTTACAGTCTGGGGAATGGAAGACCCTTGTCCTGTTATCAGAGAGATCATAAACTGAGCGTGTTCAGCTAGCTTGCGCTCTCTATTGCTCCGTCTCCCACTAATGCTATAATCACTGCCAGGAAGGTGCACCGTGTCTCCAACATTACACAGAGATAGCGCTTTTGAAGAACGATCTTCCTCTCCACAGCGGTGACCTTGGCCCCTTTAAAGGAGAATTATGGCGATTTTTCATATAGATCTCCGTTTCTCGAGGTTACCGAGTACGTAAAGGTGGCATATTTCACTCCCATTCACTAGAATGTTAAATGGTTTCTTGAGGTCTTATCTGTTCCAACATCCGTTCCAAACTTGTCAAAATACCAAACTGGTCAAAATACCAAACAGAAGAAGCACCACAAAACCATTTTCAACCATTTCTGAAGAGCCCTGTTCAGACCGCCCCATTTGTGCGTCTGCTCCTTTGCAAACACAAGCATATGGCTCCATGTTGACATTTTGGTAACATGTCCCGAGCAAACTTTTTCACTTTCGTTCTTCAGTCGTGAGCAGAGACTTGGTCAACATATGTAATATGATTCCAGAGGCGCTAGTTCCAACAGCTAAAGCAGCACGGCAGCTACAGCTACGGATTTCTCCTTTAAACATATGACGACCTGCCACCGCACATTTGATTTGTTTAGGAGGGGGGTTTTTTTCATGGGAAGGCTGGCCGTGAATCATTTAGTGTGCTCACTCTAATTAAATCAGCCGTGAAGACAATCCTTAGAGAGTGAGCAAGCCTGCAACAGAGGCATAAAGCATATGTGAGAATGAGAGACGGTGTGACTGTGTGCATTTGTGTGTGTGTATGTGTGCGCGTGAAACAGAGAGAAAGAGAGAGAGAGAGAGAGAAAGAGAGAGAGAGAGAGCGAGAGAGAGAGAGAGAGAGAGAGAGAGATGAAAAACACTGGAGTGAATAACCTGCCACACAATTAGAAAATCTTCTCGGTAGGTTGCACACTCACTGATTAGCACCATAATTTGACAAATCTCCTAATAACCCTTCTAAGACATTATCTATACTTACTCACTTACTGTCTGTCTGGCCCTCAGCACTATTGAGACTGATGCTGTCAAGCCCCACAGACAGACTCACTCACAATGTCAACAGATGATGACGCATGGAAGCATGACTTCAACACTGAGCACAGATACCAAAATTTAAGTTTTAAGTTATAAATAGAAACATTTTCGGTTTTTATCCATAACCCTGCTCGAATTTGCATGTGCAAAACACCAGCACGCACTGCAAAACAAGGAGCTTGTTTTGCACAGTCCTCACACCCTAACTCAGAGGCTCTGTGGCAATGTATGTGATCTCATTGCCCATAAAACACACACACACACACACACACAAACACACACACTCTTTCTCACACACTCACACACACATGCACAAACATACACAGACACACACACACACACACACACACAATGACAACACTGGCTCCGAGACGCAGGCCTTACCAGCACATCTGTTTCATATCAAGCGAAGGTCATGGCAGCGGCACCTTCTGTAGAAAAAAATACCACACCGCACCGCACAGCACAGCACAACACAGCGCTCTCTTAAAGCAGTCCAGGCACCGGAATATCTGTAAATGGTGCTATCGCAGTCCTCTCTGCCTAGCCTATGCGCTCGGTCTGGAGCACAGCCAGGGATTAAATGCTGGATTATCGGCTCGGCTAGATTAATGGGCAGGGAAGCAAAAATTTGTCTTTGGTTGAGGGGAGGGGAAGAGGGAGTGTTACGACAGATGGAGTGCCACTGGTGGGGACAAGGGTCTGAAATGGATTTCTGAGCCCCTGAGCTCTAATACAACGCCCGTCACTTTGCTAGACCTTTATAGTGAATGTATTTGGAAGAGGCCTCACAGACCCCATCCTTATTTCCTGTATCCATGACAGGGTTTTCCAAGGACACAGAATTTAGGTTTTTCAGAATCTTTTTTTCAAAGAAAGCCAACCAGCCTTTCCCAACACTGAAACCCCAGTCATGTTTTTTTCTCTGTTTTCACTTTGGCTGAAAGATAAATCAATTTCTAATTGAAATCGCATTTTGAAGTAATGCAATTAGCAAATCGTGAAGGCAGCAATTAATCGCGCAGCTCACGACTCACGACTCTGATTATGTACGAGTACTTTGATAATTCCTGAGACCAACTTTTTAAAATGCGCCATAGGCAGCTGTATGATGAATGAGATAAAAAAAGCAGAAGTGTAAGAGGTAATATTTCAGTCATTTTGGAAATGTATTATACAGTGAATATTCAACTGAATCTTTGCTTTCAAAAATATATCACAAAATATCTGTCAGAAAAAATGTCATTTTCACTGCCTCCTTGAGAGGTTGTATTTACTGTTCGATGACGATGGGATCGAGTTTGCAATATTGAACTCCAATAATAGATAAACACAGGCACTATATAGAGCCCAGCAATTTTAAGACCAGCAACATCTACAGCCATTACAAAAAGCACACTGGGAAATAAGCAAACACTGAAATTACTACACAAATAGAGCGACCACTGCTTACACCAACTAATCTAAAACAGATGAAAAAATGGTGGGAAATCAACAATGTTCTCTTGTTGTTAATGTTCTTCCTTATTCCCTGGGCTATTACAGCCCCACAACAACAAGTATCTTCAGTGCACACCTACCACACAGTTTCACATTTCTCTCTACTGCAGTGGGAAGCAAAACAAAAAGGTTGTAAGAACTTGCACAGTCCCTGTTCAAGAGAGTAATGGGACAACATGAGGTGGCGGGAGGTGCTTTTAATGACTAAATCTCACGTTGTTATTGTTGCCAGACTGAATGTTTGCAAACAGCTCACCCTCCTAAATGCTTTTTAATACGACCCACATGGTAGGTGTTTTTTTTTCTTCCTTGTCATGAACAAGATGATGGGGATAAAAAAACATGATGCCTCCAAAGTTCAGGAGAGCATGCTAGCACTAAATCTTAAAGAGCCTAAACAAATCTGAATCAAGCTGCTTTTCTTTCATTGCGGGATTAGAAAATGGCGATATTTGCATTTTCCAAGATGAGTGCTGCTTGTTGAGAATGCAGCTTTTGGGCACATTACAACCGCTTGCTGGGGAGGACAAAAAGAAACATAATTTCAATGTTTTTTGAGCAGTTGTCATAGAATAGCATTATCATTCAGCTTTGAGAATGGGGATTGAGAGCAATGCACAAAAAAATGTGTCAAACTGTCATTTCAGAAAATAATTTCTAAATAAAAAAGCATGTTGCCAGTCCAACATGAGATTGCATGAGCCTCCATGCGCAGATCCCCTGATCTTTCTGAAAAGACCAAGCAGTTTAGTCGATTACCTATTCATATCATCCTCTGATGTATTCCTCTTGCAGCCAACTGCAAAGCGATATAATGCCATTTGTGCAGGCGGGCCAAAATTCCTGCTGATTCTCTGGGAAATCTGGATTACTCAGTTAGAGTGAATTTCTATGACGGGAACAATAACAACACGTATTAAAAAAAAACAAAAAAAACGCTGAATGTTTACAGCCTGGCGCTGGATGCACCCACAGGCAAAGTGTAGCACCAGTGAATGGGCTAGCACATTATTGGCACCTAGCTAGCTTTTAGTAAAGGGGCTGTTAGGCCGATCTCCCACGGCGCTGTAAACTAACCGCCACTGGCCATCCGCTTCCTACAACTCCAAAGTAGCGACGGTCAACTCGCCAGAGGGCAGAGGGAGCACGTGGGCCAGACAGAGATTGTGTGGGAATTACTGGAATGGAAGCTGCTTGGGAAAATGGAATTAGAGGAAGGAGCAGTGGGCCGAGCTGGAGGGGAGAGAGGGGGCTGGGGTTAGCGCTCAGTGACCGAGAGACCTTGTTCACATTGACTGTTCTTCTCAGAGGGGGCTCTTTTTAACTCCTGATCACCACAAGGCTTCCTAAACAAGCCCCTGAGTTACAGACCAGGGGGAGAGTCAGTGCTGAGAATCAATGTCACACACGGCATCTAAAGTCCAAACACATTTCTCTTAACCAACATTAGAAATGTCTAAAACCCGCAACAAACAAATAACACATAATACACAGATTTAAAAAATCATTCTGCTCTTGAGTTTTGGTTGACCGTTTTATCACCCTTAAATAAAAGCCTACTTGCCCACTAACTAAAAAGCATATTGGTGAGTGTCTTTAATTGCAGACTCTATTAGTCTAGAACGAGAGTCAAAGATCACTAACTCTCATTAGTCCCATTTTTTTTTGCAATTTAGTGGAGATGCAGACAGACAGAGACAGTGCCTCAGACAGAGGGAAGAGAGAGAGAGACCTGGATGCAGCCACAGCCATATTAAACGCTTACATGAAGAAGATTAAGGATTCCCCACAGACTGGGTTGACACCCTCAGACAGTAGACATGTTATCTCCTTATTTGCCGCAATTAGATGACAGTAGCCTCACTGCAAAAATGCAAACAGCCTTGGATTGAGTCAACAGAGGGGAATATGGTGGCACATCTCTCCCTCTCCTGTCGAGCAGTGCGTTGGAGAAATACTTACCCAGCAGCCGCTCTCAGCTGAGTGTGTTGTGTTTTCTGTTGAGTCATCCCTATCAGACGTTTGGGGTAAGGATCTGAGGAGCAGAAAATCTCCAGCAGATGCTTTTGTCTGGTTAATACCTTAAAACAGTGACGGGGGTTACACTGCAAGCACACCAAATATTGTTGAAAGAGTGGTTTATCCTCCCCTCCCAGCAGAAAGGTTGGGGGAGTGTGTATGTGTGTCTCTGTGTGTGTTTGGGGGGTGTGTGGGGGGGGGGGTGTTGCAAAATACATCCAGCCCGTGATGAGGAAACTCAAGCCCAGGCATACGGCTATGGGGGTCTGTGAGGAGGGTAGAGCAACTGCATTCTGCCACACGCAAGCAGATGCTACAGAGTCAAGAGAGCCAAAGCTACAGGTTGACTCCATGCATTTTAATTTCCCTACACAGATGCCTCTTGCCAGTTGTTCTCTAATAAACTTGCTTAAAGTGGAGACGCCTGTAGCGGTGCAGACTCGTCTGACTGAAGGAGAGAGAGAGGGGGCTAGAGGGAGATAGTGAGACAGAGAAAGAGATGTGGGGGTAGGTTCGGGGTAAATAGAGACTGGTAAATAAAGGTTGGTGGGAAAACACTACATTGACTGTCCAGCTGGATTCCCCTGACCACTGTTCTGTGTTGCTGTGGCCCTCTGTTTACAGCCAACATTGACCACGCAAAGTATCAGTTTCCCAAGACCATATGGCAGTTCTCCAAAATTGCACTTAAAGACTGGGAGCATTTTGCCCTTATCGTTGCACAGAAAACAGATTTATCCATTTGTTGTGGGTGGCAGTTTGCTAGCATCAAAGGGAGGTAGGGGGCGAACAAAACAGATGATATGTAGTGATGTGAAACAAAATAAAGAGACCATGTGACTGCAAAGAGCCAGTGACCACTATCAAGACAGTGCAAAGCCAGGAAACACATTAGTGGATTTCCTGACTCTTGGCCCTGCTTCCTTATGGACCACAAGCCAGCCAATTTATCAGGACAGGGACACTAAATTATTTCAAAAGCACACCCCCTTTGGCACGACAGCTGGTAGACAGAATGGTCAACTCACTCATGGCTCCCTTCTGGTCCAGTATCTCAGGCGTGGACATGACCAGGTTCAAGGACGGTACCATAACCACCCACATACTGAGAAGCTAGCACTAGAACAACCCTTCCCAGCAGGCCAAGTTCATCAGCAGACAATCTTGCACCGTCCAAGACGGCCCCCAGGCCAGGCTCAGCTCAGAAGAGCTGGATAAGGAGCTGGGAATTGAACGGAGGCATGAGTGTCATGTGATCCAACAAATTTTTTCTCGGTTCTGTCCCGTTCGGAGGCTCACTGCTAGTTTTCCACCCATTGCACTGCTCATCTCTCCATGTCCTCACAGTCTATGGAGGCTATGGAAGCCATCTGTGTGATGTTCAGTATCTTTTTTTGAAACACACTGGAGCGGGCGAAAGCCACAGCCTCCCATGCAACCTCAAGAGACACCAGACGCAAGGTCACTCTCTTCCCCTGTTGGTCCCTCTCTTGTCAGTATCTCCTAATCCAGTAGAGGTTATTTACTCACCCAAAATCAGCGAGAGGCAGATTATTAGGGTAATTTTCTAGAGAGTCAAGCTTTCACAGGAAATGTAAGCCAATCAGACGCTAATTAATATAATTTGAGGATAAATAAGATTTATGGGTGCTGCTTGCAGTGCATCTTGACCTTTCCCACGTCTTTCTCTCAAGCATGATCACGGATCAGAATAAACTTCATTATCCATCCTAATTTTTACCATTACGAAAAATAATGTTCCGTTAATACACGTATAGGTCACGTCAGCCATGGGTCACTGAATGTTACTTCCCCTGAAATTATGATCAATTGTGAGTCCATAATGAAATGTGCCGCGCTTTTACTCTGCTGTAAAAGAATCTCTGTTTGCAACGGTGGCCCCAGACGAAAGTGAATGTTTTAGTGTGCTTATGTTTTTTTTCCTAGTTTATACCTTGCGGATAAAGAAAGCCACAGATGCCCAGGCATGGATGGAGGATCAGAACGTCCTATCTCCGCCTTCAAGAGCAGACAGCGGCTCCTTATCGGCAAGTCGTGACAACAAAATTAAACTGTCGTGACAGCCGGAATGAGGGAGGAGCAGTGATGTGTGAAAGTGTTACGGGGTGAGACCACAGTTCTTCAGGATCTCCCGGGCTCCAGACAAAAAGGAAAGAAAAAAAATAATAAAGTCCAAATCACCCCTCTTCACCCCACCCAAAGTACAGCTACCATACCCACACACACACACTCACACACACACTCACATCTCAGCTCGTCATCTTACACACGCCCTCGCCAGTGGCTGCTGAAAGGCAGCAGGGCGGTGGCTAGGCACACACTTGACAACAGACGTGCCGGGCACGAGTGGCAGTTTGCTGTGGCGGACTGTTTTGTTTTCCGAGCAGGAGCGTCTCTGCCTCATCTCACGTCTCACATCCATCCATGGCTGGAATTTTGTCCTACTGGCGGGCCAGCTGGCTGGTTTGAAGCTCATTAGTCCTGCTACGCGCTTACGCAGGCTGTTGACAGGCCTTAGCAGCCACCGAGTGTTCATATGCCGCGATAAGAGATGAGATGAATTGTATGGTTTGTCTGCACTGCAGCTCTCAGTTGCCACTGGATTAAAGCACATTTGAAAAACCTTTAAGAAGCTAAGTGGAATCTGGGATTGCCCATACGATTTGTTTAATGAGATCGAATAAGGAAACCAAACCTCTATTTGGGTCTAGTCCAAAAGCACAGATTGGAAAAACTCAATGTACTCCCAAATGGGGCTGGGCAGAATACACAAACCTACTGATACAAACAGAGCCTTTCTCAACAACTTGATTTGGTTGTCTGGTAGAGAGTGTCTGGATTTACATTACCAAATAATCAAGCCATATTCAGTCATATGATACAGCAATTGGAAAACAGGCAACCAAAATATCAACTCTAAACCACACTTGTGCAAGGAGAACAGAAATCCAGATGAAGAAACTAGTATTTAAAAACAAGATATGCTCTCAATTATGTTATACAATTCTGGCCTCAAAAAATAAGACTAAGAGTGTGTCAGATATCCTTCTGGAAAATTCTTTGTGTAACAACAGGTAGGCCCTAATCACCATGTTCTTTAATGGCCCATATGATCAGAGCAATTCCTCTATGAAGTACTCATCAATATGCAAATTGTTAACACAGTTATATCAAATGACAGTGAACATGCTTTGCATAACCACCATCTTTCAGCAGATAACGGAATATAGCCTTGTAGCCATGACGCCCAACATGAAGCCATGTTGGCAGACCTGGTAAGCATGGAAAAAAAACTCTCTGAACTGGGGTTTAAAAAGGTACCATTAATTCATCATAATTAATTTCTGCTGCGGTGAAATGATTGTGATATTGTATATATAAATATATTGTATATATAATATATAAAATATATATTTTAAGGTCACATCCCCTGGCCTTCTTCTAAAAGATGTCAGGGTATTTACAAGACCAGTCTAAAAAAAGCCACATTATCATGTTGAGTGGTTAAAAAGAATACAAAAAAGGGAACTAAAATGCTTTTAAGTGCTCTAGTACTGCATGCTGCTGGCAGGCCAGTAAAGATATCTAGAGGAGGTCAGGATGTTTCTCCACACGGCCTCATTGCCCTCCGCACTCAGAGGGGCAGGCTATTGAGAAGCGCCACAGGGAAGGACCCAACGTCCACAAAACCGAATCCGAGGTGCAGATAGATAGATAGATAGATACTTTATTGATCCCCAGGGGAAATTCAAGGTCTCAGTAGCATACAGACAACACACACACATTCACTAACAGCAGAAAAAGTAATTAAAAGTATATAATATAAAAACACAACTAAGCCATAAGGGCAGTAGAAGATAAAGAATGTACTAAATATACTAAAATACAAATTATACTAACTAACACTTAATCTAAATCAATTCTAAAAACAGTATCCACATAGTGGTGATTAATTGCAGGGAGAGGGAGAGGGGGGGAGCGATGAGATAAGGGCCCTGGCCCTAATAGCGCCAGCCCCTCAGCTATATAGCCCCAGCTACCTGCGGAGAGATGGAGCACGCTGCCAGGGCTTTGCCTCCTCTCCACCTGCTCCCGCAGATTGCTGCTGGCCCGCCAGCCGCAAACACAACACCTGGGTCGGCCATCCGCTGACTCATGCCGTAACAGTGCGTCATGTGGAGGGGTGATAGATAGAGCGAGAAGGGGCAACAGTGAGAGAGAGAGAGAGAGAGAGATGGAAGGAAAAGGGGGAAAGTGAGCGCACCATTCCGAGTGTGCTGAGTGAAACTGAGCCAACTTGATATCACTCCGACACAAACCTTCCAAGTCATGACTTCATAAGCTTCAGCAACTGCACTTTCAATTTCTTTCTAACTACTGCACTTTTAAATGCAACACAGTTGATAATAAAGTTTTAAATATTTTTATTGTACCCCGTTTAAATAGATCTGAGGTCTGAGTCTTGTGTCTGGGTGAAGAAGGCATTGTGCTGTAACACTGTCTGTGGGCTGATCTGAAATCAGACACTTCATCGCCTGGTTTAAGGAGCGTTGACCCAGGAGTGATTTGATTAAGTATCAGTCACAGGCGTTTTGAGCTGGTGCCTACAAACCATGCATGAACTGGCAGGACGCAATGCCAGACACCAGTCTCTCTCCCTGGGAGTACTTGCTGGTCATGGCATGGGACTAAGGCAAGGGATAAATCAGGTCAGCATCACCTACCGCACTAACTGTTTACAGACCACTTTTTGACCCTGTATGTCAAACAAATCATTCAAAAGCCACTAGCGCTGCTTACGCTGTTTAAATCACAGAGAGCTGACAGTCAATCTTGGTTAAGACGGCTGAAATGAAGTATATTTTCAGACCAAGCATTATTTTCATTACACTATCGTACCAGAAGTCATTTTTCAGCTACTGCTGTTTCATGAAACTACCATGGAAGAATGCTGCCCATCTACAGGTTGTCTGCATTCTATGAGTGCAATGACAGTGGTGATGCATTCAGACAGAGAGTCAAGTCAAGGACAGTCTGACTGCAGCACGTCAACGCTGGGGAGCTGGGAAATCTCATCTCAATCATGCAGTCGCACTGACAGGGAGTTGCCAACACTGGCTCGTGTGTCAAAGCAATCAGCAGGAACTGCAAAACACTGGCATACCCCTTTCACACTGTTCTTTCCTGGTCAAATGCTCAAATGAGGGAAAGAGAAAGAGAGAAAAAAAGAGAGAGCACTCTTCCACATAATAGACCACTCAATGAGGGCTTCGGGAAGCTTTTCATCACAGTGGACCCACTCCACCCATCCTGCGACCCACTTAACTGTCCCAAAACCACAACACGTCTCGCATTACTACTGGAGTGGAAATGCCACACGCTACACCGAGCACAGCAACCGCTACTGCTGTCTTTGCTGTTGGACACACAAGCTCACACACACACACACACACACACACACACACACACACACACACACACACAGACACAGACACAGTGACAACTATTCTGTATTATTGGAAAGAGCAAAGTCACTGTTCGGGTGATAAGCCCTAAGGTGGGATTTCAAACGTCCTGTTCTTATTTGATTTCTTTCCACCTTTGCTTCCATCTTGTTTGTTTTTCACACAAAACACCACATCCGTCAATGAAACATGAGGTAACAGAATCTACAAAAAAAAAAAAAAAAAAATCACAAACTCAGGGAAAAGGGCAAGTCACAGTTGGATAAATGACCTTTGAAACTTTTATTTCTATCGTTCCCTCCATCTCTCCCTCCCCCTCCCTCTCCCTGTCCCTCTCTCCCTTTCTGCCGGTTCAATTTTTTCTATTTGTTTCCAAGCACACAGAAGCAATTCTCTGAGCATTCCCCTGGTAACGCTCACAGATTGTCGCTATGCACCAGCTCTGTCAATATGCAAGCAGAGGTTGCTTCATCCGCTCATTATTCCACATGCATTCTAATTGTTGCACAGCGAGGGCTGTGCAGGGACTAGCATTGAACCTGCTCCCATGTCCTCGTCTGCAGTCTCTGCGTACGCCGCTGGCACTGTGAAATCAGGAACAAAAAGGGGAAAGGACCAGGGCATCAGTTTTTCAACAGCTCGCTAATGCAATGGCAGGGCACTGGCCAACAGCACCGGGGTAAAAAGGCAGTGAATAGCCGTTCTGTTAAATGTGTTTGCTTTGTGACACTCCCAAAGGGCACTCCCAAACCAACTAAACCCCCTAAGTTATGCTTATGGTGTGTACTCCCATTGCTTCAAAACCATCTCTCGGCACAAGCTATCCAACCGACCAATTGTCAGCCCTCCTGCCATTACCGGTGGGTCAGCCACAGGTCAGTGACTTCCGATGACTATCCCATTCCCTTTGATGACTCCCGTTTCTCCCTTAGTAGGGTACATTATGCCAGAGCAGCAATAGAAAAGCCAAGGAAGTCCAAGATAATTCCCACCAAACTGGTATTGCTAGTCATTCGCTTTTTTACCATTTCCATTTTGTATTATGCAGCAATTTCTCTTTCGCCTTCAACGGCTGAATTATGAGCATGCAACAAGCATTGGCAGTGAAAAGATGGGGAAAGGATGGGAAAAGGACTTTCCGGAAACAGGGAAAGAACAGGGAAAAAAAACAATCTGCCACTTGCTGAAAGGGATCTCCTGTCTTATGCACGCTGAGTGTTGAATTTTGATCCAGTCTCCTGCGACTCCAAGCCGAGGGGAGGAGTGACCCCATATCACTCCCCATCCCTGGCTGCCTGCCATCTGCTTCTGAGGTAACACAAGGCAGACTATGACACCATGGGAGCCACATGCAAGCATGACCTCCTCTCTTATGTCACTTCAGTTTTCCCAGGATGTTTTAAACTGCCGGGCCTTATTTCAGATTGCAACAAAAACAGAGGAGTTTGGAGCTTTGAGTGCCTAGGTAGAGTAGCCAGCGGGTGAGGTGGAAAACCCTCTTCATGCAAGCCTCAAGCATCCTGTCGTCTGACTGGCTACAGTGTGATTACCCAGCCTGCAGTGCACTGAGGTGTTTAGCGTCAGAGCAAGATGAGAGGTTTCCCACATGCGTTCTCCCTGCATGTTTTGCCGCCTGCTCTCCAGGGATTGTCAGAGGCGGACAGGCTAATCCCCCGATGGGCGGCTCGTGATGGCGGAGGTGCCGGTGCCCACGCCCGCAGCTGCAGCAGGAGCGCAGAGGTGGTGGGTTAGTGTTCCACTCCAGTGGTGTGTCTGCACGGCCGCCCGGTCTCCAAGGACCCACAGCATGGGAGCAGAGGGGGAGTCCGGCCTGTCAATCTAATGTCTGCCACAGTGAAGTACATCAAAGCCAGACAGGCTCCCTCCTGACCCCACAAGTCCCACAGTAGCCAGACAGCAAGCCCAGCCTGTCTGACTACATCACTGAGTTTGGGGTTTTGTGTGGGTGTGTTAAAGTGCATATATCAATGCCGACTGACTGACTTTGTGGGTTTGTGTGCGTGCGTGTGTGTGTTTCGAAGGGGTGGGTTGGAGTGAAAGAGTAGCTGTCTATCTCTTTAGAAGTGTGTGTTTGTGAGCAATAAAAAAAGAATAGTTTTATACTTCAGTGCTCCCTATTTGTGACCAGCACAAAAGGGGGATACAGGGGCAATAGCCCTGACACCAGACACAACTGCCCAATTTATCACAAATAGAGGGGAAGACAACATTCACAGAGGCCTATATCAAAGCTGACTGCCTGATCACAACCTCATAGATTATTTTCACCAATCTGATGAATCAAACACTGCATGAAGGATAAATTCTCACTCATGTTTAAATGGAGGCAAAATGAGGGCTTTGGGTGATTTACTTGATTTACACACGCTTGCTTTTCTTAAAGGTATCAATGGAAATGCAAACGGACAGTACAGACCAACCCACATTCCATGAAAAAATGCACCCACTCTATCACTGGAATCTGTGAATACTTTTACAACCACACCAAGGGGCGACTTGCAATTGGTCAATTACAACCCACGCGTAAAAAAAGGATTTACAGCAACTCGTGTTTTCCTCGATGTCTATGAAAAGATTCATCTCCGCGGAGGTTATTTAACCAAAACGCATCTCTGTTAAAACGTGGGTTATGTTGCCGCATCCTGACTGGTTATTTAAAGAAATCAATTAGGTCGACCGAGGCTGACAAAATGCTGTGCTCCCTGCCACAGGGCACAAATCATCTATTCATTCCCCCTAATCGGCGAACATTTCGTTCGAGAAAACGGGGTAGGCTAAACGTGCATGAACTTGAGCCCGACACAGTGGGCTAATAACGTTTCCCTGGAGGAACAGGAGCGGCCAACAAGTAAAGCCTGTTCAGCCAAGCGAGATCTGAGTCACAGTGGCCTGTCAAACTCCGCGTCACTCTGACAGTAATGACTTGTTCTCGGCTTGGGTAAAAGCCTTCGTGTTCGTCGTGCGCTCCGTATTGCTCCGAAACCAAGGAATTTTCAGAAAAAGAGTCGTAAAAGGACAGTACGTAAGGGGGCGGTGATCTGAAAAATTCTTGCCACTGTCAAACAAAGCAATGAGAATGAGAATGGGTAGGGGTACTGCGCACACGGGTACTTCGTAATCTTAACATTACCAACTCACTTTATGAAGCAGCGGGCTCCCTCGAATGTGTATCCTTCTTCCCATCCTGTTGGAAGATCTATTATCGAGAGAGGGGGAGAGAAAGAGAGAGAGGTAGAGAGACAATAAATAAATCGAGCCCCGTGAAGCCCCAAATAGAGGCGTGTGTGTAATATGACTGCCGCCAACAGCTGTTACAATGCATGCGTAGTGATTTGCTTCAGCACACCTTTTTACAATTCCACAGTGATCTGCAGTGGTATTAACTGGTCACAACTATGTCCTTATTAACCCTGGTCTTTTTATGCAGCAAGTAAGCGTTGAATATGCAACACTGCAGATCACGCTGAGTGCACGTACGGTGGCTAGCATTCTCTGCTTTCCTTTACTAAGCCATCGCAGTCAATGTGTATTATTGGAGAAGATTAGCTATTGTAACACCTTTCTTCCAAGAAACACAGGTTACACGGTCCATTACAAGGGCGAATTATGCAGCATAATATGCTATTGTATTCTAAACTAGGAAGGAAATAGCCTACTAAAGAAATCCGTGAAACCAGGAACATTCTGTTTCAGCGTATGTTCGTTTTTGTAAAGGCAAGCAGGGCAGAAATGAGATTTTTCATTCTTTTAGCCACATGTTTTGTAAGAGGCGACCTGTCAATGACATCTTCACCAGAAAATGACACCTCTCACTCCAACTCCAAGCGTTCCGACAGACAAACGCCTTTCCAGTTGGTTCATTCCACTGAGTAAGACTGAACTTTTTAACAAGTGTCAGAATAAGTCCAGGTCAAATGGTTACTATACGCCAAAATGAATAGGCAGAGGTAGTCGATGCGTTAAACATGCTGCTTGGGACTTCAGTTAGATTTCTGTAGTTGCCAGCGGTGTCGAACTACAATCTTTATAATCAGATAGACATTTTTTCTGCAAACCTTATTCATAGGCCCTAAATATAAACAATACCTGGAGTTTTTCTGTGTCCCGTAACAACGGCTTCTCCAGTAATGGGATGTAACCAGGTTGTACTCTTTGCTTCTTCACTGTTGGTAAGAAATGGAAAGGGTGAAAACGTATGCAACAGCTGGAGGTAAAAAAAATTGAGATAAAAACAAGCACCGTATATCCGTAACATGAATCCATTAAGTATTTACTTGATGAAGAATACTCTTCCGTCCCTGGTTACCCCATAACTCCAAGAAGAAGGTAGGCAAGAGAGCCAGTCCGGGTTTAGATCCGCCGCCATGTCTGGTACTGTGTAGCGATGGAGGCGCGCGCCTCCGTGCTACTCGCGCGTACACAGACACCCTAGCAACGGGTCTGAGTATAAGGGGAGAGAGACATGCCTCTGGGGGGCGGGCGCGTGCTAGCAAAATTCCACTGAATTTACCCTCACCACCTCATCCTCGGGACACCAAAACTAAAGACTAAGATTGCTAATGTTTAAATTATTTTGGAGAAATGAAGGCAACGTCCACGTTGCCGTAATAGCCTGTAGCCTGCTTATGGACATGTTCAATTACGTTGTTTAGTGTCAAATAAACCACTTGGGTTGTTTTTAAAAAGAAAATCTTCAGTCAGGGAAACCCCTTGTTGCCCAATAAAATGGATTTAAATGACCTCTGAATGTCGTTACTATCAAAGGAATAAAATGGATGTATTCCGAAAGAAACCAATTCGAAGCCATTCGTGCTGCGTCAGTGTATCATTATGACAGCAGTTAGTCCAGCATATTCAGATTAATCGTTTCCCCGAGAAGAAATATTGAAATTCATTGATGAAAAATGAACTCTTATGCAGTAGGCCTAGCCTATGAAGCACAACCTGTTGAGGATCATAGGACCATAGCGAATTTTGTTTCATTTCACATCAGCTTTGAAGACAGCCTTCTTGCAAATATACAGTAGCCTAGTCTACCACTGAAAAACAGTGCTGCTCTGAAAACGATTCTGATATGAAATAACTAATTAAACATTTAGAAATTGATACAATAGTCACTTGGATACAACAGAGACTACAGAGAATAATGACTTACCAGAGTGTTCCTCTTCAGCAACTCTGTCTCATATGTCCTTCGTCATACAAAAGGCATATATATTGGAACAGTCATGTCACTGGCTCTATGATAAGTCTTCAGGGGATTTGAGTCATTTGTCTACCCAAATGGAACTCTCTCCCACCCTTTAGACTTCGCACAAAGAAGAAGAGTGATTGGCTCCAGTTAATGCCCCAGACATTGTGACCCCTGCAGACACTCCGGCCCCTTAACCGCTTGTAAATCCAACCAATTAATAATCCAGTCTGTCTGAGACGCTTTGGCAGATTAGCCTGTGCACAAGTAAAGGCCGCTCATCTGTTTAAGACCCTCCCAGCTTTATGTATTTTATTTTGTTTTGGTGACAATCAAAAGAACCAATACAAATTGGATGCCTCAGATGTTTATATTGTTGACTTATCTTTTTTCTTTAATTCCACTCTTGACTCAATTTGTTGTTTACAAGGGACAGGGAAAATTAGAATTTCAGCTGTGATTGTTCTGAATTTCAATGACTTATAGTTATCACTGTGGCTTAGCCGCCCCTTGTGCGTTCCTCTTGTGATGCTGTGGTTGACCATTTGTCTCAGCGGTCTTGTGTATCATTAGTCTGAACCCACTTATCACTTCATTAGAATGCAGAGTTTTCAACTGCCATGGCCGAACAGCGGACTAATCTGTTGCGAAATTCTCACATCCACCTGCACAAGTCCTCCTTGGGATGTCAAGGCCACTCAAGGCTCCCATCAACCTCCTAGATTATTTCTGAGCCAGTCCCCCCCACCACCACCACCACCACCACCCCCACCACAGTTATTAAATAACCAAGGAGCTCTGTTCACATAATGATTATTAATGAGTGCCCCACTCTGTCCAGTGTTTGAAGTGGTGCAGATTTTGTCCGTCTGACAGAACTGCTACCGAGTCTGTTTGGTGGTGTCCGCTGGGGAAGGGCTGTTGCTGCTTGAAAGCCAGCGCACCTGTGACTGCCGTGGATGAACTCCAGGCCCCTCTCCCAACCCAACTGTATTTTTGCTTTTAATTACAGAAGCTGACCTCTATTTCACATCTGTCCCCTTCTTGCTGGATCACAGACTGCTGTGGGACTCCAGGTCCTCTGAGTAGCTCAAGTGGTGAGTATTTCAGTACAACTTTTCAATTGCCTCTGCCTTATTGAGGGACAAGGACATGCAGCTTTTTGACACTGCTATGAGGATTACCTCAGAAGCGCAAATCCCCCCCCCCCCCCCCCCCCCCCTCCCCCACACACACACACACACACACAGTCCTTTGCTGTACTCTGTCTTCTTTTATGTTCTAGTACAACCTCTTTACCCTTTTCTTCCACAAGGAGTTTGTTCATTCATTTGAAGCACAAGGATAGTTATTTCCCTGGTTCACATTTCACTTTGTTATATGCACTCCTTTTACAGCACGGAGCTCTCTGTGTGTGGTAAACCTTGCCTGTTTATCCTGCGTGGGTGACCAACCCCCAGCACCCTCCCACCCCCCATGCCTTGCCTAGCAGAGATAACCATTGCCAGCTGCCAGCTGGTCGTTCTGTATGGATGCCTGTATCCCCCCCCAGAAGAGAGCAGGTGTGTGTTTCCAAAACACTCTAGAGGTGGTTCGTTTTGCCTTCATCTTAAATATTGTGACACGCTCTAAGTTACTGTTAACCAAAACAAAAGACCGTGATTTACCGTGATTTATTTCTGATGATGTAGATGGGTCTACAGTGAGGGTTTACACTGTATACCATTTTGATACCAGATTTGAATAGAAGTCAGGCAATAGTGTTTCACATGATACGGAAGGGCTATGTATTAACTTATTTCATTGTGTTGAACAATCTGTGGTTTTCAAATTCAGTGCAGAGTTGAATTGATTTGTTGAGAATGAAATGCAATGTTGTGTTTGAATGAAATGCAATGTTGAAGGTTGAAATTAAAAGCTTGGCAGGTGGTCATTTTGCATGTACATTGTTTAAGTTGTTAGTCGCATGGGCTAAAAGTATAGAGCACTGAACAGAGCAAGTCGTGACACCAAGTATTAAAAATGGCCGTCTGTGACTCAGGTCAAACGAGGGCAGCTCTGCCCAGGAGGAGATGAGAATGCCAATGCAGCTAAATACCAAGTTTGTTTATATTGATCCAGTCTAGCAGAGGCCATTGTTGGGTTTGGGAGGCAGATTGGAGCTCGATTATAAGGATGGAAATTGCACGACATGCAAGGATGGTCTTATTTAACACCACTATTCCATTCTCAGTTTTATTAAAAGGCATTTGAAATGGCTCTTCACTTGTATTCATCGTCAGGTTCTCCAAGTCACTGCAATTGTTATGGCAGAGTTAATTCAAAGATAGAAGCCAGATTTTTAAAGACAGAATTTTATCTTAGACCTAGCACGATCAAGCTGCTATAACAAAATGTATAACAATCAAAAGGGTTGCAACTTCTGCCAGTAAAAGGTGAGTGCTAAGGTGAACTTTAAAAAAAAAAAAAACAAGAGACAGCATAGTCATAAATATTTCAGTTGAAGAGTGTTTACTCCTGGATGGATTTGGTTTCAGTTCACGAAAAGTCTAGAAAGGTCTTTTATCATCTCAGGGGCGCCACCAAGGGGTGGCCAGGGGTGGCTGCGGCCACCACAACATAAACTCTGGCCACCCCTAGCTACTGTATGTTGCCGACAGACGCAAAATGTGTCCAAATTCACAACCATTATTCTCTGTTGAATTGCTCACGGAGTACTTGTCACACATAAATCACACACACGTCACGTGGAAAAGGAGAATCTGAGCTTTCCCATGATATAAGCGGCTAGGTGATGTGATAAACAGTTCACGAGAAAATTAATGTTGGATATACATGTAATTGAATAATATTTCTATTGGGCACATAGTGCTTCATCCATCTCCACACCCATTCTCGGTGGTATATCCCATGAACACTTTAGTCAACACATAGCAAACCATATATCAAAATAAACAGCAGACCTTACAGGGCACGAGGCTATGAAGTATTCCTCTGTAATCCCGAGTAATCCGGTTTTGAAATTGCAGCAAATTTCTACGTTATCCAACTTTGGGCTGAAATTGTAATATATTCTAATAGCAGCCCAAAAATAATGAACTTGCTTTCCAAATCAAAGAATCAAAAGTTGGTCATGGCATGAACAGATCAACAGTGCTTTTGAATAGATATTTCTACCAGTATGCTTCAGGTGACATGGATGCAGACACAACGTATTTTTCCCTAATATAAAGGCTGACATAAGATATATATGCAAGCATGATCACATCATCCCAGATATGGGTAGCCTACTGTAGACTGTCTTGAAAACGATATAGCCTATGAAGAGCTCTTTCCCAAAATGCTATTAATCCATTTTTGTAAACATTAATAAGTCATGTTATTTAATTGTGTTTTTCAGGTAATATCAATAAAAATGCAGTTGTGTTGCTTTGATTGACAAATAACAAATTACCCAACTGAATAACAATTACCCAACTACAGTTCTGAAAACAAAATCACAAAAAATAAATAGTTTATGAAAATGCATTAAAATTGAGGATATAGCGTTTTGGAGCCAAACTCTTACAATGACCAAGATTAGATTAGATTAAACTTTACTGTCATTGTGCAGAGTATAAGTACAAAGACAACGAAATGCAGTTTGTATCTAACCAGAAGTGCGAAAAAGCAATGTGATATACAAAGTATAGGCAGGTAGTGCATAAACAGTATAAGATCTCTCCACTGATTCACTCTCCAATTGATTCAAAGTAAAGTGACTGGTGTCTCTTTTCATCCAACAAAACAGATGGGACTTTCATCTTAAAAATGTTCTGGGTCCCAAATGACAAATTAAGTTGAATGACAAGATGGTTTAATAATTCATTTAGAGGACAAATTCCTCTTACATGATGAAAAATAATTCTAAGTTTGACCTAAGTTTGTCAAAAAATCAATGCTCATCCAACTGTCTAAAAGCCATTTTCTCAAAGTGGCTGCCTTCAAGGATTTTATGTCTTTCTGGTCTGTTTTGAACATAACTACATTTTCTTTGTGACCAGGGGGTGGAAAGCACATACTGTAATGTATGGTGTGTTTTTTTTCACCATCTGTAAACACCAAGTAAAATTCAATCATCTTAAGCTTGTCAAAAAGGCAAAGGATGATTTCTTTTTTACTCTCGCCACGGTAGAGTTGGCCACTCTGATGGCCATGGTTGAAGTATTTCGGAACTCTCCATTTCACGCCTTTGTTACCATTAATCTTAGACCACTTGGAATGATCAAGGTCAATTACGTGATGAATGGCTGGATCATGGCTCGGGAGTTGCCAGAGGAACCAAGGCTCCGGGCCATCTGGGATTTGCCTAAGAATGACTAGGGCCAGTGTTGTGTTGTGTAACAGTGTTGTGTGTCTTGGGTTCAGAGTCCGAGGCTCTTCAATTTCCTCACATCACCCATATTCCCTGCAAGACAGTGTTATTATATCAGGAAAAAGAGCCATGACTTGGCATAAAGCCTGGGCCAAACTTCAAAGACAGAAAAGCATCCTTACCATCAACAAACTACATGCTGTGTTTGTCAGGGGAATAGAGACCTACACATTTTGAGATCCTTGTTGTGTTTGGGAAAAGATGTTTTCTGGTAGAAGTCTGTAAAACATTAAAACTCTTCAGTTTAATTGCCATCATTATCTCATGTCGAAGCTCTTTTCACTGCGGGCAATATTACTGTATTCTATGTCTTTCTTCTTTCCAGTTTCCTTGTCAGATCCAAAGCATGTTTGCTTAGCCTTTTTTATTCTCCTGGAGGAAATGGAAAGAAACATCTCGTCCTCATTCTCGGTTGTCCGCCGTATTGACAAAAGGAAAGGTCAGTGTTTTGAGTCTCTTCCCGCTCCCTTTGACAGAGGCCAGCATTTCTGTGGTCTGATGAGCCGTTGCTCAGGCTATCACGTCCCATGGTCCTGGCAGAGAGAATGTCTGTCTTGCCTGGCCCCTGTTGGACAACCAAACCCCCACCCCACAACTCCACAGCTCTCCCCACTAGAGAGGCCCAGGTCAGGGAGGCCAAGAGAATGGCAGCAGGGGTGTGTTTGGTTAAACTCCCCTTGCCCCACATCTTACAGCGTAGGTGGGAGGGAAGATTCACAGTTTGGTATTTGTGCCCTGCGCATCCAAGCTGTTTCCAGAGGTCAAGCAATTTGGTTGGTAACGGTTGGCTAGTTTTCAGTTAGGATTGTACTCTAAAAAGTCCCTGAGCACATTGGAATATACATAATTCATGAAAACAGACATTGGACTAAATGGACTTGGGGTATACTGAATCTTTACAGAACACACATGTTTAAACTGTATTGTTATACCAATTTGATATAGAGCACATTTAAGTACATAAAACAGGATGTTATGAAAAAGATGTAACACGAATTCATGAAGAGATCTGTTCTCTAGCAGGTTTAGAGACACTTTCTCACGCAGTACAGTACTCTCACAGATTCCTGCATGCACACACTCAATTGAGAAGACAAACTCCCGTTCAGCACACATTCGGTAAATATTGCACTGTGCACCATTACGCAATCTCACCAGGATTCCAATCAAGCAGTTTTTAATCACGCCTGGCCAGACCAGAGGCATCATCATGTAATTAATGGCTGCGTATTATCAGACAGCTGTTGGAGCCTTTTTTCTGTGCGGGCTCCAACATGGCAGGCCCCTCTGGCTGCTCGTCGCCTGCTTGTTGCACGTGGTGGAAACCACACGGTGAGAGCCTCAGTGGAGCGTACACTGACACAACAGCCCGAGTCAAAACGGCACAAACAGACGACAGGATCATATGAAGAGAAAGGCTTGTGTTTCACGGACGTGCCTCTTTGCCTGTGTATCCATCCTTGTCTTTGTCACACTCTAACTTTTGTTCCGTCAATGTTTTCAGGTAACCTGGCAATAGCCAGATGAATTTCGCTCCGCCTAGCTCCACTCATCCATCTGGAACCGATCCATTGAAGTGTTGCTTCAGAAGGCTGGGCCTAATCAAACTCACATCGAAGCCAACCCATGACGCTAATAACAGACTCAGTCGCTTCTACGCTATGTCACATCTATGAAACTCCCGCCCTGCGTCCTGATTGGCTAAACCATAAAGTTGGTTGGAGAAATCACTCTCAATGGAAGAGGTCCCAGATGGATGTGAGTGAAGCTAGGCGGAGCTAAGCGGAACGACATTCATCTGGCTAGGGTCAGGTTAGTTTTCAGGACCTTTCAAGGGTCATATCACGTCAGCCATCATAACACACTTGTTGTCTAGATATTCATCCCCTATTGGTCGGTATGGCCTGATGGTGAGGGGTCTGGGCTTGCTAAGAGAACACTGGTAGTAGGTTGTGAGTTCCAGATCCCAGAGGATTTTCCCCATATGAGCATCTGCTAGATGACAAATAATGTGATGGAATCTCTCATTGGCTGACTATGGACTTTCCTCCTTCACACTCCCCGTCTCTTCTGTCTACACCACTGGGCTTCGCTCGGCCTTCCCTTCTCAGCAGCTCTCAAGCATGTGAATGAACTGCCTGCGCACATTCACTATGTAGTGGGTCACCAACTTGTTTTTGCACCATGGCACACAATGCTATCTATCTGCGTGCCGGGCAATTCTCTCGTTTTTTTTTTTTTGCAAACCATGCACAGCAGTGAGTGGAAACATTGTTTTGTCTCTGCGAAAAACAGACTTGTTGTTCCACTGCTCGTTATGGAGAAAAATGGGAGGCATTTTCCCCCCTCTCTGGCCCCGTCTCACTGTTGACACCACGCTTCCTCTAGGCTGGACCTCCATGTCGTGCTGTCAGGGAGGGGGAGAGGGTGGGGTGGGGTGGGGGAAGAGTGGCAGAGGGAAAGCTATATGGACTCAACTCTGCCACTGGCCTCATAATGAGTGTAGAAACAGATGAGCTAGAATGGACAACCTTCCAATCCATCTGTTTTAAATACTACCGTCAGTTTCTTCCTCACAGGTTTCTTGGTGATATTTATAATGAGGGCATTGTGGGAATTCATCGTGCCAGTTCATTCTACCTTTTTAATGTGCTGTTTGCTTTGTTATTGAGACTTGAGCACTCTTGAGGGGATATGGTTTCAAGCTAATGAGTCTAAAATGAGCAGCTTTTAAACACACCGCCTATCCAAACTCGCAGGTTTATCAAGATTGTTGCATTTCTCATAAACAAATATTATCTTAATTTTCATAAACACCAGAAAGGTGGTCTGAGCTCATTATGTGTAGCAATTCAAGGAAAAGACAAGTTTACTGTGTGGTATGTGTTGTTGATGTACTGTATGTAACTAGTTTGTACATGTATTTGTTATTGTGTTGTTGTTGTGTATTTTTAGTTGTGCACAGATTTGCGTTGCCACACAATGTGTTCTATTAACACTTCCCAGGCACATCAGGAGAGGTAACTCAGGTCTGTTTTGCAAACACTGACCTTTGCGGCAAATCCTTTAATATGTTGAGTGACAACCTGATCCTTCTGCATTCTTTTGGATAAAAGAGGTACTTCTCTGTGAGCTTCATATCTCCCTCTCTTGTTCAGTGGGTATTTTTAGTGTGATTGTGTCAAGCCTCATTAGTTGGTGATTTTCTATCGCATTGTTATTCATTGACCTGCAGTTTGTAGAGCTGGCTTGTGTATCCAGTTGCACGTCTACCAGGTTGGCTACTGTCTGATCTCCGCACTGTAAACCCATCTATATTGAATGTCCTCGTATTACACTATGTAAATTACTCAGTAAATTAAAATATACTGTATAAATATTGCATGACTTCTGATGTCAAGCTCAAATTTACACAGTGACATATTGCAGGCACTGGGTGCACTGCGTAGCTTGCTAATCATGAATGCAACAGTATGGAAGCACATTAGTCCCCATGAGTAATTTAGATCGAGAGAGGAATGGCATAACACGGCAAAACATAACTTAACATGGTATAACATAGCATATGTGGCCAGGTCATTTTATGTTAACGTCATGAAAAAGTAAACATTCACGTCTGCCACTATACATTTATGGTTTTGCTAAACTCAGGGATAAATTAACTGTCCCACTTTCGTCATAAACTCCCTATGACATTCCACTGGATTGCAAGCTTCGCTAATTTTGCACCATTTGCTTATACACACAGGAAATCAAACACACACAAGTGCCGTGCGGTGGAAGGAGTAATTAGACATCGCATCGTGCTGCCGTAATTGGCCTAGCGCCAGCCATCATTTGCTTCCTTGCAGAGATCAGTGGCAAGCCGAGCTGACAGACTGGTGGGAGGTTTCTCAGCAAGACAGCGCCATGTTCTGTGCGGAGAGAGTTTCGCCCTACAATCTGGTCTCTCATCAAACACCAGCAAATCATAATATGATCATGCAAACTCTACCCAACCCCTCAACCCCCCCCCCCCCCCCCCCCCCCCACAGCTCCCTTCCTTGGGCATCAGGGTTTCTTGCATAGTGGCTCACACTGCCATTTTGATTTCAGTTTTCATGCTGATACCACTGTATGTGTCACCAGATGTTTTGTTGTACTATTATTTGCACACCTGTTGTTTCCATGAAAACAAGTGCATCTTCACTGTGTGGTTTATCAATTGCTCTGTAATATCGCAGAGCCCAAGTTCCTGCTTCAGCTGGGTGGCATAATCTGCAGCTCCCTTGTTGGCGCGCTCCAATTGCAGGGACCAACCACAATGATATAAAATGCACAGAGAGCCTGATAAATCAAGCAGCCGGAGCGGGCTGCTTCAGCCGAGCGCAGTGCAGTGCAGTGCAGTGCCGCGCTGAGCAAAGCTGAATGCTGCTTTTGTCTGCGGTCCCAGGAGGGCACCTCGTAATAATTTACCAAGTGGGATCTGCAGCCGGAGCGCAAGCCATGTCTGCAAACAAAGTGCAGCTCTGTGTCGCTGGCTTGTGTTCTGTGTGTGCCTAATTTGCCATGATTCCACAGAGCAGGCATAGCGTGAGGTGAAGTGGCTCACAAAACATGCAGATCTCTCTCTCTTACTCTCTCACACACACACACACACACACACACCTCTGCCACGTCTGTTGAAATGCAGGGCTTTTCTGACTGAGTGGCTCCTCAGCCCGTCTTGGCTGTCATCTCTTGGCTGGCGTGTCTCTCAGCCATCCGTCAGTTAGTAGCCAGAGAGCAAACAGTGGCTCGCGTGTGTTCAGTCCCCCTCCTGCACGCACTCGTCTGTCTCTGTCTGTCTCTCTCTCTCTCTCTTTCTCTCTCTCTCTCTCTCTGCTTGTTTCCGCTCGCTGCAGACCAGGCCCCGTCGTGCCCACAAGCCCCTGAGGTCATGCCCTTGGTTGAAATCAAGCATATGGTGCAGCCTTTGGCTTTCCTAAGGCTTTTGGAGTTTTGTGGCCTGTGAAAAGCTGACAGTGCTTATTCAGGTCACGTTGCATTGCATATACACTCTCAGAGAGAGAAAGAGAGAGAGAGAGAGAGAGAGAGAGAGAGAGAGAGAGAGATAGATAGATAGATAGATAGATAGATAGATAGAGAGAGAGAGAGAGAGAGAGAGAGAGAGAGATCAATGACAGAGTCTTTAATGCAATGCAGTGACCCACTGCCATGATGAGAATGCAGAGAATGTTGTAATTGGGTACAGCATGAGCATCTGGGGTCTCTCACTTGGTGGATGTGCACCAGAACAATTCAAGCCCACCACTCACTCTAGCACCACTTTGTGATTTGTGTCAATGAAGGGAGCAGGTCAACTAGTTCTTGCACCAACTGAAGTAGCATTTTTATATGCAGTTGTGGGGGCTCTGGATTGCGTTTGCTCCTAGCCATGCCTCTGACACACACTTTTACTCTTGAGCCCTGAAGTGTCACCTTAATCCCCCTTAATCAAAAGTTTGTGTCAAGGCCACATATTTCATATCACAGAGTAAAACCTGGAGCCGTCATTCAGACCTCGGAGATGCCATGTGTGCCACCTGAACGAGACACCAGTGAGCACCATCAGGGGTCCATGTATCATGTCGCGCTGATTGATAGTGGTACAATGAAAATGTCAGCAGAGAAAGAGAGAGAGAAGGCTTCACAAGGCAGAGTTGATGGCTTGATTTAAAATCATGGTGGTGGGGGGTGTAGCATTCACAAACACCAGAGAAGAAATCTAATTAATAATAACGGACACAAAACCAGAGCCTTTATCTTAGGCACTATAATTGCAGTAAACTGCCTGCTGCAGTGTGATTGCTAGCCTTAACAGGCCAGGCAAGTGCTAAGATGATCGATATGGTTTATGCATTACCAGGACCAGAGTCAATTAACTGGATGAAACTTTTGTTAGCTCCATGGGTGAAAATTTATGTTATATATTTATGCACCATAAAATGCTGAGTGATAAATGATGGCCATGATCGATCTCTCCGAGCAAACGTGTTTTGCAATAGCTCTACAATAGTCCCTCTGTACAAGACATTACCTTTGGCAAGTGAGAATAAAATACTGAACATTTCTTAGCATAAACTATCTGCGCATCCAGATACTAAGACACAGAGTTGTGTAACACTTACTCAGATTGTGATTATTATGTTAAAAGCTGATAAGGTTACTCGTTTAATCAAAAGCGTTTAATCTGTCTAATAAAAACAGTACACTCAAGCCATTAATGTAATGAGATCTTGTCTGTTGGAAACGCAAGCATTAAACATAATTTAAAGCAATTGAGCCGCTTTGAAGAGGTGAATGCATTATTCTCGTCTCGGCTCTGGAGATGCGTACTCTACCGGCTGTTTTCCAGACTTCTGTCCTCAGACACCAGGAAATATTCATCAGCTTAGAAAGACACTCAGGACATGAAAAACTTTAATTTCTATTTAAATATCAAATGTACTGTAGACTTTACCTAAAGGATTGGGGACTATGGAAAGACAGAACTGTCCATGGGGCATTCTCTATAGAACTGCAATGAAATTACACCACATACTATAAATCTTGATGTGAAAAGATAATCAACATTCACTCCCCCGTACTTTAGTAATTACAACCTAATTCTTGCTGAGGCTTTTGGTAGATTTGTTCAGCTGAGGCCCGTACTTGAACTGGTCTTGCATCAAAATGAAGGTGATAAATTTACACTGACAAAAACAACAATGAAATAGCCAAAATAATTACAGTAACATGAATTATTAAGAAAGCTACTAAATAAGAGTGTAGATTCTCACTTCCAGAGGGAGTCAGTTGCCAGTGTCTGGACAACTTGTGTTTTCAGCATCACACAACTCACACAAGTTGTGTGATGCTGAAAAGCTCCCAAAACCCTGGTTTGACATTCCTATCCAGTCTGAGCGATGAGCCAGTGGTGAACCATTCTACCGATGCCACCGCACGGATTCTCTTTCCACCTAATACCTCTAAGCTCAGTATGGCTCTCTGAGCTCAGTTTCTTTCTGTATATAAATATCTGTTCTTTGGTACTGTGAATAAATGTTAGGCTCCTATTAATGCAGGCTAAGTGGTGACTAGAGGGATGCCACATGTCTAAATGCCATGTGTAAGGCAGGAGGGAGGCTAGCTTTGCCCAGGCTAGCGCTCCCTACCTTTTTAATGCATAGTTGTCCAATTGATGGAATAGATTGAAGCGCTAAACTAAGGGTGAATGCCAATTTACCTCCATAACATAATTGGAGAGGGGCGACAGAAATGCTAGGGCATGCATTTGGCCAATAATAGCACTGGCCTTGGCATAACATTAATGAAGCTGTTATTTGTCTGATTATTGTTTAATGTCTATTATACAGCATTCATAATTGCTGATCTCCACAGATAAACAAGCAAAACTGAAAACTACTGAAGTAAAACAGAGTAATTTTGAACATTGATTATTACATTTTAAATGTCACTTTATGGACATCACTGCCAGGTGTCAGAACCTGCAAAATATACAGGATGTGAGACAGCAGGCGATTCAACACCACAAGTCAGTGTAACAGCCTTCCTCTGCTGTGGTTAGTAGGTTTGGACATGGGGGTCTGCTGATCCAGCCCCTGCCTCTCCCTGTGCTGCTTCAGCGCTCTGGGCCAAGACCGCTGGGATCATTGGTCCTTCAGCCGAGCGCCTTTGAGCTCAGCGGGTGCCGATGGAGGCTCGGGGCCCCGCGGGGGAAGGGAAACCCAATGGCTCAGGCCCACTTTCATCCTCCACGGTGACTACTGGGGGTTGCCAATGAAGAGCACGAGTCAGCGAGCGCCCCTTGCTGTCTTTCGCCAGCACGCAGACGGACTGGGACACGCTGCTCTGATTGCCCCTGCAGAGAGGAGGGCATTACTGGCCCTCTCTGTGCTCCAACGATCAATAGAGACAGAGAGAGAGAGAGAGAGAGAGAGAGAGAGAGAGAGAGAGAGAGAGAGAGAGAGATGACATATATTATGCTTGATCAATTTTGGCTGCTGTTTCCTTTGATATGTGTAACATTATAAAACTTTTTTAATTTGTGTCTTGATCTTGAAAGTGTTAAGCTGTTGTATACAGTGAATTTGAACTGTATGGAAGCAATTATATGAACAACCTCCTCCATTTTCTTCACAACAAAATACCACAGAGGGTGGGGGGGTTGGTTTGAAAAGAAAAGCAAAAAAAAGGGAAAAAATGCAGCATCGGCACACAGCATCTATTGCTGCATGAAGCCTTGGCACCATTCTGCCCCTATGCAGTGCCTTCCATTCAGCAACGTGAGTGTCCATCACGCAGCCAGCTACTCTCACAAAAGCCTCGTCAATCTCCCGGAGTGACAAAAAACCAGCGGCCTTTAGCTGCTGAGCCGCTGAGACCACAGAAACCCTGATCACAGGGTGGGAGGCAATGCAGCAAGCAAAAAACAACAACACAAGAACAGCCTAATTTGATTAAACATCCCTCCCATTGTGTTTCTGCTTTATTGGCGAGGGGAGCTGAAGCCAAGCACTGTGGCACTGCCCGGACTTCACACAGAAGTGGGCGAGGCAGTGGCCGGCCTGTGAAACGCTCGCCATCCGCGCTGTAAAAACGGTGCCAGTCGCTTCTCCTGGTAATTGCGTAATTGTTAGCGGTTATCTGGTGCCAAAGGGGTGAATGGTGCCGTTTAGGAGCTCGAGTGCAGCTCTGGATAAGGCTACTGGTTCAAGGTGTTGGAGCATCAGACCTTGAGTATTCAAGGCAGTGGAGATTTTAATCTGCCTCCCTGAAGCTTTTTTTTTTTTAAGTATATTTTTTGGGCTTTTTATGCCTTTAATTAGATAGGATAGTGGAGATTGACAGGAAGTGAGTGGGAGAGAGAGTCGGGGTGGGAACCCGGAAAGGACCATGGGGCGGGAACCGAACCCGGGTCGCTGGCGTACGGTGCAGGTGGCCCAGCCAGTTGCGCCACAGCTGGGGCCACCATGGGTTTTTATCGTTTTTGAGCTCAGTTAGCTTCAGGACTGAAAGCTTGAACACTCTTTAAACTCGGGCATTATGGTTGTATGACAATGTTTGGAAATGTACCATGCAGCTCGTTTAAAGGCAGTTTATTTGCACTGTGAGGAATACAGGGGTGCTAAAATGCACTTCATACACTCAGTAAATAGAGGATTTTAATGGCTCAGTCAGTACTATTCTGCACAAAACACATTTACAACATCTCTTCAGTCAGGCGAAGCTAACAAAAGATAGCCATTAAAATACCTACAGTATGCCATCTTCTAGGTGTAAAAACAGATACATTAAATGAACATGACGTAATTGTGTTGCATGAAGACACTATTGTACACAAAACAAAATTGAAATACCAACCAAAATCATGTGCCACTTTGTAACTGCCTTGGGTTTGGTTTAGCCCGGCCCCGCCCGCACACCTAGATCTTCTTTCAGGGAGATCTAGTCTGAAACACCATAGTTCATAACCGTCTCCCTCAGACAAGAAAAATGTCAGGCCAATCAGCGATGAGAGAGGAAGACGAACCCGAAACTTATTGTGATAAACAGAAGCAACAACACCTGCAAACGTCAAAAAATGCAGTTGGAAAAATGCTGAAATTTATTTACAGCAAAGGTACAGTAGACCTACAATGTAGACCCACATACATTGTTTCCTGACTGTTGATGCTGTTTCCTGTCAGTTTGTAAAGTTTAGGCGAAGTAGAAAGTAACATTAGGAATCTCTAATCAATGTGATTGGTAAGGCTGGACCAATGATTTCAAATTTAGTGCCCGTCGCGATGCAAGTGTTGCAAACGTTTCCCAATCGAGTCACCAGACTTTATTTACTTCGTAAATGAGTTTGGATTTTTCCAGGCTAGGTTTGGTTGCCAGTCCACCAAATGTCTTGGGGTTGGTCATTCATACTGCAAATTCACATAAAGGGCACTTACACATGCAAACTTTAAAGGAGAATTCCGGTGTGATATTGACCTAAAGTGTATTGAAACATGATACCGAGTGTGAACGTATGTCTCATAGCCCATCTCGGCTTGTCCCCTGCACTCCAAAATCTGGCGCTAGTTAGCCGATGCTACCAACAGCTTTTTCAATAGTGGTGCTTCGGCATCGGGCTAGCCATGCAAATAAATCACTGTTTTACACCCATTTACAAGGCTCAATGTATCTCCACACTTCATTGGTAGACTTCCGAGGGCCCTGACATTTAAAACGAGACATTGAGAACTTTGAAAAAGCACTGGTAGTTTACTTACAAGACGATTTATACAGACAGTATCTTCACAAAGTTTAGCGTTTGCAGCCATCTTGAATTTAGTCACGATAAGTCGAGCAACGAGTAAGAATGAACAGGTATGATAAGGGATCAGATTCCAAAAATAATTCAGTGGAAATGCATGGATTCCAGTTTCTTCCAGTAGCAGCAACAGATTTTGGAGTGCAGGGGACAAGCCGAGATGGGCTATGAGACATACGTTCACACTCGGTATCATGTTTTAATACACTTTAGGTCAATATCACACCGGAATTCTCCTTTAACCACTTTAAGATTTCAACGCAAACATATTCTGTGTTTGAAATGCCTTGATCTGTCTGAACATTTAAATTATTCACCAGTTCAAATACCTTTATTACAATATGAATGCACTGTAGCTCATATTTAAGGTGGGCTGTTTGAAGAAACCATTTGCACTGGATCAACATCTCATGAATATTTACCTCCAGCAAACAGGCATCTGAATGTGATGAGTTATCATGGAGAGCAGCAGTTCAAGGTTCCTGTGCTCTAACATGTATTTATAGACACAGCATAATGAATCCTCAATGGCTAGCTGTTGACATTATAGTGTGCAGGAGAATAACGCTGTTCACCATTTTTGCCAAAATGTGAAATGCAACGTGGAGCTGACCATTCCGCCGTCTCTGTGGCCCTGCACTCCACCCTGTCATGTTAACTTGTTGAAAACAAGCTCATCCCGGGGATTGGTGTTTTATGATGTGGAAGCAATAAGGGGAGGAGATACATTTGTCTTTGTGTTTCCCTTGGAGACGGGTTTCATGTAAATGCAAAGTGCATGTGCTTACGCTGAGCCTTGCACTCTCCCCACCACTCACCCACACACAAGCGCTCACTCACTCACACTTCTTTTCTCTCTCGTTCGCCTCTGTAGCTTCTTTTCTTGGCGCTATGCTTGGATTGCAACCCCATTCCCTGCTCACATTCACTCTCTCTCTCCTTTCCTCTTCATCCCCTCCTCCTTGACACAGATACTCCACCGTGCAGTTGATGTGCAGAAGAGACTACAAACCAGCATGGCAGAGACACTTAAATAATAACAGAAATTAATGGGGGGTGCGAGAGAGAGAGAGAGAAAGAGAGAGAGAGACAAAGAGTGAGAGAGAGTGAGAGTGAGAGTGAGAGATACACACAACACACAGCGTTTCTGTGGTTTAAACATGTTTGCTTTGTTGCATTGAAATTGTAATATCATGTTCAATGGCCATGGTTTCATAGGCCATTAGGATTAGTGCATATGGCGGAATCTGGATGCAAGCCAGAGCTTTTCGCAGGCACACGACCTCATTTCCCACGCTAACATAGGCACAAAAAAAAACAATGAAATGAAAGAAAATCTCACCACACTTGTTTGCTTTTCAGTTAGTCATCCTGTAGGGACCTAAAGGCGACGAGTGAGAGGGGTTGGAACGTCCTCAAGCTCAAGCATGGCAGGCTCACTCACTAAATAATTGCTTGAGTGGGGGTGTGGGTGTGGGTGGGGGGGGGGTTACTGTACCATTTCCTGCACATTTGCATTTCCTACCAATTTGCCTAAGAGATGAGCCAATCTCTTCCCCTCTCAGTATCTTTTATTTGACAATTTATTTTGCGCGGATGTCATCCAGAGCTTTCCCGTGCCAGAGGCTTTTATGAGGCTTCTATGAATGGAGTGCATGTCAGATGAAATGGAACCTGAATGTACTATTTAACAGTTCAGGCGACTTAGAGGCAACCTGGATGTCAAAGTGAGCAGAGAGCAGGGTGACAGGGAATGAGAGGGAAGTGAATTGAGACTTCTCTGGCAGACCAAGTCCGATTTCATAACTCACACTGCCTTTTAGTCGGATTCTCCCCTTCAGTGGTCTTATTTCTCAACAGCTGGAGTTGTGAATCCGTCCCCATTTTTGACAGATTATTTAGAGGAATCCAAGCTTCACCAGTATAGCCAAATAGATAGCCAAGTTAACTCAAAGAGAACACAGATTGGTCTCATCTATTGAGAGGTATTTTACTACAGACAGAACACCCCACAAGTGTTCTACACGCACAAAAGGCCGGGGACCCTCTAAATGGGAAACTGTGCTGATCAATTAGATAATGCTGGTGTTTGCCAAAGCACCTCCCATGCCATCTGAGTGTGTTGCTTTCCTTTAATGGAATGGAGATGATCAAACAACTGGACTGTGGCAGAGCCATAATAAATTTATGGCAGGGAGATTACATTTTTACACAGTTTATTAGCAGAGGACATGGATTCCATGGTGTTCGGCAGCAGAAACCGAGCAAAAGACAGGTGAATCATCTCATAGGTCCTTGTTTGCTCTATAATGTGGGAGGCCCCTTAACACTTTCCAATTAAATACTTATCAGTCACATTCAGCAACAAGTTGGCTCTAAACAGCAGGCCTGAGGAATTGGTCTGAAGCCAAGGAACAAAAGCATTCAGAGCCAGCAACCCTGTGCATCAATGCATTTCTAAATGGGCTCCGGTGGTGCATCGATCGCCTCTCCCTTCCGCCACCCCCACCTTCCGCTTCCAAAGAGAGATCCCAGTAAAACACTGGCATCATTAGTGTAAGATTTTTTGGGTGGCATCAAAGTAATGGAGCAGATGATTAATTACCCAGAGGCTAGTGTTTTGCAATCGATTGCAGAACAGGACCCCTCCAACCCCTCCCCAAACCTGAATTTTTTTTTCAGTGTCAGACACAGACGTGGAGGTGTGTGTGTGTGTGGGGGGGGGGGGCAAAAGGCTGAGAGGGTTTGGTGCTGCAGGGGTGGGGGTTTCGGTGGGGTTTTATTTGATTAGATTTAGATCTCCTTCACATCCAGACGCGAGCGAGAGCAGACAGGGCCCGGAGCAGTGCAGCTCGGCTGCCAGGTCCCTCCCTCGTCTCGGCACCAACTCTGCCTCCTCCGCCGCCACTCAGGGAGACCCCTTCGCCTCGCTCGTCGCCAATGTCATCTTCAGTCAGTGGACGGGCTATCGATTTGTCCCCTCGAAGAACGTATCAATGTTCTTTATGCTAAGTGTCGATATCAATGCGGTACAACGCTGATTGGGTCGGGCTGGGAGGGATTATCAATCCCAGCGAAAGTGGATTAAGGGTGTTTAGCATGCAGGGGTACAAACTGATAACCAGGAATTACTTTGTTAATGTCACAGATACCCTGTGGCTGACAGCCTGTGTGTGGGGTTGTATAGGCTTTGTGCTTGCCCGTCCTAGCGTGTATCGCATTCAAATACGTCTGTGTTCAGGAACACATTGAAAAATGCCTCTATCAGATTCAAGAAGGGTGAGAGCATTGATGCATGGGATGGCTTCTCTGCTCAAGACGATCATTATGATTCGCAGCAGTTTGCTGAATGTGATTTTGCCTGACCAACTGATGGCCTCCCTTCCTCTGTTCTTTAGGCCGTGAGCCGCTGAGAAAGACCGATGCTGCCGACCCACCGCATAGTGACCTTAGTGAAGGTCAAGGAAGTGCAGAATGCAGACGAGGCCTTGGGCAGAGGAATGCTGTGGGAGGGGGATGAGGAAAAGCATGCTGGAGAGCGTGTTGGATTGCACGAGCAGTGTTTTAGCGTAGGAAACATCCAAAACCACAGCGCAGACACATAGTTTAAGCTCCTACTGATACGTGACCTCTGGCCTGAACTCATGTGCTTAACCCTTTCTTTACCTCCCCCCAACACACACAGGGAGTGAATGAGAGAGTGAGAGAGAGAGAGAGATACACACACACACACACACACACACACGGAGGACAGGCACGTAAAGCCAGACAGACACATTGTGATAAAGTCTCTGCGACACATCCACACACATATGCACTTAATCACTCCCACAAAAAGAAAAATACGCAAACACACACTACGCTATATTACCAAAAACTCTGAAACAGACACACACACAGACACACACACACACACACTCTCAGAGAGCCATCATACATGCATCCAAACAGAAAGACATTTTGTATGCAACATTTTCAACAGTCATACAACGAGCAATCATTTTTTTTGATGGTCATTATCATCACTGTGAAACATTTTGTTCTACTTGTTTGAGTTGCAAAGAGCATCTGGGTTGTGTTTCGCAGAGGGTGATGTCTTGCAGCATTTCACAGCAACTGGAAATGCTCCACATGAGTCTTAGAGGTCAGGCTGACTTCAGTGGACAGACAGCCCTTAAGTCTGTTTTTCGACACATTTCTCCTCCCAGCCATGGAATGACTCAGAAATTAGCTTTTGGGTGTATTTGCCCTGACATTTAAGAGCAGATAAACGGCGGCTTATGCAGCAAGCCTTTGTCACTTCCGCCTTAACTGGCTATTTGGACAATGCGAGGGCTGGTGTTTGGGTAAAAATGTCACCCAGTTTCTCTGGCAGACAATGTTGAGATTAGCTCTGGTTCTGCCCTGTGGCAATTTCCGGTCTCAGACTGTTAATTGCGAGCTGCTGCTATCAATTTTAATCTCATCATATTTTTTTGTTCATAGATAAAATCTCTGCTTTAGAGAGCGGTCTAAAGCCGTTTTGATCGCATGTTAGCGTAATAGTGAGCGGCACTTTTTAATAGAGATTAAATGTCCACCAATCCATCCGTCTTCATCACAATGTTATGCGTGAATCATTTGAGCATGTAAAATTGAAATTAGATAATACATTAGTTGATGGGGAGAGGAATGCTTGAAGGGAGTCATGTTCAGAGTTTATTTCTCCATTTATAGTTTGTCACAGATTGATGCTTCCTAGGTTGTGCTGGCCTCTTCCTCAGTGCTTAGCACATTTTCCCCCCCACTTTTTTCAAACTACGGGCCCTATCATGACATTCTAAAGTGCATCGTCACTCGTCAAAAGTCTATTCAAATTTAGTAGGATGTCCAGTTCACATTGGGAGGGGTTTCGTTATCAAACGTGATGCGCATGGCGCAACAAGGTCTTCCTACGTTTTTTAATCAGTCATATGGGTGTGTTTGGGGCGTACCATCATTTTAAACCAATGAGAATGACATCTGTCATTCCCTTTAACGGTGCAATGCGCGATATGTCAAATAAATGCATCGGTATTTTGGCATTCAACGGCGCATTTGAAGGAGGCTGCTTGCTAGACCGTATGGTCATAGTCATTCTTAGTCATTCTTAAACCATGCTTTACTAAAACCTAGCATAGCCTTCACGCATTTGCACTCGTCTATTATTTGAACTCATTGGCAAAGTGAAACTAACTTCACCAAGGAGTCAGTCAACGACAAGACAGTTATATGCAGTTACTTTCACTATTGACTGACAATGGGTTACCACCGAAAACATAGGCTGGAAAAAGCAACACTTACCCTAATATTGCTCAAATGACTGAATAAAACAACATTTATCCTGCAGAAGAGTTGCTTATATCTCGTGACAGTGCGTCTTCAGCTGTGCTCCATACGTGTCTCTCGCCTCTCCCCTAATCACTTTTAACAGTCATTACCAATTTGCAAATGATGGTGAATAACTACTCATTATGAGATGTACAGTATTTCGTAATATCTTTATTCTAATTATGTTTCCCATTGTAATAGTGCAATTTGTAATGCTTTGCATGGACGTGCGCTGCGGTGCTTTCATGAATGATAGAAGGATGGTGCGTGCACCTGCCAATATGACTGTTGACATGCGCTCTTAAAATAGCATATGAACAACTCGCCAGTGACTTCTGACCAGGTTTAGGTGGTGTATGATAGCGATTTTTAGACAACGCGCCAGGCACCTCCCTAGGTTGTTAATTGCCACACCCCTGGGCGCAATGCTTAAAAAAATAAACGTGCAAAATACCAAATTAAACTTTCCGCGGGTGAATAACGAGTTTTACGCCATGCGCTGGTTCCCAAAATACAGCCCTACTAGTTTGACTCCAACAACCAAATGCAATGTTTGAAGGTAAACCTTTCCAAAGGAATATGGCTTCAGTAGGGTTGTAACACCTGTGCTGCTATCAAAACAAAAAAAGGTCACTAGCAAGATTTTATAGTTGTCCAGTTTTAGAGCAGTCAAAACTAGTCGTACAGCAAATGACCTAATTCTTCCAGCTGTTTTAGCAGCTGTGTCATTTTATCAGCATCCTGTCAAATAGTGCCTTGCCTTATTTGTTGTAGGTTTTTTAAAATTGTGCCACTCAGCTGTAGGACAGAGGATGTCATTAATCTGCCAAGTCAGCCAACCCTGTGCAGGCTTTTTCCAGAAAACGCATTGATGGGGAAACCGGAGAACCCTCTGGAACATTTCACCGGCGTTTTGTCATCTGGGTCACTGTATTCACACACCCACTGACTAGCATAGTGTCCCTGTTGGGCGGGCTGCCAGTGTCATCAGTGGAGGGGAGTAGCGCGGTCCTCCCTTGTTGGCTAGGGTCTCATGGACAGAACGGGAGGAGGGTGACGTGTGTGTATGGGGGGGGGGGGGGGGGGGGGGGCAAATTATGTGTGTCAGAGGCGTTGCATTGCGAGGGCTGTGTGGGTGGGATAGAGCATGTTCTGAAGGTGGTTGTCATCATCCATCAACCCCTACACCCCCCCCCCCCCACACACACACACCCCTCTGAGCGACTGTGAGCTCCAGCTAGCTGACAGATGCTCAACACCATCCTCACTGCCTCCTCCTCACGGAAGCTAGAAGTGAGAAACAGACAGACAGAAAGAGTAAGAGAAAGAGAGAGAAGCACGCATGGAGGAGAGACGACGCATAAAGGAAGGAGTATGACAGAGAGAGAGGCAGAGGAGAGAGAGAGGTAGAGTGACAGAGAGAGAGAGGCAGAGGGAAAAGAGAGGTAGAGTGATAGAGAGAGAGAGGCAGAGGAAAAAGAGAGGTAGAGTAACAGAGAGAGAGGCAGAGGAGAGACAGCCGGCCTAATTAGGCAAGCCATGCCCGCACATGGCACTGTCGGCATCCCGCATCAGATATAGTATGAGTGCAAGTACCCCCACACATAAACACACACACACCAGATTTCTCAGTCATTAGTTCACACAATTAATGCCACAGACACAGCGAGCAGAGGCCATCGTTTAACACTTGCGTCAGTTGGCTTGTGGTTAGTTGGCTTGAGAAAAATTATCATCCTGACAACAATATTTTTTGCCCTGTAATTGCCATAGCAATTATAGATGCTGTCTGTTCCTCAGTTTAATGGGTTTTGTCTTGAATGAAGTGCTCTCACACACACACACACACACACCACACACAGAGAGAGAAAGAGAGACAGAGAGACACAAGAGGAATGATGAAACCCTGTGTGCTCAGGGGCAAACTGACACATTGAAACAAACACAAGACCAGAATGTTTATTTAGACACAGTCTGATGAAAAAAATGTCACAGTAACAATGATTTATCAGGAGCTCTGAACCCCACCCCACCCCCCATCTCCTACTCCAAACTAAATAAAAATAAAGGAAAAAGTCGAACTGATGCTGCAAAACATTCATTATGTGGTGAGACTGCAGGTCAGTATTTTCCCACACAGGGAGATCTCTAAAACGCTTAACGTGACAAAAGAGCTTAACCTGGCTTAATACCAAAACAGCAAAAAAGGAAAACCAATTTTCTCTCCCAGTGGGCTTGTCAATACTGCCAAAAAAGGACACAACAGTTGACAAGTTTCTTCTATTAAGTATTCCCATGAGCACACATACAGAAAACTCATCGTGCAAATAAAGAACAACCAACCATTAGCATACAGTATATAATAAGTATTCTCCCCAGGCTTACGGTAGCTGCAAGATTTACATTGAAATCCCTCACTATTTCCTGTAGGACAGCCACTGGATCATCCATTTAATTACTCTGATTCAACTCTTTTCTCCCTCTCGATCACTTTAGCCTGGTGATTAGCATCTGTTGCCTCTTCCTTCACTCAGCCCTAATTGAGATCAGACTTTTTTTGTTCATGGTTCCTCAGTGGTGTATTGACCAACCTCTGTTGTAGCGACAGCCTTGGTACATTCAAGTAGTGTTTTAAAACCCTTTTTAATCACCATCTGTAACCTTTTTAACCATCTTTAATTTAGCTATTTTATGCTAATATTAATATTATTATATTACCTGTAGGGCTATATGCTAATATTAGCCATAGTCCTTTTATATGTATATTATATCATCATATATTATGGCTGATAAATTGTTACTCTAACACAGTAAGTTGCTTAGCCTGTATAAAAGTCTGCTAAATACCACGGACATAAAATAAACATATGTCTGTCAACATGGTAGTCTGTACCTAAAGTATGGGGAGGGTTCAGTGAACTCAGAATGCATGGAGAGAGTAACTTAGTCTACCTCACACCACTGGCACTCCCAGCACATCTTAATCTTGCTCTGAGCTGGATAGGGATTGGAGTTGTCCCAAGTTACTATCAAGGACCACATTGATATCCGTCCCATGGCTCAGACTGAATTGGGTTTTTACAGTCTTACAGACATGTCCTATAATTGGGGCCTGAGCTAGTAGAGACATGCAGACCTGGCTATTGCAGTCCCAAGTAATGTGGTAAATATTGATGCTGCACCAGCCTGACAGGACCGAGTGCAACGGAGTGAGGAATTATACTCCAGGGTCAATGGCTGCGAGGTCTGAGGGATTGGCTGAATCTGCCGCTCGGACCAAACAAGGTGAAACAGCCCCTGCACAGACAGAGTCAGATCAATGTCCTAAACGTCCGCCTTGATCCTAATAAGCGAGGCTTATCGTTGCAGATATCAGTGTTGCTATTAGCCGCACCACAATTATCTTCTTCCACCGTCAACAGGTCAATAATCAATCGGCACATGCAGCTCGCAGGTTTTGGTTGTGAGCCATGGGCACGTACAGACAGAGGATTTGTGGATTTGTGACACCTAACCGTATACACACAGGTTTACCGTATGCATGCCCTTGAGCGAAAATGTAAACACATACACATACCTCACATCTGGGGCCACACAAACACATGCTCTCATCTCAGTTTATATTTGAGAAAATTAAGAGGCAGCTCTGACTAGGCAGAAGCTCAATCCCCTCTCTGCCTTGTCTGGCTCCCATTATCTTAGCATTGTCAGACGTGCCTCTCCATTGCCAACGGCCTCATTAGCACAGGTTGACGCTCCATTGAGCGTCGGGTACAAGCGGAGGACAGGTGGCTTAGCGCAGAGGCATTTTTCCTGCCTGCAAAATTGTCTCTCTGCCGCAGTGTTGAGGGGGCTCGTGGTATGGCGGCAAATGCAGATGCATATTTTTGCATGAGCAATACCTCCCCTCTCCTTTGACTCACGGGCGCTATGGAGGCACGGCACGACGGTGCCACCGGATCAGCACGAATCAACGGCGCCATCAATCACACAAACACTCCCGCATTTAAATGCCAGCATCCACACAAGAGAGTGTGCACGCACACACACACACACACACACACACACACACACACACACACACACGCAAACCCACACACACGGTTTACCCTAGCTTTTGAGAGCTTGCTAGCTTATTTGTTTTGCTGGCAGTGGTCATAATGCTATTGCACTGGTCAAAAAATGGCCACAAATTGGGCCAGTGGAGTCCTGGTGTGACACGGGTCCTCCCCGCCACAGCACAGCTGGGCCCAGTGATGCATCATTCAGAACCTCTGCTCCACTTTCTCCTCTCTCCACTCTTCCCCCTCAGGGCTCAATCCGCAGCACACACTCTCTCTCTCTCTCTCTCTCTCTCTCTCTCTCTCTCTCTCTCACTCTCTCTCTGTAAGAAACTGTGGGGGAAGGAAAGCAGACTTGACATAGGCGAGGCAGCCAGAGCTTGTTTGTTTTCTTGTCAGAAACAAATCTAATCAGCCCCCCCCCCCCCCCCCCCCACCCCCCACCACACACACACACACACACATAAACACACCATCCCCCTGACTCCTCTGTCACAACCCTCTGAAATGTGGTGAATGAGAAATACCCAACGGGTGGAGAGGAAAGCACCGTTGACACGGTATAAGAGATTCCGCAGCTGTAGTCAAAGCGTGAGTGAGCAAATGTGGCCTGCCAGTTACACTCCTCTCATGCTGTAAGGACTACCACCTCATCTGACTGACTCACGGGCTGCCAGACTGAACGCCTCAGTGATTTGTTCAGCATGACCCCACTGGTCAACCACACACATCACAAATGTCAATGAATCGACCGGTTTGTTTTAGGGTTACTTAATGCCTCTAAAAGAGAGGCAGCCCAAGGGCGCAAAGGCCGACAATCAACATATAGCTAGTTTCCAAATGAGACCTAGCATGTTTTGTGGGAAGAGCCGCCATTTCTCACCGTCTGGGTTAGACATACGCAATGAGCAGCGATGTCTGGCAGCTTGTTTTGGATCCATCGTCTTGGCGTCCACTCTGACTAAAAACAGAGGTAACTGAACGGATGGCTCATGACGGTGCTAGGCTGCTGAGAAGCACTTCAAAGTCAAAGTCAAAGTCAGCTTTATTGTCAATTTCTTCACATGTTCCAGACATACAAAGAGATCGAAATTACGTTTCTCACTATCCCACGGTGAAGACAAGACATTTTACCAATTTAAGTCCACAGACAAACATAACATTCAAGTAAACAAAAAAGTAAGTAAATAAGTAAATAAGAGGGCACATATAATAATGAAAAAATAAGAGCAGCAAAATTTGGTTGAAATTGTGCATGGACAGTCAATGACCACATAAAATGACAAACTCTGGACAGAGCACATAAATTTCAAGATCAGTATGTTGAAGACCAGAAGAAACACCCGTGTAAAGATAAATTAGCTTAGATACGAGGTTAAAGTTGTGGTCAAGTGCAAGAGCAATTTGTTGATCGGATGTGATCTTTCCCAGAGATGCCCAATAAATAACGGGTGTGCTCCATCACAGGAAAGGTCACAGGTGAGACAGAGTCCTGATTCTTTATGTGTGCAGTGAGGGGGTAGTAAATTGTGTGTGTGTGTGTGTGTGTGTGTGTGCGTGTGTGTGTGTGTGTGTATGTATGTATGTATGTATGTATGTGTGTGTGTGTGTGTGTGTGTATGTGCGCCTGTGTGTTTATGTTCTTGTTTGCTCGTCTGTGTCTGTGCCTGGCCATCCCCCCCCCCACACACACACACCACTGTCTTGCTCTATCTTCATAGAGCAGGCTGAATAGTACAGTACGTGACCCACAAAATCCCCAGCCAGGCCCCAGAACAAAGAGACATTGGAATGCCCAACAAGTGCCCTCCACACACATACACACAACAGTAACAACACACACACAAAGCCCATTTAATCTCTAACGTGCTGGGCTTCAATTGTACCTCGCTTCCATCTGATCTCTTTGGGGATAGACCCCCTAATGCCCCAGAGTAGGTCTAGGAAATACTAATACTTGATCAGGCAGATCAGAGTTTTGATGATGATGATAAAAACTCCCTCCTACACATACAAGCAGGCTAATTGACACCCACATGGATACTTGCTCAGGCACCACCAGTGTGAAAAACCGCAGACATCCAGCAGCTGAATCCTGCTTCCATGCAGTTTGAAATCACCTGTGGCCATGCAGAGGTAGTAAATCAATTTGAGGGGAGCAATTTATTTCGGAAGGGGGTGGGGGGGGGCTGAGCTCAACTTTCTCAGACTGAAATTAAAGTAGAGAGAGTGAGAGTGAGAGTGAGTGAGAGAGAGAGTGAGAGAGAGAGAGAGAGAGAGGGAGGGAGAGAGAGAGAGAGAGAATTACAGCGCTGCAGTGCCTCATACATTGAAACTTTGCTCATGACCATCCTCCGCCTACGTCCTTCGCTCTCTTACCATCCACATACACCCCCTCCCCCACCCCACCCCCTCCTGTGTCATTCATCTTGTGTCGTCCACGATAAAACCTCCCACAGCTGTGGTCGTTTATTGCTCAAACAGAATTGTTTTACTAATTGCAACTGATCTTTGCATGTCATTATCCTCTGGATTACATATGCCCTACAGTGTCTGTGTTGACAAGATGGTCAGTTAAAAATACAACCATTGGCAATAACCTCCGTTCATGTCAAAATAAGAAAAAATACACTAAATTAGAATACAAAAGATTGAGCTCATGTCAAGCTCTGATAGTGCTTCTTTTTAAAGAGCCATGTGGGCTCGGGGCATTTATACATCACTGACATCAGAACTGAAAGAAAAGCAATTGATGGAGGCCCACAAAATGGACACTGGGTGCCAAGAGGGTCGTTGACATGCCAGTCGACTGGCAGGGCAGCGTACACCTGCCGGGAGCCGTAATGGAGTGCGGGGACAGCAGGTGGCTGCGATAGTGACAGGCCCTCGCACCGAAAACTGGCAGGGCATGAGGAAACTGGCCAGCGATAATGAGGTGCGTGGAGAGGAATCCACATTGCACAGTCTTGCATAATGTCAAGCCAGAGGCACTTAATCGGTGGTCGGGCCGGATGCAGAGCACAGCTCGCCTCACACAGACTGTTTGGGTGCAAGCAGCGGGGAAAAAAAGGACATCACTGATTTAATTTGTTTGGGAAAGACAAGCACTCCCCCTCTCCCCCCTCCTCCTCCCCCTCTCCCTGTCAGGTTGCTATTTTTGTGGGGAGGGCAAGGACGCTCTTGTTTGAGCAGACACGATTCTCTGACTGGGACTCATCCGTTTTGTCAAGCCACTCCCCAAAAACAGGCTCGGGCTTCTAAAAATGAACCGTAACATACGTACGTGTGGGCTATTTTTAGAAATGTATGTACATAACATCATCTGCTGTCTTGACATTGAGGCAGGCTGCTGGAAACACAGATGGCTGGCCGAGTCATGTTCTCTCTGTTTCTATTTGTCTTCAATGACCTTTTAGTGGCAAATCTGTCTGCGGTCTAGAGATGGTGGGTTATGGTCTGCATCAACACTGTCTGTTTGCCACCTGTATCTCGGTCTGTCTTTTTCCCCCCTTCTTCTTTGACTTTCTCTTTACGCATTCATCTTTCTCTTCTTTGCTCTCATCTCCGCTTTACTCTCCATCCCTCCGCCTCTCTCTCTCTCTCCCTCGTTCTCTCGCTCCCGTCGCCTCCACACGTCTTCTTTCTGAAGGTTTATTCGCCTCACGCAGTGCCATTCAAATTGCGTGTCGGGAGTCAAACTCCTCTTGGATTGCTTTTTGTTGTCGTGTGCTGCTGAGAGAGAGTGCATTTCTCTCCCCCTGGAGCACTCACTCCTCTCAGCGGACTCAATCTTTTTCAGCGCCAGACCTTAAACGCACATTTTCCATTCATGTGAAATCACCTTATGAAAGGTATCCTCCACACCAAATAGGACCTCTCCACTTTGATTGCTTTGAAAGCGTTTTTTTCCTTCTTCTTTTTCGGACCACCTCTGTATATCTTGATTAAGTATTTTTCCGACAATCCTTTTTTACGCCCTCAAATTTCAGATGGAATGGACTGAGGCGAAGTTGCCTGGTTTTACTGTCAACAGTCAGTCTGTATTTCCCATGTTTCGATGATTGCATAATAAACTATGCCATCAGCGGTAAACAAGATATCTTGTCCCACATGAATAATGCAGTGTTCAATCAAAAACAACGATGGGTCAGGGCTCCAGGTCAAATGGCTGCAATTGTGAAGCACGACAGTGGTGCTGTTGAAAGACTCCTCAATTAAACGACTTTCCTTCAGCTTTAGCAGCAGAAGAAGAATAAAATAACCTCTCCATTTGGGCAGCTGTAAAGGCCACATTGTTCTCACACCAGCTCATGTTGCTGAACCTTTTGTTGTTGATTTAAATGTTTTTCATCTTTTATGTGTGTACACATCCTGTCCACGTTAGAATGCTGATTGAAAACAAATGATTTGCCAGCTGTGCCTTTTCTCATGCCAGTTCAGAGACCAATAGGTGTTTATGAGCAGGCCCAGGCATGGATGCCAGCTACAGAGGCATGCTCTCGCACACACACACACACACACACACAGGTCAGGAGCAGCCATGATAACTATCCTTGGCTACCTTTTCTCTAGCACTTCCCTTCAGCAGAAGCAGCAGCAGCAGCAGCAGCAGCCTCTGCCACCACTCAGTGCCGATCTCTCACCGGCGCTCCCTGAGTGAAACTGACGGTGTGTGTGTACTTATAATCTCATCCCCCTGGTGCGTTCTCCCCCTGCCTGTCTGATTGATTAGCCCAGGCGCGGCTGAGCGTCCACCGAGCTGAATCAGGCCACTGTTTCTTGCTGAGCGCCGAGATATTGGAGCAAATTCAGACTCTTGATGTGCTCCCACCCCGGTCTGAAGATGTCTATCTGTACGCTGACCCGAATGGAAGCCTTCTGTATTTCTTTCAGGGCTGAATGTTTTATATGGCATGATATCATAAGAGAGCTGCTGTAATGGAAAGGACAACTCCTGGAGCCTTGCGCTATCCAGTCAGGTTGATTTGTTAAGACATTTATAGACCCTTGTGCAGTCTGGCTTTTGTGCGTGTAAAATGTTAACATGGCTATTGACCCGGGAAGCCTAAAACCGTTTTAATGAGGTGCTCACTGTGAGGACGTTCCGGCCCTCTCAGGCTGGCTCAGTGTTCCAGATAACCATCGTCTTATCACCTACAGCAGTCGGGCCAGCACAAAATGGCTCTCGTTTTTTTTTTTTTTTTTTTGCTCGAGAAGTCCAGTTCCTACATTTGCGCTCATGGACGATAAGAATGATTGCCAATTACCAGAACCCTTTTGCCGACATTTCAGTCTTTTGCAGAGACCAGTATTTCCTCTATTGGTAGGTGTTTCTATCCAGATAAAACCTCGGCAGTCTTTTGCTGCCGACAACCTTCATGTTTGTTTCCCAGCAGCTAAGAAGTAATTACCTTGGAGTCTGGCACTGACATTGGTGTGAACTGTCAAGCAGTGAAAGCTCAGGACATGTATGAGACAGCTCAGTGTGCTCAACGACTGGTACTGGGTTTACCAGTCTTATAGCAGGGAATAGACATACCACTTAACTATTACATATGTGGAGAGGTAGACTCTGCATTAATGTTGCTCACTCAGGTTAAACACATTATATCTGAGGTGCTTATATTTTTACTGTGTCTACAAACTGCCGGGAACATGATACGCTCACTTAATCAGTTACTCTGTCAGGGACAGGAGCTCTCTGTCTATACTGTGCACCTGGATAAGGACATGAGCTTCCCTCCTCCTTCTCTGTACTTCCAATCCCCTCTGGCTGGTAGCTTCTTCCTCCTGGTTGGCTGCCACTGCAGAGAGAAAGAATCTGTGTGAAGCACGGCCAGCAGAGTCACTCTCATTACTTCAAAAAGCTTACAAAAACAACACGGCACTTCCTGTTTCTTAAGTTTTTTTTTTATTTCACTTCTCTCCTTAGAGTGGTCATTGAGTGGTCAAATGAAGAGCCTGTAGTCTCGAGCATTGCATTATGACCTCAAGAGGCCGATCAAACTCCAAGCACCACCTGGAGCTGGTGCAGCTGGGTAGCCCAGCTAGCCCTGGGGCATGACCTTAAACACTCACAAGGCAACGCCAGCTCATTAGCCCTCGAGATGTTCATTTATTTACACAATGCACTCTGATGGTAATTATGTGATGCAACCATGGCAATATCTATTTTTGCATAAACAGAAATTAAGAAAGAAAGCTATATTAAGGATAAACAATCTTTGGCAATAAGGCTAGATGAAACAAATGTTATATGTTATAAATGTTATACAACAGTTGTCTTTGATAAACTTTGATAAAGTGTTAATGATAAAATGAGGGGCCAGGTTTGATGGGACACATCAGCCTCTCATCACATCACAAGAAACATACATATATAACTACATGCTGGCCTACTGTTTTCACACTACAAACAAGATGAACCGCATAGTGGTACATTGTATGACTACAGGGTGTTGCCAGCTGCTAGTACACAAATTTCCCATTACATGTTCTTTTCATGCCCTACACCTGCAACTCATTGTAAACTGCAAGTTACACATACTGTAGTAAAGAGTCTTTATTGTCCTATAAGGATATTCTTTTTCACACATATCATTCTTATTATATTCCATGCAGGATATCCACAGCCTCATACATATAACATATAACATAACACACCCCATGACATATAACATATAAGACACCCCATACCCCCCTCTCCCAAGTGTCCCTCCCTTCACAACACCAAATAAGCAAAAAGGTGGACAGTACAGACAACACGAAACACAAAAGAATAGGGGAGATGGATGATTGTCACAGGAGTTTGTTAAGTGATTGCTGAGGGTACAAAACTTTTCTTAAAGTGCGCTTTTTTCCAGTCCAGGGCTCTGTATCTGCGGCCAGATGGTAGTAGGGTGAAGAAACGGTTCAGGGGATGGTCAGGGCTGCATGCTATGGTGCGTGCAAGGCGTGTGGTGGCTGCGTCATTTGCATCAGTGAGGCTGGGGGTGGGGAGCTGTATTATCTTGGATGCTAAGTGTGAGATTTTAATGAGTTTGTTCTTGCTGGTGACATTTAGTATGGTGAAGAAACTGGGGGAGCAATAGAGTAGAAGGGGTTGGATGATGCTTTTGTAGAGTAGCAGAAGGAGATGGGGGGCAACATACAGTAATCTTAGTTTGCGTATGGCATACAGTCTCTGTTGTGCACGTTTCTGTGTGATGGTGACATGTTCATTGAAGTTAAGCTTATTGTCAATGGTGAGACCAAGATATTTGAAAGTGCTGACCTGTGCAACTGGTTGGCCATGGATGGTGATGTGAGTGAGTCCAGGGGGTGATTTTGATGCATGAATGACCAGTTCTTTTGTCTTGTTAATGTTGAGTTGGAGGTAGTTATCAGAGCACCATATTGAGAGCACCAAAGATTGTAGTCTTTTGAGTAAAGCTTGAATGGGGGGCATTAGTTAAAAGACTACAATCTTTCAAGAATCTTTCCCAAATCTTGTCAAAGTTGTTTGGTGTAAGGAGGGCATTCCTTGTAGGACCTCACACAATTCAGCTGTTCTAGGCAGAAAACAATTGTGTTACCCCTCTATTTACAAGACAGTATACTGGAAACAAAACAAAGTATTACGGATCTACTCATTTGGGTCCAAGTTCCCACAGGGACTCGAATCCAACGCACAGTAATTTCCCGATCCCACCCAATCTCTATCTCCCACTCACTTCCTGTCACTCTTAACTGTCCTATATGAATAAAGGCAAGAGAGGCAAAAATATTCTTGGAAAAAAAAACATTCTAATGAGATACAAAAATGTCAGACTCAGCAGCTGCTACAGCTTTACAGAAAGAATTAACTATTTTTAACACTTAATTTAATATTGTTATTACCAACACTGAAGACACTGAACATTTTTTAAATAATTATTCATTTAAATAATATTTTGCTTTTTACAGTCCGTTCCATCTGAGGCTATTTTTATGGTATGCTTCGAGACAATCAATGGGAGCTTTAAGCAATAAGACTTGACACTACAATGAAAAATATTTTGTTTGAATTATATTAATTATATTACATCAACATTCACTGATATGAAAAGGAATAGTGATTTTGCCATAATGCTCCACTCTTCCCTAAAGTTGTATTTTGATTTCTGAATGTCAAGAGCTCATAACATTTATCGACTTTATTCCAAGGAGGCCACTTCTAACAGTCAGGCACAGTTATAGACCCTATCAACAATAAAAACAAAAACAATGCTTGAACATTCTATTTGGTTCTACTTCCTCTGCATTAAGATAACATATGGAATGTTAAAACGGAAGCCTTGTGGGGCCAACTATGATGCTGATAATGGAACTCTCTTGAAAGGGTCTATGGATCCTTTTTAACATTCCATATGTTATCTTAATGTAGAGGAAGTAGATTGGGGCCCAAATAGAATGTTCAAGCATTGTTTTTGTTTACCTTGTTGAAAGGGTCTATACAGTTATACAACAGACTAAAGAAGCACCTGTGCTGTTTTACAGTTTGCAAGGGTCACCATACTGTAGCATGAGCGGCTCCAAGGTGTTCTGTGGTAAAACAAAACGAGGTGGGCAGTTCTCAAAAGGTCAGTCCTTTGTCTGAGAATACGCTTGGCATGCATGAGTTTCACACCTCTCGATCTTGTCTCTGTGCGTTCTCCATCACAGACATTTCAGCTGCCGAAGTGTCAAGGCTCTAGGAATGCTGGGAGAACTTTTTTGTGTGTGTGTGTGTGTGTGTGTTTGCGTGTGTGTCAGAAATGGGCTGCAGAGCGGAGAGTCGTGTTTGTTCAACAGTCTCGGGCTGTTGTTTACATTGTGAGAGCGAGAGAGAGAGAGACAGAGAGAGAGAGTGAGCGAGAGAGAGAGTGAGAGAGAGAGAGAGAGACAGAGAGAGCGAGTGAGTGAGAGAGAGAGTGAGAGAGAGAGAGATAGAGTCCATGTGGTGTGAAGGACGTCTCAGGCATCTTCAGATTCTGAGGTCCTACCTATAAAGGCACTGCGTGCACAGAGCCTCTGCTGCCACATGGAAGTGACGACAGCCTTGAGGAAGGTGAATGAATGAGAGTGAGAAAAACAGTAATGGAAGGGAAATAACAGATGGGCCTCTGCAAGCCTTTCGTCTGTCTACATTGTTTTCTTTGGTGTGTGGGCTGTATTCCAAGTGTGTGTTTGAGTGAGTGTGTGAGTGTCTAGTGGCTGTGTGTATGCTTGTGTGCAGGCGATCAGAAGGGAAAAAAAAAATTGTAAGTATGAAGTCCATAAAGGCACTGCTGCTGTGAGTGTATTTTAAAACCTGACCCAGATCTTTCAACACTGACTAACTGAGTTCATGCATTCCCCTTGAAGAGGAGAACTGAGGAGGAACATCATGCTCTCAGTTTAGCTAAACACAGGTCATTTCTCACTCTCTCTACATCTCTCTGCAAATGTGTACACACACACACACACACACACACACACACACACACACACACACACACACACACACACTTGAAGCAGCCTAAATTTAAAAAAAAAAAAGAAAATAATAATAATAAATCACACAAACAAATTTCTCTGAACTAATGAGATAAAAATATACAATTTATCACCAGAGGTGAAATTCTTTACTTTGTGTTAATCGTCCACTTTTTAAAAGTTTTTCCTGTAATTATTAAGGTGGCTTAAAGAGAACAAGGTGTACAAGAATGAGTGTGATTTATTAAAAGTAATGCCCTGCCAGCATGAGCAGCTCTGTTTTGGCTCTTTTACAAGACCACTATTTCCCCCTACCTACAGTACCTATGCCGTCTGCCTGCCTTTGAAACAGCAGATAAAAGCATTGCACTCAAGGTGTTTTTTTTTTTTTTAGCTTTTATCTGTTTCCTTTGCAGATAATTAAAAAACAATTTTGTTGTGTTCAGGATTTGTGAGCCCTTATTTAGTTTTATTGTACTGTTGTTTCCTTGGTTACTGTACAGTTACTTTAGTACTACGAAACAGTGTTCCTTAGTTTGGATATTACGTGCATAGGGGAAATAGAAAATGAAGACAACAGTAGTGGAGGGAAACATAAAGATGGCAAAAGATGGCTGAACTAATCCTATCCAAAATAGACGTGCAAAATTATCACTTTTTTACATTTACACTACAATGACAACCAAGATCAACTATACCTCAGAAAAGGCAAGTTTTCAACTACCTAACACCAGAGGAGTAGCTATCTATGATACTGATAGAGCCATGATGCCCATCAAACCAGAGCTAGCAGCCAACATACCAGTCGTCATCAAAGGCAATTCTACACAATTCAGCTAAGCATTTCGCTAAGCAATTTGGAGTCAGCTAAAGCATTCAGCATGCCCATCTCCTGGAGCCAAAGGTCAAAACGTGTTCCTTCCTTGTTCATCATATCAGCTTTCAAAGGGGTGCAAAGACCCTTACAATCACCATTACCAAAACACTGGACATGTGTTGGGAGTGGAAAGTCAGGAAGTGCTCGTCACCACTACAAACACGCATTCCACACATTCAGCTCCTGCTCCAGATACCTCAAATAGTTGGTTGGGTGTTCACACAAAGTTTTCAACTCCAGGCCACATTTCCTCCCTTTTTGATCTTCCCACCCACCTACACCCTGCTCCCATCTTTACTGAGCATGGATCACAATCCTCCAGCTCCCACCAGCCCTCTGGCGGAACGGCTCTGGCTATATTATTTAAGATCAGGATTTATCATCTCTTGTGTGGAGCTCATTCATATCTGGCAGCCTCCTCAAAAGGTCACGTTAGTTCAGGCAAAGTATGAAAAGGGACAATGTGGTCTACAGTAAGTGATGAACAATGCATGAACACATATTGGACACCATTTCTAATTTATAACAAATTTCTTACGTGCGTTCCACTTTTGGTGGAACGGAGGAGGAACAAAAAAGAAAATCCATAAGTTGCAGATGAATTTTGACGGGCCAACAAGAAGCGATCCATAATTCATGTCGTGTAGCTGCTGTTGTACAAAACGCCTCGTGTGGCACATGTCAAAGGGTTTCGTTATGGAAGCCAGGAGGGATGCAGCTCCAAATGGTTTAGCGCTCGTCTCTGGCTCATCAGCGCCGTCGCTCACTGGGGTATCTGAGAGCCTACAGGCCCTCTCCCTCTTCCTCCTCATTCAGCCTTCATTAGGCCACGAAAGTGGGCTCCCACTCCAGGCCCCTCTGCTTCAAAAAGCATTTCATCTTACCGCTAAGAGTAGCCTACTCCTAAATTGCACATAAAGTTTTGAACTTCTCATAAATAAATATGACCGTATGAAACCTGAAACCTGTCTGAACTTGCGGTTCCTCTCCCACTGAGCAGGATTACCATTGCAACAACACATCATCAGTAGGGTAAAACTAACCTGTCTCATGACGGGCTAAACTCAGCTCACGTTCCCTATTAGTGGGTGAACAATCCAACGCTTGGTGAATTCTGCTTGGTGAATACACTACAGACTGACACAGTATCTTGTCAAAGTTTATAAAAAGCATGTACGATGACGTTTACTGTACATGGACAAAAAGTAGCCTAATTACATTTCACAAACAATAAAAATGTAGGCCTACATTTAGTTTACATTTGTTGGTGTCATTATTGCATCCTTTACAAGCTGCAAAATTATTTTTTGTTTTTATTTTAGAGTTTTAGATTTTGTGTGACTCGGCCTGTGTATTTCATTACAATGTGACATGTAATGATATAAATGGCTGTCTTCTGATCTTTTGTAAGTGTGTTAGGAGTCCTCTGGACTACTTCTAAGATCTACCAGACTTAGGCATTACTTTTAGCATTTAAAATGCTTTGTCAATTACACTTTGACAAAGCATTAGGATTCCTAAAGTTAAGACTGACACACCTACTATTTTTAGGAGTTTCTCCTATATTTGCCGGTTAGAAGCTACTTTTATCCTTAAAATTCTTTGTAAAAACAGGCCCTGGACAGCAAGCTTGACCACAAGGCACTCGGCTCTCCAGCTTCAATTAAAGGCACCCAGGCACAAATACTTCCCTCTCTTTCTCTCACTCGGATTGTTATCATAATTTCTGTGATTAATTCTTGTTTTCCAATGACTCACATATTTATCCTCCCTGGGACTGAGAGTTGCCTGATCCATCCTGAATATGAGGAATGCCTTCTACACCTCCTACACATCCCCTACCTTGGACAATGTCTAAAAGCATTGGTAATTGCATTGCACTTTGATGTGGTGGAATGTCTTGTCATAACAGTTCAGTAGGCGAAAGGAAAAAACATGCTCATTTGGCTGTCAAAGCTAGCTTATGACGCTGCAATTAAAGGGTGTTGGAAATAGCTTTGCCTCAATTGGGGGGGGGGGGGGGGGGGGGGGGGGGGTGACAGATTCGTTTTCTGTGATTAAGTCTTCCCTTCTTACCTATTTCCATGCCCTGCAGCAATCTCCCTTCTTTTTATTTATTTAGAACTACCCAGCCACTCTTTGTCTCATTCTTTTTCACTTTCTTTCCTTCTCTGCCTCCCACAGCCATACATCACATGGCTGAATTATAGCTGTTCTGTGGCTTGCCATTTTAACTCAACCAACTTTTCCTCTTCATTACTTGTGCGAGGGTTGTGTGTGTGTGTGTGTGTGTGTGTGTGTGTGTGTATGTGTCTCTCTCTGTGTGTGTGTGTGTGTGTGTGTGTGTGTTTGTGTGTGTGTGTGTGTGTGTGTGTGTGCATCTCTCTTTTGGAACGTGGACACATCTATCAATCTAATAGACACAGACAGAAAGACACACACACACACATACACACACACACACACACACAGGGATAAACTGAGCTGTCACCATGGTGCCACAGCAGCATTGCCTGGTCAAGGGTTCTCTACATTCTAATTAGTCAGACTGTATTAGACAGGTGAGGGGTTCATTGGTTATTGGGTGCTGCCACAGACTGATAACAGAGGCTATCAGTAAAAAAAGAAGCGCCGCTGAGCTGGCGCGCAGCATAACAGACCCGGCCGGAGGCTCTCCCCCACCTTCAGCTGCCGTATTCAAGGTGCCCTCTCATTTGGAAAAGGTCCAGTCCATTTAATATTAAATTGGAATCCTTATCGACAGGTCTGGTGTCCATTTGGCTTCTTCTTTTGGTCTGTTTTTGCTGCTGAAGTACACGAGGCCAGAGATAGTGGTAATTGCTGGGTATGCTATAGATGCATACACTGCATTTAATCTGTAATGCTGTGTCATTCCTCGGTGCTTTTAATAGCCATCTCCCCCAGGAGCCAAACGGAGCACGGCCGTATAAATCAAAAGCCAGAGCTTGCTGTCAATTGCGTCCTGAGTCACACAGGTCACAAAAACAAATCCGGGAGCAGAGTGTAGAGCCGCACAGAGGGAGAGGCAGGTCTCCTCTGCGTCACAAGGGGAAGTCAGGCGGTGTCATCTCTCTGGATGGTCCAGATGGTACCTGGGAGAAACTAAACAGTCAAAGGCCGACTCCTTCTCTCCCTCCTGCCCTCTCTCTCTTCCTGTCTCGCTCCTCAACCCTCTCCGAACCCTTTGCTTGCTCTCCCACACCCACACGGTCTCAGAATAAGGGTGAGGGACTGTAAGGAGACAATCGATATGGAAAGGGGGCGGGTGATGGATTGTGGGAAAGTTCTCCTCATTTCCTCCATACTCACAGCCTGGCATGTCTTGACCTTTTCACCCTCCAAGGACCGTAAGGGCTGTGTGAGTGAGGTCATCCAGTTTTCACTCTACTTCACCCAGGCCATGAAAGCCACAGATTGCAACACAAATGCAACACATTTCCTTCAAAATGTCCTACACAATGAGACTTATTGAATCATGAGACACTAGACAGTCATAAATGAGGACCCTATATGGTTATATAGGTTATACAATTTCAAAATGTCTTAAAACAGTAAAGAAACGTTACTCTACAGACTTATAAATTGCTTCTGTTTCTCATGTGAGATTCTCTCATGTGGGTTCCCCCCACACACATACAAACAAAATCAAGAGTCTTAACATAGATTGATTTGGCATGTGTGTGTGGGCAGGTCTGACGAACTGGTCAGGGTCATGATGTGTATTTTGTTTACCCTGACCAAGCCCCTTCACTTAGGCGCGAAATGAGGGAGGAGTGTGAGACAGCTCAGATCTCCATTACAGCACTAAATTCCCATGCTGCTCCAGATGGCCAGCTCGAGTGGTCCGGCAGTTTAAATATAAAGGCGCAAATCCTGCAAGGCCCTTAGTGCTCCCTGATGGAGGGGATGGGGGGGGGGGGGGGCTCACTTGACCCAACCGTGCCTGACGAGGACGAAGGTCAATGTGATGAGAGATGGGCCGAGAGGTGGAGGGTCTTCTGGACGAGTGTGATTTGCACTCCAGCACAGGCTCTCAAAACACCTGGCCATCACTCTCCGCGGCCTCACCTCTATTACGTGAGCGGCCGTTCGGCTGGCCAGGGGGCTGCTGACGAAATAGGGGATCTGACAGTAACAGTCTGATCTTAATCAATGGCCATTGATTTACCACTTATCTTGGCCAGGGAAGGTCGATGCATTGGCACCCGGCCCCTACATAGCGCTCCATCACAATAAAGATTGAGAAGTGAGGGAGGGGGTTAAGGGTGGGCTGGTGGGGAGGTCCAAGGTGAGCACCAGGCAGTCAGGAACATGGCGCTGGGCTTCACTCCATTTCATTTTCCATTAGGGGCAGGTGATTTCAGTTGATTTTTTCTTTACTCTCACTCTTTGTACATGCAATGCAGGAATATCAATAATCCGTTAAAGCGTGCGCTTGCCCTCACAAGGCCCCCTGCTGTTGGTGAAGTATCAATCATTAGCGAATGGCGGCTGGGAGTTTGAAGTTTGCTGGAGTGTATAAAAGCAATAAAGTTGAAAGCCCTGATTTCCTGTAAACCTACCATCTACTACACACACTCATTGGGGAGCAGTGTGGGAAGAGCCACTCACTCTTGCCTCACTCATATGATTTTTTAAATTCCCAGCACTTCATAGAGCCCTGGCAATATTAGAGCTGGCACTGCTGCCATTAATGAATCCCTGATGCACAAGAGCTGCATTGATTGTGCAATTTTAAACCATCTTATGAAGGGTCTTATCAAGAGAATTTAAGGAGATCCAATATCATATCATATTGAGAAATTAAGGAAAGACAACTTGCCCTGAGAGACAAATTACAGAAGGGCCAGTTGTTACCACACACAGGGCTTAGTTTTCCCTCAATATACTGAGGAAAAGACATTGTTTTAAGACATTGGCTTGTCGAGACTTTGTATGACTGAAGTTAATTCTAACATCCTTATGTTATACTATGCATCTATGTCCTTAATAGTAAATTATTGAGTAGTATGATGTAGTGTATTATATATACTATACCTACAAGGATTTTCGATGCAGAATAGCATAATGGATATCTCATAAACTACGATGATATGCTGACGATACATTAGTTAGAACTGCAAAAATGATTAAGATGAATGATTAAGATTAAGAAAGAAAAAATCAATAGTCCACAAAGGTCTCCTTTCCTACCCGAATATGAGTATCTGGAGTAACCACACAAAAACACAAACACATGATGAAATTCATCCTAATTCATTTTAGCACCAACACCCACATGTGGAGACAAATGGATTTTTGAAAAGGGGCAAATAAGTGGAAAGTCTCTCCCTCTGTGTATAGGACCATTCAGCAGTCTTTAAAGAGAGAAGCTTAAAACACCCTGGTTATGCAATTCTGCTGACATCGCTGCAAGCCCTGTAGTCTTACGAAGTAGATCACAGTACCTACACTACTTGGAACCCATGTCTAATCAATGTTTTATGAACATGCCCAATCTGTCCTCTCTGTTGTGAAAATATGTGCACTTACCAATTTTGAGACACGCTTCGCTGGCACTGGCTTCATAGCCTGGGGTAGTTTACAAAGCAGATGGTTTTTTCAGCACAGTGCAGCTGTACAGTACATGCTGCTGTTTTGAGTGTACTGCAGTAGACCTGGGGCCACTTTCACAGATGTAGACTTGGACTATGGCTTACATATACGACAAAGTCAGACTTCAGATAGACGCCTCCATTGCACAAAGCAGTTATTCACCGTCTTCAGCAATTCAATGAATTCTCTGTAAATTAAGGAAGGAATTGTCTGGCCGGGTAACTGCATCCAACCACACAAATCAGTTTACCCCAGCTGAAAATGCTTGTCTGGGATCCAAGGAATCCAAGTTCAATTTCAGTTGCTTCTCTATCGAGAGTGTTACCTTTAGCTCAATAACTAATATTGGATTGGGCTAGTGTACCATAGGTGCAAGCCTAATTGTACATTCTAGTACCGAACTATAAGCGGATTCAGTAGGAATGGGCTATCTCATATAAAAAAGTTTTGATGTTAAAATACATAGCTGCAGGTCAAGAATTTTGAAACTATATGTATATATATATATATATATATATATATATATATATATATATATATAAACAATAGAAATAAATAATAATCAAATAGTTGACAATACTAATATCAGAATAAGTCAAATATGTAGAAGTTATATGTTCACACAGCACTATGCAATGCCTCAAGAATGTATAGTTTTCATTTCTAAAAATAAGGGGAAATTCTGACTATTCATAGCTATGGAATGAGACAACTAAGAAAGCTTGTGGATACATCTGTGATGTGGATTTGTGTAATAATCACAGGGTTCGTGGAGGGTTTGCTAGTATTGATGGCATTTAAGCAGTCCAGACTGAGCCTTTCGCCAGAGGCAGACATAGACAGGGTCAGGAATGGTCCAGCGGGACACCGCCGGGATTTGGTTAGGACAGTCCGTCTCATCCAAATTTCCACCCCTCCAGATATGGCTTAAAAAATTTGGACATAACCCAGGAAATATTAGCGCATTACTTCTGCACAAGATATGTAATTTATCTGAGAGCCTAGCCAAAAGGGAAGCTAAAAGAGAAAGAATGTGTCTACATGAATACATCTCAAGACATATAATTTAATTTGCCACTCAGTGATCTGTGAACAGACATTTATCTCAGGATTCATTTTAAACTCCCCTTTTTTCTGGGGCAAGATATTATCTCTGAATACTCCCACTTACATTAAGTTTCAAAATAGGAAGACTGACACTTCAGTCTTGATAGCATTGATGACGATAGCAGGGTGTGTGTTTGCGTGGCCTGCATTGCTCCACCACACCCACCACCGCTAATGCTGAGGGCCCAGCTGATTTATCTGCTTCAACTAGCAAACTCTCCAAGCAGCTTTCCCAAGGGAACTGCTCCGAAAACATGTCAGGACTCCCTACAGTAAGAGTAGATCTGGGCAAGGTCGAGTGACAGTCGCATGAAGGAGATGAATATCTCAGGGAGATGCGTGGGAGGGCAAAAACAAGGTCCAGTCAGTGAAAGTGATGAGAGGCCCTTGCACAGATCACCCCCCCAGCCAGTAAAATCTGGATGTGGCACGAAAACACCATCACTTTGAATAGTCCTCGGTAACACTTGCCCTGGTCATGAATTTACATCTGCTATCAAATCAAATATTCCATTCAGAACAGAGATTACAGTGGGAAATTACCTTGTACGGGGTACCACAATTGCCCTCCATTTTCTGTGTGAAACTTTGCTTTGCTAGAAGTTTCCACCCTTTATGAATACATTAAGGTTATATTGATAGGCCTGGTGATAACAAGAGACACAGTAATGATTGGTTTGAATCAGAGAGGGCATCTAGAGAGAGGCTGATAGTTAAGAGGAAAATTAGCCCATAACAAGGCACCGATCGCAGCAGCCTTTGTAACCACACTGGAACTGTTGGCCACGAGTGTGAAGGATGTAATTTCTTCATTTACATAAGGGTCATAATAGGTACGCGCCTCCATTAATCTTCCCCCAATTTAATTAGTCTTTGTGTTGATGGCCTGTTTCCTGTAGGAGTTAAGCAGGCATTACACAGGAATAATGGCGAATCAGAACTTTCACAGGGACAGGAATGACTGCAAAAGCACTGGGATCGCACAGTTTATAAACTTGAATTAAGGGGGATGACAGACAAGGCGTGGGAAACGAGACATCAAGACACGCAACCCAGCTGGGTTTCTTGGTGCAATCAAATAAACAGGAAAACAAATCGGTGGTGGTGTCTATTGAGTGTGCTGCCTCTCAGTTCTCCTCATCTGAACAAGACTGAAAATCATCTGGCCGTGTATGACTGATGAGACAAGCAATCCTCAAGGATAAAAAACCTCCTTTCTTACGCCATAGGGAACAACACGCATCATTAACAGGTTCAAGTAAATTTCCATGATAAAAACTCTCTCCCCGTAGCGAAAGATGGTGACTGACAAGATGAACTAGGCTTTGTAGATGACATTAGGTTAAGCTTTAAGTCATCATCCTCTGACAAGCATTATGTCCTCAGCTGATGTTTTCCCCATCATTTAGTCTTTTCACTGGCAAGAGACAAGTCAGCAACCATTCTTAAGTGCAATGTATGGCAAGCATGTCTAGCCCCTACAATGGGATGTGCAGAGGGAAAACAATACTGACAGTACTAACAGATTATACTCTTTCAGTAAAAACTGGACAGTCTGAGTCGGCTTCAGAGGCGCACCTTGTCAACAGGCAAGGCAAGCAACTGCTTGGAGCCCCGAGCCGCTAGGGGGCCCCCGACCTGGTCTCACGTTTGCCGGAGAATTTCGTCCATATGAGATTGAATGATGTATTTTGCGAAACAGCGAATCTGCACATATTTAGGCTACTGTGGTAAACGTCAATCGAGGGTGCAGTGATGATGGATCAACATCGGCGTTTGGCATTTAGCCTACTCAATGAAGTTATAGTAGGCTAATGTTAATTGGCAGAAAGATTGAACATGGTTTGCTACATCTATACGACAGTAAACTTCAGCTAGCTAGCGACAGTTACAACTAGTTAAGCAAGGAGATGGTTAACGTTATGTTTGTATTAGGGCGGTCAGCCATAACATGCTAATTGCGATGCAGTAGCCTAAGGACCAAGCATACGCGTTAATTTTTTAGAACCCAATTGACACAAAGTGCGTCAAAAAACACACCCTTTCTTCTTTGTTACATTGCTCCGGAACCGTTCATCGCAGCAAGATGAAACCTCTATGGCGTGACACAGCAGTAGTGGGTCTTTCCAACGAGACCACGCACTTATATGTACGATCAAGTATGAAAATAAAAAAAAACATGAAATTAAATCAAATTGCATCATATTTACAGTCTATACTTCTCTGCGTCCACCCATTACTCTCGTTTGAATTACTCGTGATCGCATAGATCAGTGTTTTTCAACGTTTTTTGAGCCACGGTACATTTTTTCACAGAATTACACACTGTGGCCTAATATTGTAAAAATAATGACAATTTAGTCTCTCATTTGTTTACAGTTCAGTTCAGAGTCGGCATTTTTTCTTTTCAAGGAGGCCTATTTATTTATGCTTAGCCTGATTTGCTGTTTTAGGCCCTACGTCTTTTCATCCATATTAGAAAGCTATACCGGACTGTCCGTCGAGTTCTAGCCTATTAAGTGGCATAGGCTACGTGAACGCAGCCATCATATTGCTGGAGGCAAGCACCTACACGCTCTGGGCAACACTAGCTGACAATCAGAGACACCTGTCTGATTTCCAATCAGAGACACCTGTTTCTCCATTGGCCTCCACTAATTGTTGCCCCCATGATGGCATCGCTATTTACGTATGTTCTGGAGCCCATTGCGTTATCTAGCTTTCCAATATCTATTTTTCACCACCAGTTCTCGTCTGCATCACTTGATTAACAAGGTCATTATTGCGCTATTAGTCACCCACGGACATGAAAGAGTATTTATTTAGCAAGTCACTACATTGCAGGCACAGATGCTCAACAATGGCATATCCTAGCCTACTATTTGCAACAACTAAAGTTTTTGGACCAATTAAGTGAAATTGGACAATTTCCCATGGCACACCTGATGATCTCACGGCACACTGGTGTGCCAAGGAACAGTGGTTGAAAATCACTGGCATAGATATGGCAAGCATATCAGATGAAAGAGGAGACACAGGGCTATCCATTGGTATCGTGTATATGTATCTGGCTTATAGAAACAGATGAAGTGATGGCAAAATAGTAACTTCATATAGCTGGACTTACCCCACGTTTCTGTCTGTTTTTGTGGCAAAGCATGTTTATAATCCAACTATTGTATGTTTCTCTATGGCAAAGCATGTTCATAATCCGGTTTTGAGATCCTAGCTAATTTCTGCATGGCATCCAATTCAAGGCTCACATTGCATCCCAATGTTCAACAAAGAAACCCCTTTTTTGCCTCTACTTTGTTCATGGCAATGCAGTAAAAATTACACCATAGGGCCTAGGCACACACTAACATGCAAACTCGGTCCAAGTCAGGTCAGATCAGTTCGTGTCACAGATATGGAGCACAGAAAGGTCATTTTTCATCACTAAATAAAAAAAAAAGGCATTTATTTCTGTAAGGCGCACACCACATATGTCTGTAAATTGCTCAGCCCCAGAGAATCCCTCCACCATGGCAATGATATTGCCAGATTCAGGACAGTCTGCTTCACACACACACATGTAAGGCAAGTCGAGCTGCCAGCTTGCAGTGGTGAGATACATGTCAAAATATAAGAATTTTTATAAAACGCTTTTTGTATTTTTATTATTTAACATAACCTAATGGTGATAACACTTGTCAGTAGGGCCCCCTTGGATTTTTTGCTTGGGGCCTCACAGACTCTAGAATCGCCTCTGGTCGGCTTGATCAGACATGACTTCTATTGCTACAATAATCTTTAATCTTTGCGAAATTCTTCACACCCACACACCCTGCTATTTCCCCCCCCTTTCTTTTGATTAATACCGTTAGGTTTCCACCACTGTGATTCACTAAAGAGGTGGGGGATGGGGTTGCTTTGAGTTCACCGTCAAAAACAAACTCCTTTGCATTGCCCGCTCTAAGCAAACAAACGAAGCCCAGCGAATGCAGCCAGGTCAAGCAACTCGCAGGCCCGCTAATCAGACGGCCTGGGAAGGAAGAGGCAGCACAGTAATTGGTTCTGCTGGGTATGGGAGGAAAGGGGGGAAACATCTTCACGATTCAGGGTCAAGGGGGAAATTATTATGTAAATGTATGATCAGCGTTCAGTGAAGCTGTCGTTATTTTGGTTGCTGTAAATATCACTAACAGCAGGACTATTAGGGAAACACAATTACAGTGTGGATTATTAGCATTCCTGCTTCCTCCATCTTCGCAGATGTGTGGACTGTTCCGAGATAAATCGTCCCACTGCCAGATGTTACAATGTCCCCCCTAACTGATTACAGTCCAACTTCTGGAGCGGGCGGTTACGAGATGGGCATGTTCACAAAGATGGGGAAATCTCCTGAGAGCGTTCAGGAAGTCCGAAGTGATGTCCCCTGAGTATTTATAGATATCTCAAAGAGGGTTCTGTTTTTTGGTGACAGCTGTGTAGTATCTATCGGTGCTGAAGCACATTTTTTTTTTAAAAGTATCTTTGATTTTTAGAGATGGGAGGGAAGTTTTTTTCCCCTCTCCCCAAGTTTTCTTCCACAGAAACCAAATTATTCACACATCATTAGAGAGTAGACATCTCCGTCAAACGGCAGACTACTTTTGAAATTCAGCCTTGCATTCTTATCTCTTTCTCTATACCTGAAGAAGATAATTTTCTATGATTGCATGTTAAGCCACAAGGGGGGAGATCAACTACACTGACAGTTAGCATAAAATGTGGGTTTGACTGCATTCATATTCCGTTACAGAGAATTCTCATACTGTCATTATCATTTTATTTATAGCTATGCTTGACTTACAGCCAAAAGCAGGAACAATTTACAATGTTATGAACGCTTCATTTAAATTGTGTGTATAAATCAGGTACTGAAACTTGACTATTTACTTTCAGCCAAGGATATGGAGAGCATGAAGATTAGCATTTCATTAGCAATTCCCATTGTGTTTGAACTTATGCATTAGCTACTGTATTGACTTTAATGAGTCACTCCAGAGGACACTCATGCATAGTGACTAAGCTTAATGTCATGGTCTGCCTATATCACAGCAGCTTTAACAAAGGCACATTGTACATTCTGTAAACAATCATCTGTAAACTCAACTGCAATTTTGTCAATCTGACTGTAAACAGGCTGCTATGAAAAGTAAAATTTTACTGCCTCTCAAGTTCCAAATCCCCCCGTGATGGTAAAACATTCCATTAATCACCTCATCTCAAACATAGACCTGGGGCTAAGGAGCAGCTACAGTGAGAACTTGTGAGTCTGTAATCACATGAGCGCACTCCAGATCAAGCAGGCGTAGAGTCTTACTGCCCAGTTCTTTATCAGCAGTGGCAACACAAAGCAGAGTCATTGGAATGCTCTATAAAATAAAATAAAAGTCATATTATGCATGTATGCACAGTTTTAATTTAATTTGATGTCGTCATATGTCTGTCAGTGAAACACTTCAGCTGGCAAGCTATATATAAACCCTGCAGTGCCTCTGTAAGATGGAACAGTAACAGTATAATGTGCCTATGATTTCAGCAGCACTATTCATTCTGAAAGGACAATCATGGCTAAGAAAGGGTTTCCATCCGCAGCAGGAGTCAGATAAAGAACTAAACAATCACAGATGTCCACCTCTCCCGTTTGTTTTGCATGTTCAAAACAAAGGCATGGTAAACTAAGAGATAATCACATCGTCACAATGTGCTCATTATCAGTCAGACACCCCCAGCGATGACCTAGGTAAGTTCAGATTATAGTGTGTAATTACTATTATGGTTTGTACTCATCGGACAGTAATGACTGTAATGATATCCTTGGAGGGGGAGAGATGGAGACAGATAATTGTGTATTTGATGTCATGACACCTGTCCCAGTCCATGCCTTAACCCATCAGCCCCTTACTGCTCCCAAAGGAGCCATGTGGCAGACTGTGTAATTACGATACGGTACCGTGTACTTTCTCAGCGACATGATGCAAAGGCACGAGAGTCTTTACTGCAGAGACAGTCATCAGTGTGTGTGTGTGTGCGTGAGTGTGTGTGCTTTCTTGGTTTGTTTAAGGTGTGATGGCAAGACTGCCTGGAGCTAAAACGGAGTGAAATCCTTGTCTATTTCTCTTTCATAGCATTAATTCTTTCATTCATTCATTTAGTTTGTTCAATGCCAGGATTTATTTAGCATTTTGCTTTTACGGTTCTGTTTTTCAGGCAATCCCCACTCCAACATTACTACCTGTGTTGAATACCAACACCCTGCTAAAAGGACAACGCTGATATGATTTATTCTAACGGTTCTGACAAGATGTTTGATATATGCCTTGTGAATTACTGACCTAGACCATACATCACATGTGCTCGGAGCAGCAAGAACCAAAGTGAGATGGGAAGGACAGTGGATCTCAGTGGACCAGGCAGCTGCTGAGAAATTCTACTCTTTACTGACAGATAAAGAATTGAAATTTTTTGAGAAAGCTCACCATTCCGGCAGCCAGTTAGACCAGACTCTGGAGTTCTGGAAGAAGTAAGAAACATATAGAGAGAGGAGAGAGAGAGGGAAATTGTGTGATGAATTAAGCATTGCAAGTGTAGTTTCTGATAAGTATATGATCAATGAAGCAGGGGAAGCACATGATCACAATCACAATTGTAAACTCAAGATCAAGAATACAAGGCATATAGTGGAGATGAATTTCTTTTCTTGTTGTATCACTTTTTACTCCCTTCTCTTCTCATTTCTTCTGTTTGCTCTCCTCCCATCTCCAGCACAATTCCCACAGACATAAATCACGTTTAATGGGATTTGGGGCTGTTAGACAAAAGTTGCCTCTCTGCTTGTTCTCTGAAATGTGCTGAAGTGGGTTTCACTGTTCGCACCTCAAGGTCTTGTTGAGACGCTGGGGGTCTGTCTTGTTCTTTCATCTTGCAGTTGAAAAGGCACTCCAGAAAAAAAGGCAATTCCGTTTGTACTTGTGTTTCAGTATTTCATCCAATGGCTGGACAAAAGTTTCCATTTAAAATATTATCATGCACAACTGACTATGATTTATTGATTTTGGGTGAATCAGTGGGCTAGTGGATTGAGAGGGCATCTTGTAGATTTCTGATGGTAAAAATCAACTCAAAAGATATCTAATAGTCCTCACCTTTAAAGTATCCCCATACTGTGGATGTGTTTCATGCTGCCACCTTTGTTGCTGTAGCCTTACAGCAAGACTCTCTGCCTTCATTAGAGGCAGTGAATGCCTTAGAGAGCTGGAAATCCCTTCAACAGTGCTGAATGCTTAAGCAGGTGTGGAAGGCTGTCTGTTCTTACTGATCTACCGAGACCGCTGGGTGGTATTCACCTTTCAGGGGCGCAATGAGCCAACACGACCAGGCAGAGCAGCAGGGTTCTTTTGTTTACCCATTTCTTCAGAGCGGAGTTGTAATAAGTGCGGCACAGCTGGGATCTCTTATGCAGCTGGTGTCACACTCTTAACCTCGTTCCCTCTCGGATAATCTTGCATAAGGGCATTGGGGATGAAAGGGCCCCCCATCTCTGAAGGGGTTTCTCTGTTGCAACCACCCCACCCCCCACCCCAATGCCGCCATGTCTGTGCCTTGCCCTTCCTCGCTCCTCCAGCTGAATAATGCATCAAGTAGACCAAGGCAGCCAGCGGAGCCCCAGAGGAAGCCAGCTGTGGGCAAGTTACATCATTCTTCTGCCCTCTCGCGGAGCTGCCTGTCTGCCTGTATTGGACAGAGCAGACCTGCTGTTCAGATTTAAAAAGACCAGGGTCAGGTCACACACAGACACAGACTCTATAGAAACGATGGGGAGTCTACTGAAAAGTTCTGCTCCAGCTTCTTTATGGCGACCAAAAAGAGCATTCCGTTCTCATTGGGGGGGGGGGGGGGGGTTCATCGGTTGACTGAAACAACCCTGACTGGAGTCCTCTGCATGAACTCATCTAGTTTCCATCCATTGCTCCGCATGAGCGATCCAAGCCTATTACACTTTAAATTTAGGCTTTGCAAGAGTTGCACTTGTGCTAGGCACTTTTTTTTAACACCTGTAAAAAAAGAGACATCTTCACAATGCCATTTCTTTTGGTAAGTAATTACTGATTTAATTATATCCATGGCATGAACTGCTTACGCAGTCTTGACAGTGAGAGGCTGGTGTTGTGAGACCTTAATTAGATGGTATTGTAGCCATGAAACTCACCGTGACCAATGAGGCATGACGAATTCAGAGCACAAAACACCACCAGGATAAAGAGGAGGGAGGTTGTGAGGGGGAGAGAGAGGGAAGAGAGGGGGAGAAAACTGAAGTAGTTTTTTTTCTGAAGTGCAAACCACTGTGTCAATCAGCCGATGAAAGCTTCGGCATGTGTACACTAATAAAGACGTTTCTCCTCACCACACTGATAACATCGCAGCTGGGCTTTTAACTTCCAAAGATTTCGGAGAATGAAGACACAGCCATCACTCGCCACTCACACCCCTACTACCACCACCACACTCCTCCCCGCCTTTTCCATCTCACTCTTTCCTAGTTTTAAAGTCTCTGGAGCTATATGTGCAAAGAGCAAAGAAATAGTCTTCAAAAGTCTTCAGGTTTTTTTCTCTCACTCTCCAGCCATCCAGCAATTCTGAGCAGCAGCTTCTCTGGATGCTGATCACATCAGTACACCCAAACATTTCTAATTCATATTATTCCGAGCCAGCTCTTTAACAAGAATAATACATAAATGTGGTTAGGTTAAGAGGAGAGTTGACATACTGAGGGTAACTGGTACAGCTATTGCCCTTTTGTTGATAGAATTTTTTTTTAGATAAGATCTTAAACATTGATGCATGGAAAGATTTTTGATGATGACTGCATTCTCTACCTATATCAGGTTCTCTGAGGCCATCGATAGCCCAGATGATTACCTCAGTCAAGCATCTGTAATCCAGTCATGGACCAATTCAATTTATCATTTGATGTATATGAAAGGTGCACCATGAATTAAAAGTGCTTAATGAAAAGTATAGTGAGATCTTAAATATTAGCTTAACAATGACAATGACTCATAGGGAGTAGATTAATGCAATTTGTCTAAGGTTAATCAATAAATATAATCAAAATGACTGATTTGTAAATTGAAGTGCTGGCTGAATAATGTAAATTGCTTAATGTAATGTAATCGTACCATTACTTCATACTCCATGAACATGGTGAGAAGTGAGTGAATTGATCTTTCATTATTAATTCCAAAAGTCATGTTATATTTGGGTTATGTTATAATTTTGTATCTCACCACCATGCATCATTATACATGTATCAATACATTAGAAAGATTGCAGTCAAGCTTGTGACACAAGGCACAGTCCGAAACATGAACAACTTGAACTACTAATTTGCCAGGAGAATCATGGCTGAGCATGAAATATAGATGAATGTGTGAAGGCTCGGAAGTGGCAGTATTGGAAACAATAAACACTGTTTCAGAAATAGGTTCAACATTAGGTTGATAATGAAATAATCAAAAAATAAAGGTGCCTAAATGGTTCACTACATGTTTTCATAAAGAATCATGACTTCATGCAATCATGCAAGTGAGAGGTTCTTCACATTGGAAATGGTTCTTCAGAAAGACTTTTTTCATATCTGTTTGCCTTTTCTTAAATGGTTCTTCAAAGCACTATAGCCTTAAGGGTTCTTTGAAGCACTACAAAAGGTTCTCCTCTGGAATTGCTCTGAAGGACCAATTTTGGCACCATTATTTTTTAGAGTGTATGGGCTAGTGCAAGGCTGATGAAAACAAAACAATAATAAAACATGAATGGAATGTAAAAGATCTGACTTTTTGTGCTGCAAGGCAAACAATGTGCAAATCTCTTTGGGGGCTTTCACGCTTACCTCATTTGGTTCGGACCTTCGGACTTTTCAGTTTGGTCCGAACCAAAATTGCAGGTGAGAAAGGTGCCATGGCCTACGGTCCGGAGCAAAAGACCAAAATTTGGTTCAGCCAAAAGAGGTGGTCTCGGTCCGGATCAAACTGAACCATGGTTCAGCTTTTTGGATGGTTCGGACTTTCGGACCAATTACAGGATGTTGAGACAGCTAGCTACCGTACAACAGATAATAAATAGCCTAAAATGAGCCACGGACGCATAGGGGGAGAGGAGGAGATCATAGCCTATTTCATTAGAATTTGGTCTGGCAATTTTTGTTTTAAAAGTCAATTAGAAAAAAATGCATTCAAATACCGACATTTCTTTTGCTTTCTGAATTCCGAAGCTGAAAAGAATCTGCGGCAGCAGTAGGCTATATCAAGGTAGCCTACCTGAAGCCATAAGGTAGGAAAAGCCACTGACTTGACAACATGTCAACGTCAGATGCACGTCTGTAAACAAACCAATCAAAGGGAGACGCAGCACACTTAGGTGGTAACAACGCAGGGATGTCTTGCCAAGTTTTTTAGTGCTAGAAAAATTGCAATGTGAAACCATTAACTAACCGGATCAAATGTATTCAATGTAACTAAACATGAACGTTGGTTCGGACTTTCAGGTGTGAAAACGTCCTTAGACCTTCCTGACATAAAAGCAGATTCAAAAGTTCTATCATTATTTGATGTTACTGACAAAGTTGTAGCATTATATGATGTTACTGACACATAGGCCTATAGCAGTGGTCCCCAAACTTTTTCTTCCGAGGGCCAGCTCACTATGCCTGGCTCTAAGAGAGGGCCAGAGATTCGGAGTATATTAGTAAACATAAATAGCTTAGTGCTGTGAACAACAGCAGTCTACCTTAGTTGAATATTCCATTACATTTAATCATAGGCTACTGCAATTTAATACCATTATTAGCTGTGTTTATATTGCCATCATGCCATATCAGTGTAAAATGTAGCTCAAATGAAATAATACTAATAAAAAGACTTTAACATTCTCAAAAGTATTAGCAGGGAGTCCCAAAAGTGTATTTTATCCAAAATGTGTGAACTCTGAACTCTGTGTATTTGCATACACAGCTCAAGTTGTGAACATGCAATATCCTACAAATAATTTGAAGTTCTCAAACTATGAGAGTTTTATGAAGTGCAGGCAAAAACATTAGAAATGACCACTTTCACTCACCTGATGAGAACTTGATGAATTTGTATGAACATTTGAACGAGTGAATAAAAAATAGAAATAATAATCCTAGAAAGTCCCAGAAATATGACTTGACTTAGTTAGTTATTAAAAATTAATTGATACACTTCTAGAATACTTTGAGCACTAATGCAGTCAGCCTCTTGCATTGTTTGCAGGTAGGCCTACGTTTCATTCCGTTTTCGATGGCAAACGCAGAACAGCGCCAAAACAACCACCAGTGGACAAAAATATTACAGTATTACATGAATGAATGGGAGGAAATTATGGAAGTTATAGTTTGACGATGTCGTACTCCCATGCGGGCCAGATGCTATATACCGCGGACATGTTTTGGGGGGCCACCCAAAATGAGGTGGCGGGCCGTATCCGGCCCGCAGGCCGTAGTTTGGGGACCACTGGCCTATAGGAAAGAAAAAACACCAGTTCCTGAACCCCGATTGCATTTAAGTGCATTATAGGCCTAAATAAATCTAGCCTAGTAAATTTATGCACAAACACACCGCCTACTTTCATGCATGCATTCTCAGTCCCAAAAATGAATTTATTGTTTTGACTGCAAACATCCACAAACAACAGTGAAAACTTGTTAAATGTCTGTTTTGCATTTGATCAGGGATTAGAAACGGTTCAAAGAAGGAAAACGAAAAAAGGTAAAGAACAAAATTTTGTGATGAACGTAATCGAAAACGGGAACAAAAACAATTTCAGCTGTTCCGGAGTGAAAACAATATTTTCAATTTTAAATAACCGGTTAATAACGTTATTTTTCGTTCCAAATAACCTTTCTTGAAATATTGTGGAAATAAAAAATAAATCTTGAAATAAAGTTTTATTCCGGAAGTGATAGGCTTGGCTACCTTGGCTGCCTGCCAAGCCTCAATGTTCCCCAGACTGCCTGGCTGAAGTGAAACTATTGTTGACACTAGCGAGTAGCCTGTACAGTAGATCCATATCTTCCTGGTCCTATGCAACTTCACAGTGGTAAGATGCTACATCCAATGTTACATGCCCTTACATTTTCCTAATGATAAATACTGAAAGTGTGTGAAACTTAGGCCTAGTGCTACCAGCCACACTTAAAAACGTGTCGTGCAATTGGCAGCAATTTCGGCAGAAAATGGGTTAGCTGCTAGCCTCATTCTAGGACCTAGCTTGAGCCTATAGGGGCTTCATGTTGCTTTTCAAAGTTCCTCACGCCACTTGCCATAAATAGTCTAAATGAACAGTAGACAAGGGGTTTGCAATGTGCTGGTTAGCAATCTGACATTGAAAAAACAGTGGTGTAATTAGCCTGCGGATTTGGGGCTAACAGGTCACTTTCTTCCGACCTAACAGATGGGACGTCACCAGGAAAATCTAGCCCGAAAGTTTTACATCTACAATCCTGTAGATAATACATCGCACTGCAAAGTAGATGGATGCTCCGACTCCATTAAGGGCAACCATGGAGGAAATCTTTTGCGGCACATCCAGAGGAGGCATCCCACAGTGTATGCATAACTAGAGAGCGCGTCAACTGATACATGATCGACTGGATCAAAACAGACAGCTGATAGCCAAACAACACTAGACTCTTTAGCGATTAAAAAACCTCGCAGTAGGCCTATATCTGTTCAGTTAGCACCGGACACTTTGAAAGAAGCCTGTCTAGAGCTCGTTACTGCAAATGGTCGACCTTCTTCTCTTATGGAAGATTCTGGTTTCCAGAAAATAATCTCTCCAATTGTAGAGGCGATGGGAAATTATGTTGCAATCAACCAGTCAAATATCAGGGAGATGGTTATAGATACCGCCAGAATTGAACGTTAAAAATCTCTCAGAACAGCTCAGTGACAAGCTGCTGATGTTAAAAACAGATGCAGCAACATGCAGGGAACGCTCTGTTCTTGTAATTAATGTACAGTTTACAGATCGTCAGCAAATAGTGCTGAGAACTTACAGAGAAGCACACTGGAAGCTACATCTTATTGATCATTCGCGGCGTTCTTGGGGAATATAATTTAACACTTAATCAGATCTATTCAGTCACAACTGATAATGGGGCTAATATGATCAAAGGTGTGTCATTGATGACTGAGATGCAGGGAGAGGAGATCCAGGGGATGGATGACGAAGATAAGGGATCAGATTCCAAAAATAATTCAGTGGAAATGCATGGATTCCAGTTTCTTCCAGTAGCAGCAAGCAGCAACTGGAATCCATGCATTTCCACTGAATTATTTTTGGAATCTGATCCCTTATCATACCTGTTCATTCTTACTCGTTGCTCGACTTATCGTGACTAAATTCAAGATGGCTGCAAACGCTAAACTTCGTGAAGATACTGTCTGTATAAATCGTCTTGTAAGTAAACTACCAGTGCTTTTTCAAAGTTCTCAATGTCTCGTTTTAAATGTCAGGGCCCTCGGAAGTCTACCAATGAAGTGTGGAGATACATTGAGCCTCGTAAATGGGTGTAAAACAGTGATTTATTTGCATGGCTAGCCCGATGCCGAAGCACCACTATTGAAAAAGCTGTTGGTAGCATCGGCTAACTAGCGCCAGATTTTGGAGTGCAGGGGACAAGCCGAGATGGGCTATGAGACATACGTTCACACTCGGTATCATGTTTCAATACACTTTAGGTCAATATCACACCGGAATTCTCCTTTAAGGTAGAGTTTGACACTAGTGAGCTGCATGGGCGTCCAATGCTTCAAAGTATAAGATGCGCTGCCCACACCTTACAGTTAGCAGTACTGGATGCCTTAAAAGATAGACAAGTGTCTAACCTCATAGCAAAAGCCAGGAACATCACTAAAAAACTTAGAACGCAAACTGTAGGTGCCGTGCTAAAGAGAATGGGTCACAAAAGAGCTATCATCGATTGCATACTCAGGGCTTTCTGTGAGAATATGGCCACTGCATCTTAGCGTAGCGGAATGGCAGGAGATCTCTGTTTTAGTAGATGCATTGAAACCTGCCAAAATAGCAAAATGTCTACAGTGTGACCAGTTAACAGCAGGAGATTTCTGTGGTGTGTGGCTAAAATGCCAACTCGAAACAGATAAGGTGGAGTCCAGATTCGCTAAAACCTTGTCAAGCTGTCTCCAGCGCCGCAAAACGATGCTGTTCGACAATGTAGCATTTATCTCTGCCGTTTTTCTCGACCCGTGTTACAAAGTCCTCCTAAGTGACCACCGGACTGACGTGGCTAAAGTCCACCTCACTAGAACGTGGGAAATAATGCAGGCCCTGGCATCCACCAAACCTTCTCCTCAAACCCCGTCATCCTCATCTGAGGAAGAAGACGAAGTAGATCGTTTACTTCAACAAAGGGAGACAAGTCGCAGGACAGTCCCAAGTGCTTCACTGTCCAATTTCTTAGACGTCTATGCTAGAGAGGCTAGACATAAAAGAAGCGAAAGCATCTTTTCTTATTGGGCTGGCATGTCTAGCGCAAACCCTGAGCTATAAAAACTTGCAATGAGTGTGCTGCCTATGCCCGTTACCCAGGTCAGTGTAGAGCGTGCCTTTTCGTCTCTCAAATATATCCTGTCTCCTTTGCGCAGCAATCTGAAGGAGAATGTTTTGGAGGACATACTTTTCCTTAAACTGAATAAGCAATTTGGTATGTAAGCTATCTGTTTTCCATTTAAAATAGCTCTCGAGTTAATAGAAGAGAGTAGGCCTAGGCCTCTAGCTATGGACATGAGTTGTGTTTATTTTGCGCGTAATGGAGAAAGTTTTGTTGGAGATGCTTTCCGAATTAGTTTGAATGTAGGCCTAAATGTGACCGGCTGAGTTTGTTGTCATTTTTTGGGTCTAGGCTGCTGCATTTTCTTGCTTTCCTTTTTTTGAACGGACATCAGCTCGAAAGACATGGCCATGTTTGTGTTTAAATGGTAGCCTACTGCAGCCTAATTTCGTGTTGCCGACTATCCGAAAGGAGGAACCTTTTGTACGGAAACAAATAAAATTTAACTGCAAGGTGATATAATGTGGTTTCATTATTTATTATTCTTATTATAAGTTGTAGGCAAACTTTTTGAAAATAATGTTATTGGTTAATAATTAGAGGAGAAGCCTAGGAACACTGGAACGGAACAGAAAAATAACGTTTCTGGTCAGAACGAAACGAAATGAAAAATATTTCGTTTTTAATCCCTGCATTTGTTCAAATGTTGTATTAATTTCACATTGAACGTAGTTCAAAGCCTATACCAGAGGGGAAAAAAACACTTCACCTATGGCAAGGTATTGAAAACCGTTGCTATGGCTACATAGAAAAGAAGCCGCTCACATCTTGAGTTCTTCAGACGTATGTTCTGCTGGAGGAAGTGGGTGATCAGGTTTTTTAAAAATAGAGGAGCAAGACAGGTAATCCACATGTTCCCATCTACCACGACCTTTGTAACAGTTAGTTGTCGTGCAAAATTTGTACAGTATAACATGTACAACTACAATCTCCTACACTACAGTCAATTACATTTATACTGTTTGTAAAAGTATTTTCCAAATAGCAGTATGCCCTTTATGTATTATTTCTTCATTGACAGACCATTAACATCCATATTGTCTATGCCATTTGCAAAAATGTCATAGACAAAAATGTCATCCAGTGTAGATCCAAGTCATGTAAACCTATTCAGGTCATGTAAAGAAGGCTTCTATTTCCCTTGATATTTCTTATTCTTGTCTGACAATCATTAGGTGAATCTCGTCATGGGCAGCTATCAGGCTGTGGCCATGGCTTGGTCAGGTTGATGGTAGTCATGGCTGTTCCCTCTCCACTGTCATTTAGAGATAATAGTGTCTGAATTCACCCCCCCCTTTCATTAGCTCCCTCCCAGACACTAGTATTCACCAGAACACCACAGAGACAAACACAGTATCTGGATTCATTTGGACAGACTCTTATCCCAGAAGAGCCCTGACTGTGTGTGACTGGAGGCGTCTTTGGTCCCGCTATCATCACGTATGAATCTCCTTCTTATTTCCTTCTCCACCGTGTGCCTGAGTGAGCAGGGAGAGGGAAAGGTCATCTCTCATTTGCCGCTCTCTGTTGACAGACAGCCTTGTGATATAAACGGGCATTGTCAAGAGGGAACGTTTCAAATCCCCCTGCGCATACAGCATTCAAAAAGGTACATATGCACACTGCTATCGCGCACAATAGCGCAACTGAATCCATGGAGAACAGTGTTGGCCACTCCAAGGTCAGAAGTTCATTTCCTATGGGAGGGCTTATCCGGAAAGATAAATGTATGCATTCAATACACTCAAAGCTATTGTGGATAAAAGCATCTGTTAAGTGAATGAATCTCAACAGTGCATGCATAACGGTGGCACTAATACACCTATCCTCACACTTTGTAATCAGATATGGCTCCCCTTGTATAATGAAACCCCCTGTGAATTATGGGATAGTTGGACAGTGCAAGAACCATCAGTGAGCTCATATTGTTTTGAGTCGATGGGCTCCGTTTCGCACCTTGAATCTGTCACTTTGCTGAATTGAACACCCAGCCCCCACCCCCCTACCCACCACCACCCTCTTCCTCTGAGCTGTCGTCCGGATCCCTCTCTGAGATTCTCCCGGAGCATGTTGTGTGAGTGTCTGAGGCCAGGCGCTTGTCAACTCTTGTTGCCCGGCAATGTGAGTGAGGAACTGCGTTCGCGGCTCTCTTCTCACACACACACACACACACACAGTGCCTTTGGTGTTTCCGATATGTGGACAAGATAGCGTGCTAAGTCTGCTTCCATTAATACTGTCCAGGAAATTACTTTTTGGGGCAGTAATAAAGTAATTAGAGCTTTTTGTGCCTGCCATGGCACAGTCAGGGAATTCAAATTGGTTTGGCAGCTCAGGAACAGAAGAATTGACGCACTGGTGAATGTACTATAGGTGTTTGTGCTGCAGTCTCTCTTTGTTTGTCAAACTATTATTAACCCAACATTATCAGCTCAACTGAGGGATTCTGTTACTGAGGATTCAAACAGCAACTACCGGATGGGCTATTCAATAAAAAAAAAAAAACAGGCTTTAGAGCGTGCTGGCAAATCTCAGAATGACTTTTAATGATCTGCAATGAGTAAGGTCAAGATGCACACTACATTTCAACATAAATGTTCATTGGCAGAACTGCATCCCACACACAAACAAGAACACACTAGTCATAACAAAAAAGGACAACTCACTCAAACCCACATAAACATGATTTCTTATTGTAATTTTCTATTATAAAAGCTAAAAGCAAAGTAATTTCATGTTAATAACTACTACGATATGAAACAAGCTGTTAGATTAGGGATAAGTACAATTGCATGCCCTTCCAAGTACACAACCAAGTAAACAAACTAATGTGGGCTAAAAGGAAGAGGGGACAACACAACATAAAAGAAATCTCTTAACTAGTGCTGTCAATTAAACACGTTATTAACGGCGTGAACGGAAACCTATTTTAACGGCGTCAATTTTTTTATCGCGAGATTAACGTTCATTTTGGTGTAACAAACTTTGTAGTTTTTTCACATGCTGTTGCAACAACTAGTAACGTTAGAACAACTACAACACCACACCGATCTAGCCAGACCGGAAACTAAACAATACGCACTGACTAATGGAATGGAACAGAACTTTGTATGTGCTGCATAGGCTACACGCCCCCTTTTAGGGGGAAGATGACTGATATAATGGAAATCTATGCTGCATCAAAGTGGAGAGCGAAACGTGCTTATAGTAAACTTACTAAATCTTGAAACAAACATGAATAAAAGGCACAAAATAAGGTTGGTGGTAAGAGTTATCTGTGTGTTTATGGGATTAATGTGACCATGTTCCTTGCTCTCTCCAGTAACAGGAGTGTCACGAATGTATCGATAGGCACAGTCAAACTGCCCGTGGCTGACTAATTAAGTTCAGCAAGCTTAACTTTACATGTCATAACATCAACTAAACATAAGTCACACATTCATTCTATCACTTGTAATATGAACGTAGCCTATTTCCTACAACTAGGTGAGATAATTGGCTATGTTATACTGAAGTTCCACAGTTAGCTAGCTAGCAAAGTCGCCACAATATTCCGTACAGTCTGCCGCCTCTGGTTTGGCAAGCTAATCGTTTTGCATGTGATATTATGGTAAGTGTACATGCTAAATTTGTATAATACATGGGGTATTGCAAATGAATAATGTTGGTAATGTACATCGTTTCGAGGTCCGTGTAACGCTTTGCAGTGCTATGTTCTATTTGCAGAATTCACATGAAAAAATATAAAAATAGACTTAAAATCCGTTATCCATTCTTTAGGACGGCACAGTAAATGGGTTATTGTTGCTTATTTTGATTTTCAATTGAGCACAGTTACGGTTTTCTGTTCAGAAGTTAAAAATGTAAATGATGCTTCAATTTTCTAATTTTCCTTTTTTGCGCTTGTGGTAGGACTGAACCACGAGCACCGGGGGGAGAACACCATCTAGCTGGGCCAGGCTAGATGGAAGAGAGCGCCGGCTGAAGTTGTTTGTGATTTTGACTCATTACTTTAGAGATTACTAAAACTTTTTGGGAGAAGACACGTTAAACATAACTTTCAGCCTATGTTGAACATATACAGTATATTTGAATACCATGGCCATGCCATAGCAAATAATTCCCCAAAGCAGAATGCTTTGCCATCGACGTCAGTCTTGGCTATACCGGATACAGGCTACCCCAAGCTTTACACTAGACTAGGTTTCACTAGGCTAAACGAAGACACAACAGTGAGCCTAATTTATCAGTTCATCCATTTATTAATTTCAACAGCCAATTATAGCCTACATTGGCCTGTAGGCGGCTCAAGTCCATTGGTAATGCTCATGTAGGTCTTCAAAGCCTCCCAGAACATGAGTAGGCTAGAACACGTAGGCCTACTCATAAGTGTCAGGACCATAGGCTACTGTAAAAAATAGGTCAGGACGCAGCAATGTCTCCCTCTGCATCTGAAGTTCTGATCTCGAGCTGACATTATCAATCGCTTGGCACCTTGATGCAAGCTGAACTGTGTTTGATAGCGCCCCCCCCCCCCACGCGTGGTTCAGCCCAACAAAAACAGTAAAAAAGGCAAAAATCCAATATTAACGGAATTTTATTTTAGTTTTCGATCCAGTTTCTGTTTTCTTTATCTTGCGTGACTAATGACACATTTAGAAAATAGCAGCAATTACCTATTTGCTGACCAGTTAAAAAATGTGAAAATTGGATTATTGAACACATTTTTTATTTGGATCAGATGAATGGAGAAAATAGAACAAAGCACTGCAAAGCGTTACACGGACCTTTCGACATGAGTAAGTTACATAAACACAATTCTTCATAACTGCCGTGTTAGTAAAATGATTGAATGTCCTGTGAATTAATAACTAGATGTAACGTCAACGTGTGGTTACTAGCTGTCTTTCATTGGTATAATATTAATGTGTTTTCCGCTAAAATGGGGCGTGATGCAGATCAAATGTAATGTAACGTTTGAAGGTTTCAGGATACCAAGCGTTGTTCAATGCAAGCTTTATTGCGAGTACGAGAGCAGGGACTCAGACACAGAACATAATGCAGACAGGGCAGGTCAAGTAGACACACACACTACACATACAGGGGAGGACGCAGCCCCCCACACAAAAAGGGTCACACACGAGGGAGAACTAAAAGGGGAACATGTCACAATAAAGACGCTAACATTACACTCAAAACTAAGGAGAAACACTGACATAAACCCCAAATGTTCACCCCCGTATCCCAGCATGCCCTGCGTGGGAGAACGCTATGCAATGTCTTGTGCGCTGACGTTACAGTATCTTTCTGATGATGCGCCGTTACGGCTCCCACACACAGCTGCGTGCATCGCGTTGCTGGAGACGCATCCCATTCACTTTAAATGGGCTCACGTGATCCGTTGCCGAACTGAATTGTGGGTCCGTCGCGTCGCGTTTCTCCCGCTGCTCGCGTTGAAGAGTTCAGCTGTTGCTGCACCGACAGACGGCACCGGCCAATCAAGCCAATCTACGGACGGCACCAACCAATCACATTACGGTTTTACTTCAAGTCATTTGCATAGCTACCGTCGGGAACACCCACTGGAATGCGTTGACGGAACGCAGCTGTGTGTGGGAGCCGTTAGTAGGCTATGTAAAGGCCTGCTGCACACACTTGGTTGGGCTAACGAGCCGGCCAAAGAGTAGTAGCCTAGGCTGACGCATTAGTTGTGTGCCGCCAAAGATTTTTTCACCGTCACTTGTTCTGTTATCAACATTCCTCTTTGGCTGCTACTATTTGCGATGCACTCTGCTTTCGACATTCATTTACATTAGATTCCATTCTTTTCAATACAATTCCGCACACCAGCATCGCACTTTGCAGCCGTGTAAATCACGATTCAGTTATATTTGGTCGCTGCTCCATAAAATCCATTGTTCATCCAGTGTTTGCCTGTTAAAAAACTTCGGCGTTGATGTGTGTGGCAAGTGACAGTGACTGTGACCATAGACTGTAGTCCTATAAAATGGCAATGCACTCATGTTGAAAAGTTCCTTATTTTCAACTGAACTCAAAGATAATGAATATAGTATGAATATAATATTTTCTGTTTGTTATGCCCTTTATAATGTGTGTAGGCCTACATTTTGTGCACGCACTTCTGCAGTAGCATTTATTTCAGTTTATATCAGCTATATTTCTGAAGAATATATTGTGTTGCCTCAGGTCTGCTGCACATCTTTTGAAATTTGATTTGAAATAATCAAATAGACTTATGTCTTAAAGTTCAGTTAATAAAGTAACTTGCTTTGCTTTCATTTGAATCCCAATCAAGATAAACAATAATTGCTTTATTGTTAATATGGACTCCTGGAAAGTTCAGAAATGCAAAATAATAGAATTTTAATCATATGATAAAATATGTGATTAATCGTGATTAAAAATTTTAATCGTTTGACAGCACTACACTTAACTGAGCCCCAAGTTAAAGCAAACAAGCATTGAAGTGTTGCGAGGTGGGAAGTCCGAGGAGAATGGGAGTGGTTAGAGGGGTGAGAGGGAGGTGGGGGTTTAGAGGCAACCCCACCCATCATCTCTGCCTGAAAGAGAAATGAAAAGCGCTTGAGGGAATGGATTCCATCTGATATAATGGAAACCCTCAACTCTCTTGTCACAGACAAGAAGCAAACAATGGGCACATGTGCTTTGCTCAGTCTCTGTAGGCCGGGTGAATGTCACAACTCCAATCCTTTCTCTTGCTCTCCCCCTCATCTACTCATCCAAGAGACAGATGTCCCCTGAACAAAGCTCTGGGCTGAGCAGCACTATGAAACTTACTGTGTTGGTGTGCTTAGTCAAACAGACTGTTGTCTATATGGCTCCAGGCTGGCGAGAGACAGCTGTGTATAGGAGGAGTGGAACCACTTCAAGCATGATCTGCTCTGCGGTTCTTAACATAATGAGATCCTGTGGTGCACGCATTCCTCAGATGAGGATAAAAAACAGATCTAGCTTAAGGCATTGATGTGCAGCACCGTGATTAAAACAATTAATAGAATCTCTCGTAGCCCAAAAGGCTAACCACACCGTACCAGGCTTAGCTCAGAGCCAAAAGTTGCCATTCTTTCTGGTTCAGTGCACCATCCAAAATCAATACAGTGGGATGAGTGTGAGGGATCAGGTGAGTAAGGTGATGTTTCTGACGTGATAGGTTGCCTGCCAGTAACAGAGAATGTGATTGAAACTCTATTGCGAGAAATAGATTAAATCTGGCTAAGTTAAGTCACAGCAAGTAATCTGGTCAATACAATATTTTTTTCCATGTTTCTATAGCCTATGCATCATAGTTTACATACACTATGTACATCATCTCACTACAAGTGAGAAAGAAAGCCACAGGAGAGTGCAGAGCACTTTTCCCCAAATGATACGCAGTCCCGCCTTGTTTGTGTGCACCTCACAGAGACTAACTGGCAGCAAATCAAATTGCACCAGTAATCTCATCAACCACAGTTTTGCATTGACAGATTACTGCAGGGATGCAAGGCGCAAATAAAGCAGCAACGACAAATTCAGATGTCTAATTGCCCCAAAGATTATCTTGTAATGTCTTAGATGCATCCGCAGCATAGCTCATTAGATCCTTTGAGTAAGACTAATGTGATCAAAGCATTCGCCCTTGATTTCCAAGCGTGTAGTAAAAAAGATTATACAAATGAATTAATTAATAATGCAATCAATCTATCTCTGCTGTGAGCTCACTGTCTGTTATTTACCACAGATGCATTAGTGAATTAATAGCCGATCCAGTGGCAGGCTTGCAAAGTTTGATTCACGGCTCCCTTGTGTATACATTTCCATATTACTCCCCTTAGATGAAAGGGATGGCACTCTCATAAGGGGAGCAGCTTGTTTATGGCTACCCATCAGATGTGGCGATTGACTCAAGTGCTTCTTTGATGGCCAAGGACTCGCAAATAACTCCAAGACAAAGCTTCAGGCATCAGGCAGATGTTCATCTCCGATATGCTCATGATACACTGTATCTGGTATCCAGCATTTGCTTTGTACTGCAAGACTTTCCAGGGCAGTGATTCTTTTTTAGGACCTCAAGACAAATCCTCAACAGATATCCAAAAAGACGAAAAGGCTATACTAGCCGTTACACTACAAAATATCTGTGGTGCCCAGAAGCAATTAGATGCAATTCCAACAGCTCTGCCAGCCCCTCTCCCTCGGCAGCCAAGTGTTGCAGTGGTGAAGGCCATCATGGTTCCAGATGTGAGTGTATGCATGATGTTAACAATTTCTGTTCAGCCTCCCCATGGCTACATAACGACATGTATTCAAAATAGACTGTGAAGACTTCAAAGGGAAAACAAAAAGCTGCTCTTTGTCCAAACACATTAAGGCTCAACAGGTTGCATTAAGGAAGTGCTTTTCCAGATAGTGTGTTCTTGTTTGCTTTCTGCCCATCACAATTAGCTTTTCATTGTGTCTATGAATTAAGATTTTATGAAGAAATTATGTAACCTTGAAAAAGGAGAACATCTCTTAGCTACAAGCTACAACCACCAACTTGTTTCAGTGGAGATGCAGCCATATAAATATGGTTATAATAAAAATTATGGTTATACTAAAAAACAACATATTTCTTGATAAAAAGCCAAAGGACCACAATCTCTTCTAATGTTTTCTGATGAAGCATGATAATCTTTCCCTAAATTTAAACGAGACACCACAAACACGCTGAGCCTGAAGGGTGATTTTCAACATGGTGTTCTTTAACTCTTGACTGCCCTGTTTTTGGGTGCACTCCTTTTCACCTTTAAACTTCACCCTCATGAACGGTCATCGGCATTAAATACTTTTTTTTCTTATCTAAGATTTAAGAAAGTTTTGATCTCTCCAGATGGATGTTCCTTGAGCCAAAGCCTCTGCTTTGCCATTTATCAACTCTGTCCAGCTGTGTTACCTCAACCACTTACCACTACCTCAACTGCCCATCCATTATTGCCTTCAGTCAGCCACTGCATGACGCTAACCTTTTCTGAGGGTACCCTTCATACCAACGCTCCCACATACGCATCAGGGGAGGGCTCTGTTGTTGGGCAGTTTTGTGACGGCAATTAGAGGCAGTGGGATGATGGGATATTATTACCGGGAGGTCCTCCCACCATGGCGATACAGCCGAGTTGTGTTGAGGGGGCCGGTGGTTGCAGCCGGGAGACGGATGCACTGCTGTATGGATAGTGACAGCTGGTAGTGGCGAAGGAGAGGAAGGGCGAGACCAAGAGATGGAGGTGGTAGTAGCTGTGTGTGGTTGTGTGTGTGTTTGCGGTATGGGGGGAGGAAAGTGTGTGTGTGTGTGCGGGGGGGGGGGGGGGGGGGTGATTTTGTATGCAGAGGGCCTCTCACTTTCTGGGTAAGGTGTTTGCTCTTCAGACTCAGCACCAGGAGCCTAGATACCACGTCTCACGGAGCCCACGGCTGCGGGGCCGGGCAGACAGTAGCAATCCGTCATGAATATTCACCACCCCTGCTCACTGGGAGGCCAGGGCGCTGTATCAGTGCTTGCTCAGAGAGGAGCCAGGAATGTTAGTTTAAATGCAACATAAACATCTCACCGTTCCCTCTTATTTCCATGTGTACAGAGATGGTAGATGAGACTGACCTGTTATAGCGTGTCGGAGCATGTAGAAGAGAGGTGGTGAATGTATGATGCACGATGTTTCAATAATGAGACAAAAACTCCTCTCCTGGAGTAATACATGATCATTATTTTGATGTGAACTTGCATGCAGTTAGCATTGGAAACACTGTGTACACCGACTGCAGAAGTGAAGCTTCACAATAAGGCATCTAGCCTACCTGCTATTGTAAGAGGACCATAGCCAAATTCTGCAATGCAATTAGTGGCTGCCTCTAAAATAAACATGACACAGCCATTGTTGCTGCGGCACACATGACTCAACAAGGGCCCTGAACATCCTGGCTAATAACATGGGGCACTGTTTGTATCACAGGCTCTGGATGCGTTTTCATGTATTTTACATGAAAACCCCACACCCCTATCCCTGAAATGGAGGACCTGAGGCCCCAGGCAAGAAAAGGTGTTGTTTCCGTCTGTTGCTGGTGGCTTCTTATCTATGTGATTAAAGTTGACTTTAAATGTTGCCCGTGGGCCTCAATCTGGCATTATATAACACTGTGTTTGTCTCAGCCTCTTTTTTCCATCTCATTTTTTTTTTTTTCTTTTTTTTTTTATCATCATTTGGTGCAGTGCCACCATTTTCAGAAAGAACGGGTTGGGAAATCTCAAGCCCCTCTGGCCACTGCTGTCTGGGGGTGGGGGCTGGGAGAGGGGAAACGGCCCCTCCGCACACACGGCCGCATTACCATGCTGCTCAGGGAGCTCCCATCGCTCATTGCTCACACAGTGAATGGGTTCGGGGATGTGTGTGCGAGACCGTACGAGTGCACTGCAGGCAGAGTAAAGGCATCCAAACGTGACAAGACAAGAGATCTGAGGGTGTTTGGCAGAAAGGAAAGGGAAAGAGAAAGACAAAATTCGATGTAACCAAATATCATGATGCAGATCATTCATGGGTGCATTCAAAACCCACAAGATACAGTACAGCTGTACAGTGTGTGCTGTAAGCAGAGAATTCAAATGTGGAGGAGAAATTCAATTATGATGTTGTGGCACGTAGGGTGATGAAGAAAGACCGTTCCCGTTCTTCACTGGTATATTTGCTTCTCATCATGTTAGATATAGCTTTATCAATGCTGTTGTATATAGTAGGTTTATGCTAGGTGTGGGAATTGACACAGGGGTGACGATACCATCATATTTAGACCATGATACAAAGTTCCAAATCTTTACAGTGTACAATACACCATTGTGATTGGATTACAAGATACTTCGTGATTTATTTCATATTTCACTGTCCTGTAGTCTCTGCAGACCTTTAGGTGTGGAAGCCTATGTGGTACTACATATACCTGGCCTTATAGCGTGTAGCCTATTAAAAACATGCAGCTCAAGTTTTGTGGCAAACGAGTATATTGGATGAAATCATCATTGGTTTAGCACAGGCAATATAGCAACTTAACCAAAAGGATTTTGTGGCTGTTTTGATTTTGGTGCCACAAAGTCCTAATTTCAGTATTTCAGTTAATTTAATTTGTAGGCTCATTTTATCTACAGCATAAAGAACGTACTGTAGTAGGCCTACTCTCTATTTAGTAAACCACATGTAGAAAGCTATAATGTTTAGAGCAATATTTCTACTATACATGTACAATAGTAACCTGACTCTCGCCAGATTAATTTCGTGCCGCCTAGCTCCACTCAAGCTAGGCGGAACGAAATTCATCTGGCGAGAGTTAGGTTAGTACTTAAGTACAATAGTAGGCTTCAAATAAACTATTAAAGCAACACCAAGGAGTTTTTTGTACCTTAAAATAATGTTTCCAGAATTGTTTCCGTGGTTTATCAACTCGTAACAGGGTGAACGACACTTCTGCATTCGCTTCGCGGCCCTCTATCGGCTGTAACCGCACTATGTAAGTTTGCCAGATCGGGTAGCGGGTTTGTAGTTCGATGGAATGAGACATAAGAAACTACAAATTTGACTTGCATGATATCGCAATACATCGTATACTTTCATAAAATCATGCAACATATTCTACCTTGTCTATGGACATCGTTATTTGCAAAGCCGTTGCTGGATAAACAAATAGCGTGCGACAGAAGAAAAGTTCTTTGGTGTTGCTTTAACAGCCTCTGCTATTACCATTTAAGGCCAGCAGACAGCAGTAGGCTAGGTAGCCTAAATGCACACATGACAACACCAAGCGACAAGTGTATTCCCAACAGTAGGCCTAACAAAACACGTACAATATAGGTACTTGTTTTTAGTCTTGCACTGGTTTTATGATAAATTGCCATTATTCTGTTAGTTTGTGGGATGGTGGGGGACCGTATAAGTGCTTGTTCAGCTAGCCAAACAAGTGCAATCAATGAAAACAGTATACCTCCTGTAGCACCACGAACATGGCTCTCCCTCCAGCTGAGGTGAAGGTGCAGGGCGCGTGTAGCTATTTAACCATTCCCATGATGTTTGCGGTGATGAATTTATGTGGGGGTTAAAGTAAGTTTTGTGTCTTTGTATCTGGTTCCCTCTACTGTCATGTTCCATCTCCATTTCCATGTCATACTGGGAGAAGGTACTCTGCATACAGGGAACATAAAACCTCCCAGTGGTCATGCTTTTACAGTACCTCTCCAAGACCTTTCAGACTTTTAAAGCAGACCCCCCCCCCCTTTTTTTTCCAACATTGACTGTATGTCTGGTGTTTTGCAACATGAAATATAATGCTTTTTTTTATGTGTGGCAGGATAGTGAAATACTATGTATCGCAGTTAAATTTAGGCTCTCATTATACTTTTGCTTTGGTTATTGCACCACACTTAAACTATGATCATTAATCTGGCTGCAAGTACTGTATTCCTCTATCTCTGGGGAAATCTCTTTTGTCAAACACTGGTATCATGGCACGATCACAAACACCATGATCAGTCTCGACCCTGTTAACACACCGCTTTAATGGGACAGACCGGAATAGGACCCATCGGTGGGGCTAAGAATAGTATCATGTCAATTGCATGCACGGAGTGTGCTCTAAATCTAAGCAGTGAAATGGAGAAAGAGGGCATGTGAGACATGTGATCTAGCTGTGCAAGGCTTTCAGGACTCATAAATTGAGCTTTGAATCATGCTGGAGAGTGTATGCACATGGCTAGGGGGATGGAGTCACTTTTGCTGTTTTGAATCTCCATAGCCTACATTCAATACAGTAAAAAAAATAAAGTGAGAGAAAAGTGTGTACCATATGTACTATTTCTACCCCGCTGTAGCTCAGTGGTTAAGGGATCCCAATGGAAGATGATTACGCACACACAGCGGTCCCTAACTTCCAGGCACAGTGGTCCCACTTGCTTGCCTGTTTTATCGGTGATTTAGAACCGGGCCTTGGTTCCCCTGGGATCCTCGACTTCAGTCTGAGAGTGAGGAGTATGCAAGGTCTCGTGGGGCCAAGTGTTTTTCCTCTCTCCTCTACCACCTCGCCTTTTTTAAAGCCATATGCTTAAGTGGCTTGTAAACCCTCAGCAAAGCAATGCCACGCTGTTTAGCAAACGCCTGCGTCAAGTCTTCGTCAAATGAATCTCAGATGTGTGTCAGTTTGAGGAGATGCATATGTGTGTGTGTGTGTGTGTGTGTGTGTGTGTGTGTCCATGTACAGTATGGTGTGCGTGAGAGTATCTGTGTGTGTGTGTGTCCATGTATAGTTGGTGTGTCCATGATAGATGTCTTGACAGAGTGAGGAGGGTCCACCCCTGCTGCCAGCTGTTGAGCTTTTTATTGGGGAAGGGCTAAAATCAGCCAAAAGACTGCAAGGACGCAAGTCAGTTGCCAAGACAACCGATGAAGACAGCCAAGGCATTGGGAAAGTGTAAGGCTGATCTCTTTTCATGTGAAAAAAACACAATGTTTCAATGGTACTAGAGAGGACAAATAAATCATACAAATGTGCCAAACAGGAAGTGATTCAAATCCTTCTTCATCATTACAGTAGCTCTGATTTCCATATGATCAATTTTCATGACCATCAACCCCCCAACCTCTTCCATCTACAACCTGTTCACAGATCAGACATGACACTATGTTACACCGTGTGTGTGTGTGTGTGTGTGTGTGTGTGTGCGTGCTTGTGCGTATGCGTGCAAACGCAGGCGTGCACATGCATGTGTTGGTGACGTGTGTTTGTAACACAGATTATAAGGTAGCACAAGCTAGAGAAGGGCTAATTGTAGTGCAGAGAGTTTTTAACACTGAGTGCTTTGAGCACACATTGGCACATTTGCCTGCACACTGCATCTGACACCCGCGTGTGGCTGCCAAGCGAATGCACCGGAGGGGACGGGTAAGGCCCGCTTGCAGCAGCATATAATCAGTTCTGCCTGGCAGTGCAAGCTCTCATGTTGCCCTGACTCCCCCCCTCTTTCTCTTTTTCGGCTTTCCAATCCAAGCCAGCTCAGTGGAGGATGAGCCGTTGACACTCCGTGCTCGGTCGGCGATGGAGTGGAGGGTGGAGGAGGAGTCGCAGTTTGTTGTTGATATAGGCTAATCACATGGAGCGGAGTCAGGCTAGTTTTTGTTTGTTTGTTTGTTTGCTCGATTCCTGCTTAGCACCTTGGTTGCTCCAAAAGCCGCGGCTAAACATGGGCCACCCCAGCTGTTGAAGCGTCCGTTTTTGTTGGTGCCTCCTGCTGCCATGTTTGTGAGTGTGTGAATGCTTGTATGCGTATATGTGTGTGTGTGTGTGTGTGTGTGTGTGTGTGTGTGTGTGTGTGTCAACCAGACAGAGAGAGAGTGAGAGATAAAGAGGGGGAGAGACAGAGCAAGTAGCTCTGAATTGTAGCGAGAGATGCCAAGCGGTTGGCCTGGGAGTGAGAAGAACTGCATAATGCCTGGCCTTGACAAAGTCACACTCTGCCAAGCATGTGTTCTCAAGCACAGTGCTCGCTCTCCAAACACAACAGTAAGGCCTGACTTGTCACCCAGTGGTTTGGAAAAAATTAGGGCATCTCTTGTAACTGATGTTGCAACAGTAATGGTTGCTACGAAGAAAAATCCCACTCAGTTTTACTGTTGTGCCCTTATAGTAATCCTCTGGTTTGTCCACATCAACGACGAGCAGTTTTTAGTGGGAGAGAGGCTGTTTTGTTGTTTACATTGATGGGTTGATGAACAGCTTTTGGGCGAGTTCTGGAGCCAGCTCTCTTCGTCTGCAGCATGAGAGGACCTGAGCAAGCCTTTCCCCTCCTTCACCCGCGCTGGCATCTCCACACGCTGTCCAGCTCCCTGCTGATGGATCAGACTTCGGTGAGTGATCTGAGGGGATGTGTTTGTTCTCCAGCCGAGTCTTTGGATATATGTGGGCCGACTTTGAAAGAGTCTTTTTTTAGATCCGGGATGTTCTGCTCCAATTCCCTGGACAAATCAAAAGCAATATCCAAAGGTCTTGGAAAATGTATGAAGTTAGGGCTGAATGGGGCATTTTCATAGCCTCTGGTTTACATTGCCTCTGTTGAATATGTTTTTTACCAGTATGAAGTATGAAGTTAGACATTTTGTAGAAGGGTACTCAGAGCAGCTGAATAAAAAAATACAAACAACAAATAGAATTGGAATATTCGCCACGGGATGTTATGTTATAATCCAATTGGAGTTAATTTACAGTAGTGCTTTGAATGCCACAAACAACTAGACAAGTATTCCTCTGAGCTGAAAATAAACAAACACATTCCAGTCTGCGTTCATTTACTACTCATGTTTTGCATCTGGCGATGGAGTTGAGCATTTGGAGTGAGAGAATAATGAGGCTTGCTGTCGCATACTCTTCATTGATCCCTCGGGTAGAAAAAGCTGATGTCTTTCCTTAAAGGGGCACCAACACGAGTGAAGTTGTGGCTGCTGGACATTTTTGTTGACCCTTCTGGCTCGCCAACCTTCACCCAAGTCACCTCTCTCTCTCTCTCCCCCCAGACTGAGTGTCAGGGCCCCGAGTAGGGCTGTCGGCCCAGAGGGTGACTCAGCCTTTTCTCGCAGACGCGTCCTCTCTCTCTGCTCCTACTTCCTCTATTGCGCTAAGCACCTGTCACCACAGCGCCCGAGCCCTCCGCTGCTCCCGTCCAGCAGCAGACCTGTCAGCCGTTGTGCGGAGAGGCACAGTGACAGGGGCAGTCTTCCTCTCCACCTCCTCCCATCCTCCTCTTCTTTTTCCTCTTTTCTCTCTCTCTCTCTCTCTCTCTCTCTCTGTCTCGCTTTCTCCCTGGGCCCCGAGCCAAGGCAGGACCAAACCCTGACCTGAGCTGTCCCCCAGAGCCCCACCACCCCCTCCCCTCGGCTGTTTAAAATTCCGCTTTCTCCTCCCTCTACCTGCTCTCCCGGTCAGTGCTCCGTTGGGGTGGGTTGAAGAGTCCGCTGAACACGGCCACCCTAAATGGCACCTTAAGTATTCATTCGCCCTGTCACTTAGCGTGCCGCGCAAAGTGCACCTTTTACGCCTGATATCGAGAACTCTTCGGAGGAGAGGAAAGGAGGAGGAGGAGGGGAAAAGCATTCCTTCCATCTACTCACCCTTTTTTTTCTTCTTTCCTCCCCTCTTTGACAGGTTCAGTGGAGTGTGCATCCATTTGATGTTTAAGCTGTGAGTAAGTGTGTTTCTGGTGCAAAGACTTTCCTTGCACTCCCCCTCATTGTATCTGTTTAGGATGCAATTGCGAGCATTTGTTCTACCCACAGCATTGACAGTGAAGAGAAATCCTTCCAGGGGAAGCGCTTTTCACACCCAGTTGCAAGACACACCGGCTCGCTTCCTCCCACACCCCCACAGTGTAACTTATTCATGTGGCTTAAATATGTGTGGTCAGGAATGTAATCAGCTTTAGTTAACAGCCTCATAATAATTACCAGGAAGAAGCCATTTCAGCTACTAATGCCCTGTGGGCACTTCAATAGTGGTTCAGCAGTGTTCAGTAGTGTTAGCATATGAAAGCTGGAGTAGCTACTCCATAAAATCAAAAGAAGAAATGTAAACGAAAAGAAGAAAAGACTACCATCCTCCTCTTTCTGTGGAGACTCAACAGGGAGCCAAGGAGTGCAGTATGGCACAATATATCACACTGTATAAGGGCAACGACCTGTAGCAATCAAAGTCGCGCCGTCAGAAGGCAATACGGCTCCACGCCCGGGGTCACATCTCAATGAAAAGGGACCGTGAGGGCAACAGCGCGCCGGCTGGCATTCGCAGCCTCCAAGTGTTTACTCCTTAGAAATGAAAAGAGCCCAGGGAGAGATTGGAATCGAAGCGTCAACGCGCCGACGAACAATGTGTATTACCTGTCACTCTGCGGCTGCAGGAGAGGAGGTGAGGGAGGTGAGGAGGATCGGGGGGGCTCAGGGGCTCAAGCGTTGCGTTGCGTTGAGAGGAATTCTAATAGGTCGAGTCGGCTCGCCGGCTTCCCAAGCGGGTCGTGCTCAGAGGGAGAGGAGGGAGAGAAAATGAGAACATGAGGTATGACCCGCGCAGCCAGATGGAGCCTAAGTTAGATTTTCATTAGTCCTGGTGCTTTTTTTCTTCTGTCTCTTGCCTCTCTCTGTATGTGTCCTGTCTTTCTGTTAAAATCTCTTACACACACACACACACACACACACATACACAAAAGCATACAGTATACACACATTCCATCTGTCACTCTCTCTCTCTTAGTAACTACCTGTCTTGTTCTTTCTAGATTTCTCACACTATTTGGCCTTCACAGTACCTTCTAAAAGTATATAAGATACACACACACACACACACACACACACACACACACACACACACACACACACACACACACACACACACAGATTTCATCAGCCTTTCTCCTTGACTCTCTTGGTCTCTCTTTAACAAACTCTTCGTTTCTCTCTCTCCCTGTATCTCAATCTCCCGTGAACCGATAAGGCCAAGGCTTTCGATGGCGGAAAGATGGATCGGGGACATTGTGACTGACAGCGTTGCCCTTTTCGTTCTTGCTGAGCAGCAATCAGGCCGATCTTGTCGCCCGCCCCGCGGTCGTCTACGTGTGCTCAGGGCCCCTGAATGGCCCCAGAGCAGCCGGTGCCAGGAGTCCCCCAAGCTCCCGCGGACTGCCTCTCAATCATAACCACAGATGCCGTAAGCCCCATGGGGGGGGGGGCAAGGCGATGACTCAGCCCTATTTCCTGGATGCGATCGCTCCAGGTTTTCTCGAGTGAGTGTTTGGTCGCCCGAGACTTCTGGCGCTCCACCGTTGTGCCGCTGCCGTGCTTGTTAATGCTGCCACATGATGATGTTGCCTTTTAATAACGTCTGATGCTCTAAATAATCCGCTCCTCCTTCCTCTCTCCCCAGCTGTGTGGATGCTTTATTGTGTGTGTGTGTGTGTTTGTGCGTGTGTTTGTGTGTCTGTGTGTGTGTGTGTGTCTTTTTATTCTCAGCATGCCTTGTGCGTCGGGGGAGTGATAATCTAGCCATTAAAAGTTAGCCTGGCTCAGCGGTCTTCTGCATGCAGCTCCACGGCTGGACTCTGGCTGGCTGGAAGCTGGACTTTGTGTGGCTCTGTGATGTGAATCCGGAGCTGGGGGGCCAGGACTGAGTCTCCAGTTACTGCCAGCCTAATGGGCCAAAAACCTGTTCATCAGAGAGAGAGAGAGAGAGAGAGAGAGAGAGAGTGTGCCATGTACTTTTGTATTTGTGTGTTTGTGTGTGTTTGCATGCATATACTTTTGTGTGTATGTGTGTGTGTGTGTGTGTGTGTGGCAGAGGTCAGTGGATAGGTTGGCTGGGACGACGAGCCCTCTCTGGAGTATTCCATACCCACGCTAGCTTTTCTACTCCAGCCGGGTCTCTGTTGAGCAGAGCTCATGAGCGCCATGTTTAATGAGAGCTGGTTTCATTCTAAAGTCTGCAAACATGAAAAAAAGAAGGGGATGGCAGATCTTTTAATAAAGAGCCATAGCCTTGGGACACGGCCTTCTGATAGTGCTGTACTAGCCACGGAAGAGCAGTCAGAGAAATCTGCTTTCATTGATATGCCAGCTAAGACCTCCATCTCTTCTCTTCCTCGTGTCTGCTCAACGTCTCCTTTTATCTTTTCGTGTCTAATAGAAAATACGTCTGCCCATACGTCTGGTACATTCTGTTGCAACCTCAGGTCAATGCCCTGGGAGATTGGAGATAAACACACTACAGAGACATTTTTGGCAGTGGGCAAAAAACTACCATTTTAGCTCTGGCTTTCTTCCAGTTTGCCAAAATCTAATATACTGGCACTACTGCAAGCAAGGTTGTTTTAATATTTATACTGAGTGAGTGCTTGAAAAATACAAGATGTTTTGGCCATTTTTTGGCACATCTTAACGATAGTTGTGGAAACTGGGGCATCCGTTAAGTTGGGTGGCCAGTACATGCAGATCATTCATCAACACTTTCATCAACACAGATTGCAATAATAGTCAGTTCTCTACGACTCAGAGATAATTTAGATATTTAAATGCAAACCGAGGACAAATTGGCTCGGTTAATCCACGGCTTGGGCCATGAATTAAATATAATTGAAAAAAACAGGAATGATCTAATTAGTCTTTGAGAGATCAAAGTAAAAGCAGTGTCTCTGACAGAGAGAGAGACGTGCATTTGTTCAGACACACACACACACACACACAGTACCTTACACATACATAGTGAAAGTTAGTCCCCAGACACAGAAAAATACCATCAAATTGCATTGGTGATGTATAATATCTTGTTGCTGGTGCTGCTCTTGTTGCTACAGGCTGAAGTCGTCCCTTATCACTTGCAGGCTTGTTTTTAATCTGAGACCAGAGCAAGGCCACCCAATGCCTCCATCGCCTCCTGATAGAACTCTGAACTTACTTCATTTGCTCTCTCTCTCTCTCTCTCTCTTTCTTTTTTCATCAAATTTTCTTGCTCCCTCTTTTTATTCTCTCTATCCTTTCCTCCACATTCCTACAATGAAACCCCACTTTCACTTCCAGCCAAATTAGTTACTTTCACTCCACTCAGTTTCTCCCTATACTCTCCACATTCCTTTTCTTCCTTTTTGTTTTTTTTGCTATTTCTTTTCTTGTCCTCCTATTCCTCTCTTTCCTCCCTTTTCCACCACTTTTTTTATGCTCTTCACTTACTTCTCCCATCAATCACTCACTCCCTTCTCGATTCCCTGGAGGGTTTCCGTCCACCCCGTCTCTTTCAGGCAGTGCATATTAAGGCTGATACCATTACGCCAAGTCCCAGACTGAGAGGCACACTTTACCAGCGCTTTTCTTCTCAGTGTTTAATCTTGTTAATTAAAAGGCCACATTTATCAGACATTAACTGCACACACTGACTTAATTCCAGACACCCTTGTCCCAATTTGTGCCCCCGTTCATCAACGTTTGTTATCTGGGGGAGATAGCTGTGGAAGGTGGGGGGCTTTTCACCGAACCAATTTTGCTGTTTGGCTGTGGTCGGAGGAACTCTCCCCACACGCTGAAATAAGCTTCATTCGCCACAGAGCTGCAAGTGGCTAAAAGCTCCTCTGGGCTTGGCCAGATTCTCTTTAAAGTTGCAGAGCCAGTGCCATCATCTCCTCCAGGACTTTTATGTGCCATCAGGAGTGCTTAATGCCAAGCTCTGACTTAGGAGAGTGGGGAAGGAGGTTTATGATCTCTTCTGAGTGCCTTGACCCCACTACGAGGGTCGCATTCACCAAACCTGCAACAGCTTGTGCCATTTTCACAAGTGCCCCACTCTGTCAAGGCTTTTCACCATCTCCCTGTCCTCTTTCTTTACATCAGATTCATAATTCATAAACAAGACGCTGTGAAGAGGAGGAAGGACACATTTCCCAGAGATATGGTGAAGCCATCAAGTCATGAAAAGTGCCACCAGTGGCAGAACAGTACTGGCACGAGATGCCCCACTCTGTTATCGCCTTGCTCTCGTGTTGACCTGCGGCCAGGAAATTAAGACTTCATTCTCTCTCTTGCCGCAGGCACTAGTCGATTAGCGCATCCAATCTGATCCTAATATCACATAAGGCACCAAAGCAAGCACTCGGCGCGTGTGTGAGGGCGTCACTGTAATGTCTTCAGTCAGATTTCCGACGGAAGAGGAGGAGCAGGGACCAGACACACACGCACAACCCGGTGAGAACGGCCCCCCTCGCTAAGGCCGAAACTGCCAGTGTTAATCAGGGAGATGAATCACTCGCTCTTCCTGGCGCCTAATAGACCCACAACGAGGTTCCCAATGGACAGAGGAAATACAGTAATCAGTAATCCGGCCCAGTGACTATGCAAGGAGAAAGAGTGGGGGAGGGGGCTGGGGGGGTTTGGTCAGTGCTGATGAAAGTGGAGAGTTCTGAATACCAGAGCTGGGTGAGGTGGATCAACAGACCAATAGATAAGACCAGTGGGTTTAGCATTGATCCACTGATTATCATGACATTTCTTACAAGAGTCTGAAAACAGGAAAAGTGAGAGGAAAATGTCTCCATGTGTTAAGCAGGTTGTGGTAATTAAAGTGTTCTCAATTTGGCTGGTTTACCTTGCAAAGAAACTGGAGGAGAGAGAGAGAGAGGAGGGAAGGCTATTGGCAGCAAGCCTTTGCTTTTAAAACAAGATGGATTTCAGCTGAGAGCTGAGCGGAAAAGCATGGTGGTGAGCAGCAGCCCAGCCTCTGTGGTTTGGAAACACACACACACACATACACACACACTCTCCCCTTGTAAAGAACCCTGTTGACGCTTGCTCGGCTGAATCTAGTCCATCTCTAGCCGTCTAATGCAGCCTCTGCGTGCTTTGCAAACACTGCAATAGAGACATTTGAAAGTGCCCCTGTCCTACATAATGTTGCCCTGTAATCTAACACAGAGGACTGTGTTTTTTCTCTCTCACACACCTCTCCGTTGTTTTGAATGCAGGCAGCACTAGCGTTGGCCACATGACTAGCGGCCAGTGTGTTATGTGGGGTATGGGAAGCATATAGCAACTGGCCATGTCAGTGTGGGGGAAGAAACTAGAAAAGGCTCTGCAGAGCATCTCCCATTCCAGTTGCCTGGTCAGATGACTGGGCTGCTCTGTTGCAACATTGCTGAGATTCATGAGGGCTAGTGTGACTGAGCATTTGTTGGATGACCACATATGAATGTAGATGATTTAAGTGTGCAAGGCTGCCATCTAGTGTTGGTTTGAGGTAGTGGTGTATGATGGAAGATGTGCTGATGGGTTTCAAGTGAGATAGAGTTGCCTCAGAGTTTGTTGTTGTTTCCCGTCCCAGGGATAAACATGACTTGAGCATGGCCTAGCCCAACAGGAAAAAGCTCTTCCATCTAAAATATGAATGAAGACTCCCCCTTTGTGTTTTTTCTATTTTTTTGTTAGCTCCATTTATCATTTCTTGTTCCCTGTCAGAGCTACTAAGTGACTGTAGGTCATGATGTAACTCTGAAGCTCTAGGGCAGCACAACCTCGAGAGGTATAAATATTTGTGCCACGAGTGAATAATTCAGCCACACACTCTACTTGTGACCTAACAACAGTGACTCATGAAAAACAGCACAGTGCAGCAGACTTTTTTTTCCTACAAAATGTTTGCCTGCACAAAAGTGACAAGATTCAGGATAGTATTGTGTGCATTGAGAGCAGATAAAAAACAAAGCATTAGGTCTTTGTCTGCAGCAACATTCAGTTTTAACATTTAGCAGTTGCAATTGGCCTGTTTTTAAACAGATCTTGTCTGCACAAGTTCTGTATATGTAAACCGCTATGACACTGGCTTTGAAATATGGATAAATTAATATTTTTGAACACATGTATTTATATTAATTGTATTCTGAAGAGAGCAATATATTGACATGTTACAGTGTGTTTTGCTCAAACACTACATGATGGAAGATGGTGCTGTGTGCCAAAAAAACAAAAACTCTTGACCTTTACATTCAAAACCAGAATATCTAGCAGGTTTGTGAACTTTAAAAGGTATTTTGCTGATGATGGCTTCTGGGGATTAGTCTGTCATTCACTCAAAATGGTCCTTGGGGTCTAATCATATACAGATAGTGATCTCAGACATAATACTTTTCATGCAAAGCTCTTCTGGTAACGGCAGGCCTACAATGCCTTCTGGGTCAAACATGCTCACCACACACTTTGTAATAAATCTAAGCATTGAGGCCCAAGAGGCCGTAGGTTCTAGTGATCTAAGAAGAGTTAAGGGGTGTTGTTAGGCACAATGTGAAGCTGATGCTCAGTGGGAGAATGTCTTGTGAAAGAATAAATATTCCATGCTCTCTTCTGCTATTAAGCTTTTGCACCTACGTCATAATGTCATGTGACCGTTTGTTTACAACTACAGTGGTAGGCAAGCCTACAACAGTCGGGTTGCATAGGCTACACATAGTTACAAATAGCTTCAAAATTGAAATATTGACTGGGATGCCGACCACTTGTGTAGGCCCTAACAATTGGTTTTACAATAAGAAGCAAAAGGGCTACGAACGACCGTTTAGCCTACCTATCCTCGTGGTTGTGGGGGATGATCATTAGCAGCTGTGAAGTCTTTTATTCTCAAGATAGCCTAATGGTGTAGCCTACTGTCTACAAAGACGTAGGCTAAAATACAAATCTACAGTAATCCAAAAATGAATTGCCAGAGATAGGCTATGAAGGGAAAAAGTGCAGCATTTTAAACATGGCAAGATTATTTTTACCGGAACAGTTTGTTCTAATTTGTCTCGTGAAATTCGTGCTTGTGGACATCAATCACCTATCTTCTGTCCTTCTATTTCAAGTTATCATGTCATTTGATTATATAATCACAACAAATGCTAATAAATGAAAACAGAATAGGCTTATGTGCTATAGGCTAACGTTACAGGTCACAGGTCTACAGAGGCTAACTCCCGTATGTCAAAATAAACTGATTTTATCCTAATTGTTTAGCGATCACACACAACAACTTAACACAGCAACCTCAAGCACCACTGTTGAACCTAGGCTACTGCTTCAGTCATGTAAGAAATAAGCAGTTTATGAATTATCTTTACCCGTTTAATCAAGTCCACATGACCAAAATAACAACATATTTAAAGTCTGAGCTAGCATAACAGCCTAACTAATAAAAAGTTTCATACAATTAACCCTTAAAGGTATAGGTTTTTGAACGTTCTAAGTTCCGCAACAATTGAAGGTTCTAAAATTCTATGTTGAATTCAATGAACCCAGATATTCTTTAGAACGTTCATTTCCCAACATTCCCGTCACACCGGTGTGACGGTACTCCTTTAAGGGTTAATGAACTTTATCACTCACATTCTGAGTTTTTCTGGGTGGTTATATATCCATGCAGATCGTCTTCGAATAAGCCATCGCTGTTATATGATATAATATGTTACAGGATTCATGACTAACGCCATTAATGTTACATGATGCTGACTGACGCTGGCTATAACATAACCTAACATTTGGTAGTCTGCCTACCAAAACCTGTCGCTGTTCAGTTGAAGTTAAATGATCAAATATTGTTTGATTTTGTGTCAGCTTTCAGAAGGAAGACATGTTCCTTTCTGGTCAAATTTCACAGCTTCTAAGAAAGGCTATCGTCTTTGTGTAAACCGAGTTTTGAACAGAGAAAAAAAGTTAGGCTACCATTAAGCTACATGCAGGTTCTCCCATAACGTTATCGATACAGATCAATGCACCAAATCAGGGCGATTTTAGCCTGTGACAGGCTATCAAATATTGAACAATGGGATAACGTTTCATCATTACCTTTATTGATGCCTGAAATGTTGACATTGCTGAAATACAGAGATGTAGCCTACTGAGAGGCAGCTGCAGACAACGATGTTCAATGGGTTCAACTTGTCCCTTGCCTACCAGCTGGATGTAAACAAAGCTATAGAACCTAGAATACGTCACATGAAAAACGTTAATAGGTCATACCAAAGATCCTTGATTACTCCGCTTGAACCCTCTCTGGTCATACCCTTTCAAGAGAGTTCCATTATCACATCATAGTTGGCTCCACAAGGCTTCCGTTTTAACATTCCATATGTTATCTTAATGCAAATGAAGTAGATTGGGAACCAAATAGAACGTTCAAGCATTGTTTTTGTTTACCTTGTTGAAAGGGTCTATACTTAACATTCATAGGAGTCTACCGTACCTCCAATGTGTGGTGCATACACCAAATACTTGTCAGGGATCTCTCTCTCTCACACACACACACACACACACACACACATACTGTCTGTCTGTCTCTGAAAGGTGTTGGTGTATGTGTGACAGAAAGAAAATGGCCACAATGTATGAAAGTAATGTGTGTTTGGTTTTGGATTTACTTCCATCATTGCTGCTACAAGAGATATATGGTACCCAATAAAATAAAAGCCTCAGCGTTTCTTTTTTCCAGTGCAAAACACTGAGGTCCCGAGACGATGCAGGTAGCAGGAAGTTACGTCAAGGCGGGGACTCTGAAATGGGTGAGACCTCTACGGTGAAGTCAATTTGAATAAACCAATCACATGCAACCAGTGTTAAATTCTGATCTATCTATCTATCTTTTATTAATTAACTTCGGCCTGACTGCCCACTTTGTGTGTCTGACTTCGCTCTGGCCACAGTGTGCGTGCGCTGTCGGCAAAATACGCTGTCAAACTCGCACCCTGAGTCATTCTCATGCTTTGAAATGTAAAGGGTAATATTTTTATTTCTATCAATGATAAATGGATAACATGTCCCATCATATATCAACATACACTCCATTGGTTTGTTTTTCTTCTGTTTTGGTATTTCAAAACAAAAAAATTATATATAGAAATCACTTTATTCCTGTAGGCCTAGTGTTTGAGCTACTTACACCACTGTGAGAGTTCTTCATGAAAATTCTACACATCACCTGTTAACTCTCCAGCTATTTCTCCAGCGAGCCACAAGATGGTGTTGTAACTCCTCTATGAGATTGAGCAATCGGAGGAATGGAGATAAAAAGTGATATACTACACCTATGAAGTAGATCTGGTAAAAAATGTCGCTAGATGACGTCACGCACTAATTTGCATATCAATTACGTCACCAGGTCGTGACACCACCCCCCCCCCCCCCCCCCCCAAAAAAAAAATGATGGCCCTTTAATTTCCCTTTACGCCTGTTTGCTTTTCTCCTAGGTCTACTCAAATAGGCAACTTTAAGAGCCTAATTTAAATATATTTAATTTAATATATATTAGGGTAATTGATACACTTTACACTTCTGTACATCTTGTATGGCTACACCAGAATGAGCATTAAGTGGCTGAAAATCAGTCATTTCCAACCTATTCCCAACTGCTGCATTTGCTTTGCACAGCTTGAAGTCTGAAGCCTACTTTCCTTTGTTGAACAGTGCTGGAAAGCGTCTCCCTGTTTCCCTGTCATCGTTGCTCTCGTCTCGTTGACTCTGTTTGTAATCTCACCCGAAATTGCTGCACCTTCCAATAACGTTGTCTGAGCTGTTAGATCTATAGAACATCTACTACCGTGGATAACATGGGCTGATACTACATAGGCCAGTCATTACAGTGCATGAAAATGCACTGTACTGTTCTTCCTAGGCAACTTCTTATTATTATTATTATTCCGCTTACCACTTTTTCCGTACGCTATTTCTCTTGAACAGTTTGTTACGTAGGTCTTCAAACAGATCGGGTTGGTATGACTTTTCAACTTTGAAACTTTTATACTTTTTAAACTATTAAAGAAACACTTTTTAAAAATCCCCATAGACTTAACATTGCCGATTGTGACATCATAATATGGCCGTTAAGCAATTAGAATCCTATGGCAGGTGTTCAGGCCACCTGCAGCCTCAGGCTTTAAGCATACAATCTGGGTCAATTAAGACTACACATCCTATTCAACTGTTTCCTCTGCCCAAAACTGTTTCAAAATAAAAGTCCTCACTACAATAATCCACTGTTAAACAATGTAACCCATTAAACTACTGAACTTTTTACATTCAACTTTTAAACGGTCTACTTTTAAACTATCATTAAACTATCTATCTATTAAACTAGCTGTCTATCAACAACTTTTAAACTATCTACATTCAACTTTTAAACTTTTAAACTATATACATTCACTAGCTGTCTATCAACAACTTATAACTTGTCATCAACTATGTCAACACTTTTCATCAACTATGACTCCTACCCACTGTAGCTAGTTAGCATGGTTAGCAAAGTTAGCATGTTAGCATTGCTAACATTGTTAACATTTTAAAAAAAACTGCTAAAAATGATTAGCTAGGTTAGCTAAGTCACATGGTTAGCATGTTAGCATGTTAGTTAGCATTTTTAGCAAAACAGCTAAAAATGATTAGCTAAGTTAGCTAAGTAACATGGTTAGCATAGTTAGCATAGTTAGCATAACTGCTAAAAATGATTAGCTAGGTTAGCTAACATAGTTAGCATGCCTACTAAAAATGATTAGCTAAGTTAGCTAAGTCACATGGTAAGCATACTTAACATGTTAGCATGCTAGTTAGCATAGTTAGCATACCTACTAAAAATGATTAGCTAGGTTAGCTAAGTCACATGGTTAACATAGTTAGCATGTTAGCATTGCTAACATACTAGTTAGCATAACTACTAAAAATGAAAACATTAGCTAAGTTAACTAAGTTAAGTAACTTGGTTAACATTATTATCTTTGATAACATAGCTAGCATAACTGCTAGCAAACATTAGAGCCATTCCAACTGTCAGTTATCGTCAATTATCTACCTAAATAATTTAACCATTTAAATTATCCACCTATTTAACCGTTCAATCATTCCAACTATATTAAACCTTATCTACCAAGCAAATCATTTAACTATATAAACTATCCACCTATTTAACTGTTCAGTCATTCCAACTATATTAAACCTCATCTACCTAGCAACCAATATAGTTTGTTTTTACTCTGTATGATATTTTACATCATATTTTTTGCATTTTCATGCACTGTATTTCCTTCAGGAAATGCTTTTCTAGTTACTTTTGTAATCATTGGGCAACGCTTTGGGCGAACTCGATGTACAGTAGGGTAGGCCTAATTCACAAACGAAACAGTGCTGAGACTCTTACACAGCACAGCCGAACTCACTGCTCACTCAGAAGAGTAAAAAGGGACGTTACATGCCATCACATCAGAGTCTCAAAAAGTCTCCAAGAACGCCAGAAAAAGTAGCTAGATTTGTCGCTAGTCGCTTTTCACAAAAAAGGTCGCTTGGGGGGTCTGAAATCTCGCTAAATATGGCGACAAAGTCGCTAAGTTGGCAACACTGGCCATTTCCTGTCCCTGGAAATTTATGCAAATAGGGTAGCAGTACACGCCCCCGCACATTTATGCAGTGATCGGGCTCTCTTTTTAACATTGAGGTCTATGGCAGAATCCAAGAATTTCCCAGAATTTGTCAAAGTCTTATTTTTCTGAGCAATGGATGCACATTTCGGACACGGTATCATGATCTCCAAACCCTCCTCCCTATTTCAGTAGAATGTCGTGATAGTATGACCCTCCAGTCGGGAGAAAATCAACATTAATGAAGGTGTACACCAAGTTTATTTTGTACTCCGGCTTGTCTGGCGTGGAACCGAGGTGTTCAAACGTAAGTCATACGTCAGTGACACGCCCCTGTGCAGGCGGGAACTGAACCAGAGCCCGTCTCTGACATGAACCAGGACGACCCATCTTGCTACGCATTCATTATCTTTGCCTCGTCGGGCATTATCCCTTATGTACGCTATGCATTACATCACACACGTTAACACCTGGGGCACTCCACTGGACTCACATGTCAATCCATCATAAAGACAACTGACAACACACAGCATACAGATGTCTTCTGTTTAATATGATTTCATTTACCTTACATAACTTTATTTCACATTTTTGTCCTGTTTATTTCTGTTTACACTCTTTTCTGTATGTTATACTTTGTTCTGTACAGGTTGAACTTCTGTATAGGTTGAATTTTGATACGCGTCTTACTTTGTCTTTCGTTATGTAGGGGAGACCGGGGCTGGTTGGAACACTTTTCACTCTCGGTTATAATTCTCCGTCTTACAATGCGTTGAAATGGTCAAATTGTGATTAACTGAAAGCTTGGGATCTCAGCTACAAAATGTATACATTCAATGTCAACAAATGATCCCTTGTTTTTAGTTATTTATGATTAAAGTGGTGTTGTGCATGTGTGCCAACCTGCCCCATGCACGGGGTTGGTTTGCACATGTAGTCGGGGTTGGTTGGAACACCTATGTTATAGTCCTTTGCAGTACTCCTTTTGGTTTTGTTTGAAGTGCTCATCTATATCACTGCCTGTAGGGCTTTGCTGATGTCTTTCCTGTGTGTTTTTCTTCAGTAGGGCCCACCGTCAAGACCAATTTGGTCCCTACCGATTTTTTTTAACTTCAAATGTTTAAAAATGTCTGAAATGCTTCCAAATGTAAAACTATGTTCAGTAATTACAATAACAATGTTAAAATAAAGATTGATGATGTTTTTATGAATAAAATACAAAGTTTATAGATTTGTCACAAAATAGCCATAGGGAATGTATGTGCCAACCAACCCCAAAATCAGTCTGCCAACCTGCCCCGCCCACATTAGGTCAAACTTTTTTGCACAAATGCTGTTAGCCTGCTAATATCAGTCACCTCAGGTTTTCAAACTTCATTTAAATTATAGATGAGTCCCCTAGCAATCAATTATAATCTATCTTTTTTTTTATATCCCTAACTATTACCCTTCTAGGATGTATTTAGTGGGAGGTGCATATTCTAAGTTTTGACAAAATTAAAAAAAAGTTGTTCTCACCTAAAGGGTGATTTTAGTGTTGGAATTTTGTTGCAGCTCCCTCTAGTAGCCTGGATATTAACAGTGTTTCAACCTGCCCCTGTTCCAAACAGCCCTGGTCTCCCCTATTTTTCTAGGAACTGTATTTATCTAGGAATTTTATTTTTCTAGGAATCGTTCAAACTTTGGATGTACTTGGTCACCCAATACTCTATTTTTACCTGTGCACACACTTATCAACATAGGAAACCATTGCACCAATTAAGTGAAGATAGAGTCAGATAACCCTACATGGGAGCATCTACGCACAGGCAAGTCAGCATTTATGGGTCTCTGTAGTTATACAGTAAACCTACCCCTCCTTCTAATGATCTTAATGATCTGTACAGGTCAGCACACTCTCTGACGCTTGAGGCTCCTGTTTTCTGATGAAGAGAAAACTACAGAAAACTTTCAGACCACAGTTAGAGTGACTGCAGGTGTACAGGGAGAGAAGGACATACAGCGAACAAGATATATTCATACTGGATGAGCATCAAATCTGAAGACGGTGAATATCCCATGAAGGACCTTGGTGCAAAGATGGAGATCAGAGGAGTGAATGGACGGTCCTCTAAGCTGCCCAAAACTCTGTCCCACTCCATTGAGGAGATCCTGAAGAAACCATGCAGACTTTCGGATCCAGGGATACCATCACTGACAGACTATGGAACTACAGATGTGGAAAAAAAGACGAATGATAAATCTCAGAAACTAAAAAAGTGTACAGGTATGATATTTTGGTCTGAACCTTGCCATTTAAAATCTTTTGTTCTATTTACAAATTCATCCAAAGTAATGTTTTGTAAAGCTAGTTGATAATTTTATGTTTCAAAGATATATGATGCTTTGGACAAACATACTGTAAGAGAAGAAAGAAACAAGTAAAAATAAGAAGACAAGAGTTATTCAGTTTGATCTACTTTATCCTTGTAAATATTACGAAGTGGTAGCTTTCTAACATATAAAGCCTTTGCTGAGAGACAATTTATTTGAACAGTGTCAGCTGTGTTTACCTCATTTGGCGGCATTTGTTTGGCAGAAAATGTACTTATAAAGAATTTGTACTTTTGTTTGTACATTTGTCTTTGTTCCCACCAATTCCCTTAGTAAACTTAACATGTTTCTTTGCCACATGAAACAGAGTATGTACATACTGTTTAAATTATTACAATAATTAAACAGTTGATGTGAATTATTTCTGAAAAATTAAAAGTTGCCACATAAAAATGTAGTAAAGTTTTATACGGTTTGTCTTCTAGGGCATCAGGTGAGCCACCGACGGATACGGACAGCCTTCACGCCAGCTCAGCTGGAGGTGCTGGAGAAGGCGTTCCAGGAAACACTGTACCCGGACGTCCACACCAGGGACCAATTGGCCTCCCGCACACAGCTGTCCGATGGCAGAGTTCAGGTAGGGGCAGAGCCACAATGATGACTCATCCAGAGCAGAACATAAACAAGGCTTTGATGTCTGTGACAGTTCAGACTTCACCAGAACCTAATTAATGTGGGAAATTTAATTTAATGTTTTGTTCCCATTATATTATTATCAAAGATTCAATATGTATAAAACCAAGTCTCTCTTTTTTTAATCCAGATCTGGTTCCAGAATCGACGAGCGAAATGGAGAAAGAGTGAGGCCCAAGTCCACACCAGAAGTGCACCCACATTACCGGTAAATACAGTTAAATGTAATCATCACAGCTTTTCACATCACAAATGTGCTCATGCCTAAAACTCCCTTATTTTAGATATTGGTGTTTCTCAAAATACCACAGTACCATAGAACATTATAGTCTTAGTAGGGCAATAATAAAAAATAAGCCTCTGAAGCACACGGCGAATGAGTAAAACGTGTAAAACGTGCGATAGTGTGACTTGAGTTTTCTGTCTGGTGTCACACAGTCGGAGCACATCCTACCTCTGTGTCCTCTCACTGGACCTGGGCACCAGCTGTTCCACCCCCCACAGCAAGTGCATAAGCACTTCCTGCTTGAGACATCTCCTCCACCTCTCATTGGCTCATCCTTCTGCACCTCACTGAAGTTCTACCCCTGCCGAGCATCAGGCATGCTACTCGCTCAGACTCCATACCGTCCCTTTATCTCAAAACATATATACAGCTGACAGCTGACAAACCGATCTCATCTTCAACCGCATCTTTGTTTTTGTATAATGTGAGTTGTTTGTAAATATGGTAATGCAATGTAATATTTTTTTTTTAGAATACAAATAATAAATTAGTGTTATGTATTGATTGTATTTAGTCACACACTGCATGTATGAGATGCTTCATACAGTAATTATCTGAAGAAGCTTTATAAAGTTACAGTTTATATTAATTTTCTTGCTGATTCTAGCTGAAATTCAATTGAGCTGTAGCTGTTTCTGAACCAAACTCAGTTCCACTATACTACATGCAATTTAGGATTGAACTTATTTTTAGAGTAGAAGATGACAGATGTGAAAGTAGGCTGTCTGATCAATTCTCTTCAGGGCAGTCTAGGAAGTGGTGATACTGATTGTAGCTTGGATGTGGTAACAGGGGTGAAGATAAGTTCAGTTAGGTGTGTGTGTGTGTGTGTGTGTGTGTGTGTGTGTGTGTGACAAGCCCAGGTATTACTAATGACATTAAGTCTGATTCTGCTACACTTAAATTGAACAGAGACTTCATTAACCATTACCACACATTCTGCAAATATGTGAGGTGAAGTGTGCATAAGTATTCCTCTGTGTGTATGTAACTGGGTGGAAATAATCTCTTCCATCCCTCTTCTAGACCTGGCACTCAAGTAGTACTTATTACTGCGCTAACATGTCATGTCCTTGTTACACTGTACTTTGGTTGTTTTTGTTTCTGAAGTTTGATTGTTATTGTCTTTGAAGTCGCTTTAGATAAAAGTGTCAGTTAAATTACAAAATGAATGCAAATATAAATATTTGTCTACATTTAGTTAAACTCAGGACCTTACATCTATTGTAAACTGGCTTGCTATACACAAATGTCCCAACTGCAATTAATGTTATCTCATGTCAGGATAAGGATAATTTTATTGCTTGTTATGCTTATAAGTGGAACATTTCGTTGAGATCCCTAATTATCGCTGAATTTTTTTATTGCCCTTTCAACGATATATTGAAGCCTTATCTTAATTTGGCCGAGGTCATTCTTCGGTCGGCAGGTTACACATAGGGTAAATAGTGGAACAGTCATCCATATTCCTGAAATAGACGGACCTTGTCAGCTATAACTACTGATAATCAGATGATTTTCTTCAGACAAACAGGCATTGGTTTCACCATAGTATACTTTTCAGTTCATAGATGCGTTCAGTTCATAGATTGAGTTCTTCAATAATCTTCAGTAAGGCAAATACCGAGAATGTATACACGAAATAAGAGGGTATGCATGGTAGCCCTTTCCCAAAAAATCTTTTACCGTTTATTAAACATAGTCTGCCTTTGCTTTTAATGTAGTATGTTATCTCGATGTAGGCTAACGTATTCCTCATAGTGTGTGGTAGTTGTGATTGCAGTTGTGTTACCCTGTCATGGTTGCTGACATTATATCTTAGCTAACAGAAAACTTAAAATGGAGAGCCAAATGCACACAGAATTGAAAAGAGAAAACAAAAAAACATAATTCTCCTTCTACTTATGCAATCAGAGTCCTGCAATTTAAGTTTAGAATTATCTTATTGGGTGAATACTTCAGAAATATATTGTCAACCTTTACTGTGTTGAGTCAATGGTTTCAAGACTACCTCTCTGATAGAACACAGTGTATAGATGTGTAAGGGTGTAGATAAGAAGGTTGGGCTAATGGTAAAAGGTAGTTTGGAGTTGAGGAGTTGGACAGCCACAGGCACAAAGGTTGCCTGCCTCCTCTTTGTTCTGCTGCACAGGCTGCAGAGTCATCATCTGAGGGAGAGGCATTTAAAGGAATGGAACAGGGCATGTGAGGGGTCATATAAAATCCTGCCAGCCAGCCTGATCATCTGCTGCTAGCACATAGAAGAATTATTCATTACTTATGCGCTGTCTGTAGAGCAAGTCATATCAAATCTTCCATGTGTATTTGACTGTGTGCAGAAATACTTGAAAAATCTGAAATTGGTTCCTAATGAATCAAAACCTAAATTTATGATATTTACTAGATCAAGAAATTCTGATCTTAGTGTTTATTTGTTACCTGAATGGGACCCAAATTGAGCAAATTTCTCATTACAAATATCTAAGTGCATGACACACATGCTTGAAGTAACAAAGAAGGTGAAAAATAAATTAGGATACAGGATCAGGACTTGCTTCTCTCTAGAAAACAGAATGACCATTGTTCAATCATCTATAACATCAGGCTATGGTGATATTGTGTGTAAAGGCAGTGCCCTCCACATTGAAATTACTAGACGAAGTTTACCACAGCACTCTTCACTTTATTACTTGGGATGATTTTAGAACTTATCATTGTAAACTTTACGAGAATGTGGGATGGTGGGAAAAACACTGCCTCCTTTTTGTTTATGACAAGTTAACTTTCTACCTTACTTCTCTTCTATAAATTAAATCAATTTGTATTCTCACTCACAGGGATTTATATCCCCTGAACTTCCTCAGATCAAATCTGAGTTTGGAAGATGTGCTTTTCATTTTTTGCACACAATAAATGGAACAAATTACAAGAGGTATTCAAATTAGACCAGTTTGTGTCAGAAGACAAATGTAAGGGTATGATAGACAATATGGTTTTACAACTGTTTTATTTAAGTTTCAAATTAGATGTGTTGTTGTTTGTTTGTTATTTGATTGTTGTATGATTGTGAACTCAGGGGGTTGCTGAAAAATCTTGCCTGAATAAACAATGGTTGATGATGATGATGATGAGTTACCACACACTCGACATTTGGGCCAACATAGTCAAATCTTATCATATTTGGGAGAAATTGTAAGACTCAGAATTCACAGAAGTACGGTTACATTGTTTATTTGAGAAAGAGTTGATGGAGACGCATTATCTGGATAGTTATCTGAGTCAGGTACATAATGTGTGAGGGGGGGGGGGGGGGGGTGCATGTGCATATAGTTGTGATCTTGCCTTGAGACAGTACATAAGTAAGTAGATAAACTTTTCACCCCATGCCTTATCACTGTTTATGACCTCTGAGCGTGAACCCTGTGTTATTGAGTTGATTGCTTATTATAGGCTACACCAGTCACCAGCTAGCCTGACGTCCAGGCTAGTCGCCAGCAATACAACTACAAAGAATGTTACTACCTCAGTGCTTCTGGTATCTTACTACCAGCGGTGTAGTAGTAAAATAAGAGGTGGGTAAACCATGAATTCTGTGATCACAGTAAGGTGAACTGCATCATGCGATATCAGATTTTTAAAAAAGAACATGTTTGATTGTTTGATGATGGTGGAGGATAATATCCAATTTATAAAAAAAAATACCAGTGGTAGTTCATAGAGTGTTGATGAGTGTACATATTATGAATGTGGATAAAACAGTTTTTTTAATGTTACGTAAAAGTTGCAATTGGTGAACTCATTCCTATTAATCATGAGGCATCACAGCTACACTTAAATATACTTTTTAAGATTGCTCAGAGTAGTTTTACATACTGTACCTTGGGATATCTGTTACGCACTCTTTTAACCATCTCTTTAAGGCTAATTTTGTCAAATTGTTAGAGCAAACAAGACCTTTCATAATGGTTGCCTCTTAATATGACTTTAATTGCCCGTATCAATTAAAATTAATGTTCTTCCCAAGTATTTTTATCTGTTCCAGTGCATACCAGTTCTTGTTCCTCTATCTTTTTTCAAATCTTTAGATTCTATCATCTCATCATTTATTTGGAATGGCAAAAAACCTAGACTGCGTAAGGCTTTTTTCCAAAGGCCAAAGGACCAGGGTGGAGACCCATGGGGAGACTGTCCTGGGTCTCCATGGAAAATAGTGTCTGTAAGCAGACCTCTCTGACAGGATTTGTTTGGGTGCTGCTCTTTCTGGGATTGGTCATAGGCCTAAGAGAGAAAAACACATCCAGAGGTGCCCAGTGGTGAATCGTTCACTTAGGGGGTGGGTTCAGTTCAGGAGGACATTTGGCTTTCAGAAATCTTCTCTTTTAAGCCCAATAGCATTTAATCCCTTTTTTGCACCATCAATTCAAGATAAAGCTTTTCAAAACTGGCATGGTTTCATGACCTGTTTATAGAGACCACATTGTGTCAAAGCAGTTTGACCTGCCTACTACACATTGTTTTTAGATTTCTCCAAGTGAGGCACTATGTACAGTGTCAGGTACCAATTTTCCTATCTTTACCAGTTTGAAAGGGTCTCAAGGTTATATAATTTAATATCAGGCCTGGACTTCCCACCTTTAGTCACAATCCGGGCAGCCTGGGAGCAAGACTTAGGTTTAGACTTCTTAGACCATGTCTGGGAGTCTATTCTGAAACAGGTGCATGGATCTTGTGTGCACGTCACTCCCTAATTCAGTTCAAGGTAATACATTATGTCCATCTGTCTAAAGTAAAACTTTCTAAATTATATCCAGATATTTCCCCAATATGTGACAAGTGCAAGAGCACACATGGTTCCCTTATTGATATTCTGGTCCTGCCCCAATCTAGAAGACTTTTGGTGTTCAGTTTTTGACACTCTTTCTGAAATTCTAGAAATTAGGGTTGAACCAGATCCTCTTGTGTCACTGTTTGGGGTTGCCCCAGAAGAGCTTCAGCTGCCTGCAGCAAAACGTAAGACCCTTGCCTTCGCCTCATACAATACAATTTGGGGCCCCTTTCTTTCTTTTCTTTTTTTATTATTAATGTTTTTGGCAGACAGCAGAACATATAGAGCATAGACATCAGGTGAAAATTACAAACATACAGTCAGTTCCCTGTCTTTTTTTTTTTTTGATAAAGCATAGAAACAACAACACACACACACACACACACACACACACACACAAAAAAAACACAAACAAGAACAAAGTGCCTACAAACTTACATTAACATAGACCTCTGAATATATCAAACAGTTAAATCCAATATAATACCAGTATCAGTTATCTATCTAAGCAGACATATCCTCTAAATAATTCAGAAAGGGGCTTGGGGTCCCTTTCTTAATAGCATTACAAACTCTGACAGTATAGTCGATGAATAGTTGCTTGTGCCGTATGGTTGTCCTTTCTATTTGAATATTGTGGGGGGGGGGGGGGGGGGGGGGGTATATGGATTGTGGGCTGGAAGATTGTGTTGAACTCTTAATGTCTTCCTTTTTTTGTATTGTAAAGAAAAAGTCAATAAAAAGACCTATGAAAAAAAGTTGCAATTGGTGAATAAACTCTTTTGAGAGGTGGATAAACTCTAATAAGAGGTGGATAAAGTCTACTTCTGAAATTTCAGAGGTGGATAAATTGTATTTACCTGTGATTAGCCTCCACTACATCCCTGTTTACTACTGAATAAAGGATTCAAGGGTGACAGTTAAAAAGATGATCTAGGAGAACTGAAGTCTTCAGACAGCTAGATGTTGTTCTAGATAGTTGGCAAGTAAATGCAGGATCTGTCCTCTTGAAAATTAAACTTAGCAATGCTGAAGATTTATTAATCTAGCCTGTTAATTAAAACATAGATGATGGAAAATGACAGCTCCATGTTTGGACATTGGTATTAAATATGATTTGGAAGACATTTTGTTTATTATTAAGCTTGACAGTCAGACTCACGTTGTAAATCACAAGATAATGCCAGAGAGTTTCAATAAGACGTTTTCCAAATCCTATGTAGATCTTAATTGTATGGTGTAATTTAACTTCATCATGAAGCTATGATTACGATTACGATGATTATGATTATGAAGAAGGTCTGTAGGCCTCTCTCGCAAAATAAACGCCTTATTGCCCCCCTTTCTTCAAATAATATTTTCATAGATAGATAGATAGATAGATAGATAGATAGATAGATAGATACTTTATTGATCCCCAGGGGAAATTCAAGATCAGTACCACATAGTGCCACAAGAGGAGGCTCTATACAAAAATGATTCTATATTGCTCTAAACACATTTAGCAGCAACACTAGGTTTTGTTTTAAGGGGATAGCTTTAAATAGGCTTCTATACATGGTGCAGGCAATGTGTCGATTAATAAAACAGTTGGCTAGCCTGTGTGACCAATGACATAGATCATTTGAGAGATACACTGAAGGTTTATAACATAATGCATTTGTCGAACTGTAGGCTATTGCAATACCTTAAAATACTTGTAATACACCTTAGCTACCATGGTTTTATTGTAAACAACTCCATAGTCTGTAAACTTATTTTTGTTATCGAAGACCGCTAGGCGTCTACGCTTGTCACATCAGGAGAGACGATGTAGTGACGTCACGGACAGAGGGATGAGAACAAGTTAGTGGTACCTCACCTTACGGCAGGCAGAGAGATGGCGTCCGAATCCATATGAATAAGCAAAAAAAGAAGAGGAAGAAAGGATGCTGGGTGGTTCGACTGTTAGGGATAGGCCTACGGTTACAGTAATACGCCATTTATTTTAAAAATGATTGTAATTATTTAGCCTGTGTGTAACTTTCATCAAGATGGAAAGATTCATTTGATTTTAGAAACACTCGCGTTCAGTCTACATAGCAGTGTTGATTTGTTGTCGGCCACAGCTGTTTTCTGCCTCCGCCTCCCTGGCCAGCCAACGCAGGGACGGCGGGAGACGGAAGAGGGCAGAGCGAGAGAGACAGGCGATGGCTGCAGGGGGAGGATGCGGAGAATCGGTGGACCAGTACCGGGCCGAGGTGGAGCGCCTCACCCGAGAGCTCGCGGAAGCAAACCGTGAGAAGATCCGTGCGGCAGAATGCGGACTCGTGGTCTTGGAGGAAAATCAGACTCTGAAACAGCAATACTCGGACCTGGAAGCAGAACAGGAGACGCTGAGACAGGAGTTGGAGCAATTGCAAGAGGTAGCCTAATGCGGTTTCTCCCCAACCCAGAATATGCTGAAATATTCTGATTTCATGTTGGCTAGTGCCGTTTAAACGAATGACATCTGTGCAGCTGAATCTGTAATGTGTACATCCCTGAGGTTGGGGATAGCCTACAACGAGCAACAATGAACTCCTTTTTAGGCTACATGTATAGTGCCAGGTCGCCTAACAGATTGGGTTGGGTCAAGGAAGTTTTCTACCACAGGCGGCTTAGTAGGCTATCGGCCCAGTGTTTTGTTTAATGTAGGCTACAATAATTTTTGTACATATGATTTCCATTAAACAGACATAAAATCTAGCATTGAAACTCAGTAGGACGCTAGGCACACGACTGTCAGGTACGCCGCTGAAATGCGCATTGTGGTGCAGCGGATGTAACTAATAGCCCACCAGTGCTGGGTGGACATGTCATGTGTCCATGTGTTAGGATGTGTTGACACCCAGTAGGTCCTATATGCTGAGGACTTTTTCTTTCCTGATTAATAAAGTGTAACATCCCAGTAGCCCTAAAGAAAACTCCTTTTAACTCCTTTTAACTTTTCACTATTATGCAAGTCACTTTGTTGTGTGGAGGTACAAAAGAAAAACATAAAATGACAAAGTCATAAAAATAGACCTCATTGTGTGGCATGCTCTGCAGTGATAAGCTTTCATCGTTTCCAGCTTTTGTAGTGGGATGACAGCTCAAAACTCACAGCCTAGCCACTTTATAGTGAATTGTCAACACCCTGTTGTGGTTGATGGTGCTTTTGTGTGTATGTGTGACATTGTGTGTTTTGGGGATGGGGAAGATGCACACCCATTATGCACTCCTTTCTGTGCTTTACTTCATGGTGAGAACTTGACCTTTCATACACATGTACTTCATTATAGTGAGTGACCAACCAGCAATGGTTACATTTTTATAATAAATATAACAACCAATACGATAGACTTTCTGGCCCGATGTTACAGTTCATGATTTGTCCACTGGGCAGTCCATTCAAACAACTTCTGATTTTCTTCCATTCTGATCCTTCTTTAAATCTTTTAAGACTGCCCCACCCCATTACTGATGCCCTTGCCTTCACCCAGATGGCGTTTTAACTTTGTTTATGATAATGACCCACTGTATTTATTCATTGAGTTATTACCATATACTTCTGCTCTAGAGGAACCCCTGCGGGTGCTGAGGTGCAAAGTATGCATTTTTTCGAAGGTTATGATAGGATGGCAAAAATTGAAGCTTAAAAACACAGGGGTGTATCTCTGTTGGCCTACATCCAGTTTCAGTATCCATTTTTAGTCTGTGTGTCATGTGATGTACCCACTCTTAGAAATGGTGATAGTAATCCAGACAAGGAAGTTTGAATTGCCATGTAGACTATAACAGTTTACTGAAGTCGGCCTAAAACTTACATTCAACAGAGTTAGCTTTTGAAACAGGTGTTTACAATATGTGCAACAACAAGTATTGTATGTCAGAACTGCGTCTGTTATTTCATTTACATTATGTTGCATAGGAAAAGGAGCATACTTCAAAATGCTGCTCCTGCAGTTAAAGAACAGTCAAGTCAGGCTTCCTTGTGTTAATATGCTTTATTACTTCAGCCATCCAAGCGCTCCCCACTTCCCTTGTCTACACAGAAAGTCCTCAACCAGGGCCTCTTCGCCTCCTACAGCAATCACAACTCTTCATTTAATCTGGAGGAACTGTATTGATCCTGGTGCTCACGGATCCATAGACTGACAATGGGCCACTCAGAGTATGGCTCTCAGACACAACAGAGCTGTGTGTTTGTCATCGTGGTCTTCAGTATGTACCTTTATTTCACATACTGCTGTATAGCCTGGGTGGGACAGGCAAGCTGACCGGGGTGACCGTGCTGCATGATCTTCCTCTCTGTAGTACAGAAGAATAGCCACGGTTTTGAGTCTTGATTTGAGTTGAGCTTGCTGATTTATAAGCTCCTCTGATGTAGCAGAGCACATCCACTTCATCCAAGATGAAGGCAAGACACCAAGAAGTTATTCTGATCTTGAATAGCAATGTGTGCTAAAATAGTGGCAGTACAACACTTGCTTGAGAATGGATGCTTTGTGGTTATGTCAGTTGATGCATATAAGACTGTGTTGTCAGTCAACTAATGGTGGTCTTTGTCTAAATGTCACTAAATGCTACTAACTAACCTTTGTTGGTTATTAGCTACTAATAACTGTGGAAATGTCATTGAAACCCCATGCCTATTTAGCTATTTAATTAGGATGAGGAAAGCATGCTCATACATTATTTCCAGATCATTTGATAGCACCATTCCTTGGTGCTAAATTCAAATTCCCATTCTCTGAAAGGTGAAGCAAGCTCTTTTTGCATTCTCACAAATCTCTACAGTTTTTTGTAATTTAACAGTGGCAATAGCTTACTGTAATCTTGTCAATTTTCTGATATGTTTTCCTAGACAGACTATTTCATTTTGGCGCACTGAAATCTAATACAGGCGGCGTTGGCTCTGGGAATGCTATTTTTAAAGTGACACTGAAGAAGAAAAGGAGGAGCTGATTCCTTGTCTCTCTCCCTGTCTCTCATCCAGTGCATGCTCTGTTAGTATGGCAACAGAAGAGGCCCCTTGGTCCAACCTTTGCAGAAGAAGACTGGCTTTCCCAGGCCGGTCATCACGGGACATGTTTTTAAGCTCATTCCTCGCTCCCTTAGAGATGAACCTGGTGGGTTAGATGAACAGTATCTGACAGAAAAGACACCGCTCTGCTCCCTCCAAAGGAAGTTATATAAAGGCCAGAGAAAAAGGGCTATAATAGTCTTACAGTCACAGAAGAGAATAACCTAGGAATGACAACACTGACACTGTCATTACTCAAATTTATATAGTAATAGTCATCAGTTCTTTTTTGTGGTTTACTCACCATACAACCCATTCACTTTCAATGTCTTCACTGTCACTCTAGCCAACCCCAGGACCTCTTGCATACATCTGGGAGATTTTACTGGCAGTTGGAAATACATAGTTCAATACAAATTAGCGTTGTGTCTGCCACATGTTGGCAGGTTTTCCTTCCATCAAAGGACTCATAGTTATTGATATTACTTCCTATACATTACCATGCATTATTGTTAAAGTCAGTAGAACATTGCTGTCTTGTAATACACCTGTATTCAGACCTATAAAGATGAATGCAGTTCTGTGAAAGGGTTCTTAAGGTTTCCTGCAGCGTTTTTCTCTGTGTGATTGACAGGTGTTTCACATGCAGTGTGATGCATGTAGGCAGTGTGAAGAAGCAGTCATTTGTCCCAGCTGGTCTCTGCTTGAATCCTCTATGACAGACAGAATTGTCTATTGGCATCATACTTAGGGTTGTAGCATGGAACCTTGGAAGGAGTCTCTTTCTCTCTCTCTCTCTCTTTCTCTCTCTCTCTCTCTCTCTCTCTCTCTCCCCTCTCCCTCTCTTTCTGGCTCTCTGTGAGTACACGTGTGCGTGTGTGTATGTGTGTGTGTATGTGTGTGACTGTGTGTGTGACTGTGCACTTGGCAAGGAAGAGCGCCTCATTGCGTAAAAGGATGACAGTTTCTGGAAGGGGTGCTAGCTTATTGCATTTGCCAGCACACTTATTTTCGTCTGTCTAATCGGAAGGACAAGAACATGCGGCTTCTCCTGGGATATTGGATCCTACTAACACAATTTGCAAGCCAGTTAGTCCCATACATATTATCCCAGTTCCTAATTATTCCTATATTATCCTTAATTGATCAGCTCTTGTTATGATATGACTGTTCAGAAATAAGTGCCCTGTAATAGCCTAAGTCATTAGTGACTGCCTGAAGATTAATAGATGACTTCCCCATATGGTGGAGCTGTTTACATCCATTATAAGATCCCAACCCATGGAATGAAGTCTGTACTGTTTATTTGGAAGGAAATGCATGGAAGGCTACTCTGCTGTTGATTCCTTCATAACCTTTAAATCCAGCTGCTAATATGATCCGGCGTAATGAGCTTATGGGGGGCGCCTGGATCAGTGCTGCCCGTAAGTCCTGAATCATTCATCGGAGACCAGGGGGGGGGTGGAGGCTGACTGACTGACAGAGAGCGGGGAAGGTGGGTTGCACTCTCGTGCGCGCGTCAGAGGCTGAGAGCGATAATGAAAAATGCAGAGACTATGCAGTCGTTTGTGCCGCCTCCTCTCTAAAAGCATCGACCGTGCCCTGCCCCCCCCCCCCCCCCCCGCCCTTCTCTTCTGCCCCTTCTCTGACAGCCTGGGTGGGGGAGGGGGGCATGTGATGTCAAAACACCCACCTCTAGGGACCAGAAGCAGGTGGTTGTGGGTGTGTTTTGATAAGAGATAGAGGGGGAGGAGGGGGGAGTTGCTGTTAACACGATTATTATTTTCTCATTGAGGTGGAGTGTAGTGGAATGTCTGAGCTCCACCGGGTGGCTGGAGGACGATGATGAAGCAGTCTGATGGAGGTGTGTGTGTGTGTGTGTTTGTGTGTGTGTGTGTGTTTGTGTGTGTGTGTGTGTGTGTGTGTGTGTGTGTGTGTGTGTGTGTGTGTGTGTGTGTGTGTGTGTGTGTGTGTGTGCTTTGCTGTGCTGTGCAGGCCACATACAAAACAAGCAACCTCATCAGTCTCCAAGGCTATTTCTGAGATGGGAGCACATATGGGAGCAAGTCCTATGTGCGTGTCTGTGTCTTTAAAAATAAAAAAACTCGTCCCCACACAGGGAAAAGGACCTCCAGGCCCTCAGTAGCTCTGCGTGCAGTGGGATAACGCCTTGCCTGCTCGGGCATCCTATGAATTATGGATCCCCAGCCGAGTCACATGCTCGCTGGCGCTTTAGGGACGTCTGGAAAAGCCACTGCTCGTCAAGGTGCATAACCTACATAACAAGGAGGCGATCATTGAATAATTGACTAGCTGGTGTTGTCATGCCTTTTCCTTTCGTGAGGGCAATGGTTCCCCAAAATATTTAGGTAAAAGCACCTAGACAGCATTGCCTTGTCTACTGTGGTCTGCTTTTACTACATGGGTGTAAATCTTTCAATAGGAGCATGGATTGAAATCTCTCAAGATGGTTGTAACTCACAATGGCTATTTTCCTCAAGCCCGCAGTGCATAGAACAAGAAATCTATTGCTGTGTGAGAAATGTATTTGCCACTCTATGTATGTGAAACATGATGAGAAATAGGAACAGAAACAGGAAGAGATGGATAGACGAAGACAATGAATGAGAGAGTGAATGTAACAGCAGAAGAGAACGCTGAAGTGGAGAACAGTCTGGGAGGACTAGACTGATTTATTTCTCATTGTCCTTCCATAGTGTGCATGTCTTGGTCTGATCCCTGTGTAATGAAGTGGCAGGAGAGACCTGAGGGCTGAGGCCCAGCTGAGCATGTGGATGGGCGGTCAGTAATCTGTGTTTATGGCCTCAGGATGAAAGCTGCCTGCAGCTCCCACATGCCTCCAGTGGACGTCACTGATTGTTCTTCAGCTCAGAAGAATGCTATATATTTATATTTAGCTATCCTTGTGGGAACAGACACACATAATATCCCCCCTCACACACACACACACACACACAAACACGCATGCTTACACACTCATACACACATGCACTCATCCATCCACACAAATGGCCATACACACACACACACATACACAGTAATTTAGGGGAAAGGGTTCAATTCTCTGAGGAACAGAATAGAAGATGAAGTGGTGATGTGATGGAGTGCTTTTGTGTGTGTGTGTGTGTGTGTGTGTGTGTGTGTGTGTGTGATTTAATTAATGTGTGTACGGTATGTGTGTGTGCGTATGGTGTTATGTTTATTTTTCCTATTGTATATTTGCAGTTTTAAGTGTTTTGATTGCAATGCACCGTTCATTAGCCCTGTGTGGTTAGGCATGATATTGGGTATGATTATGACTTTATTCTACAGTGGATGCAGTTGGAGTCCCTGCAGGCTTCTCCTCCCATCTATCCCAGGAAGCCCAGCTCGCTCACAGCCCCCAATCCCAGCTCACTACGGAGCGCTGCGTAAGCCCATCTCAGCCCCCTGTTCTAATGTGGATTTGTGGAAACAGTCCAAGGTAATGTTTAAGAGAGAGAGAGAGAGAGAAAAGAGACAAAGAAAAGGAGAGAGAGAAATGTGCCGTAACATTGTAGAGGGCTTCATGTGTTTTTGCTGCAGTGAAGATTAGACATGAAAGTGCAGTGGGGCTCCCACGCCTCCCAGGCCCGGTATTGATCAGCGTCTCTTTTGAGCTGCATTCCCCCCCCCCCCCCCCCCCCCCTGCATCTCAACTTACAGGGAGGTGGTGCAGAGCGCCCCACTAAAAAGAGATCAGCACATGTCCTGCAGCTATGAAGCAGTAGTCTGGCCCCCATAGTCACAGCGGAAGCAGGAAGCCAAAGTCAGGCAGAAACTTCAAAAGATGATGCATGAGATAGAATTAGATATTTCATACGGTTTCTCAGCAACTGTGCTTGCATTTCAACTAGTCAACATATAAGTATGACTGGTGGTTACTATAGCAAAGGATATCTCACTGAATTTAAAGCCCAGAGTTCAGAATTTCATAATTGAAAACATCAGAATTTGTGATCAAAACCTACTTAAAATATCATAGTTAAACTACTACTACTAATGTTGGTCCCTACAATGACCAAAAAACCCATCACGCAAAGAGACAGGAAAAAAACATTTGCAGTTTGTTGTTATTAATATGCTCAGTCAGGTAAATGAAGCTTATTATGACCGCCGCTAGCAAAGCTAGCGAAGCGGTCATATAATGATTGTCAAAGTTTTTTTTTTTTTTTTTTTTTTTTTTCCCCTCATCTACTTCCTGAATTTTTGGTCAACGATACCCGGGACACCGAAACACCGGTGCACATGAAATTTGGTGGGTCTAGACTTTTACGGAAAAAATTAGTTTCGTTTCGGGCCACTCCCCCCCCGTGCTGGGCCCCCCGAACTGCAAAAAAAGCCGTTTTTCCTAAATAACTACCTGAACCGTGGCACTGAGGATGAAGAATCTTTTATGGTATGTTGGTCTCAAGGGCCCGCATCAACCTGCCCCATAATCACTCATTTGTGATTTGCACCACCCCCCCCCCCCCCCCCCGTAAAAAATGAAAATGCAATATTATTCTGCTTTAATCGCCCCTATCTTCAGTTAAGATGTTCAGAGCTGCACCAAATTTTATGTGTATAATTGACCTGGCATTCTCTGGGGGTATACCAAGTTTCGTAGAATTTCATCCATGGGGGGGTCTAAAAAAAATTAGGTTATGTGTACATTTAGTGACTGTACACTCATTGGCCTGTAGATGGCGGTGCACACATATACACATGCACACACACACACACAGGCACCCACATACTATCGGTATTAGAACGGCCGATACATAATTACAAATTCAGTAGGATTAAAATAAAGCCAAAATAAATATTCATCATCATCATCATCATGGCTGCATTTCCAGTATTGGCGATAAGTAGTCGTTTGTCCACTAGATGGCGCATCGTTGCAGTGAGACATAATTTTGTTGGAAGTTAAAAGTGGGTTGGAAAAACAATGGACGCTTCCTACAAGGACTGTAGTTTACCGCAGAGAACGTCTAATAAGGATATTCACATGAAATGTAATTCCCATTTCTTCTTGAAGCCGAAATAAATCTGAGGATGTTTATCGGACATGCTTGGTTTTTACTGCTAGCGTTAGCGTTGGTTGAGTGATGGAGGCCAATTTGATTGATTGCATTTGTAGAAAACTATAAATGCGGTTATACCAAGCAAATTGATAGCAGCACTGTAATTGTATCTTTCGACTCATTTGTTGCACGTGCTACAAAAATCATTCTGTGCAATGGAAGATTTACCAACGTTACACCGGTCTGATACAGTTTTGCCTATACATGCGTGAGACTGAGACGCCTATTTATTTTGTTTTAAGTCCCATTTAGAAGTGGCTACTTCATTCGCGCTTTCCTTGACTCATGGAGCTGCGTGAATTTTATTACAACTTTTCGCCACGATATGGCAGTTTAAGTAAGATTGTGGCCAAAACTGGTACTGCAATCACTTTCAAATTACTGTAGAGCGGTGTATCCCCTCCCCCTCTCCCCTGACTCGAGGTTGCCAACCCAGATGCTGAAACACTAGGCTACTGACTTCGTGATTAGTAGATAGGTGGAGGGTGGCGCATCAGGCCAAAACACAACATGACATGACAAAACACAACATCAACATCAGTTGAGGGCTGCAACTTCACTTTTTAAATGACAATATCCTGGCCAGACTACTGTTGTCAGTGATATAAGTATTTGAAATGAACATGATTTCTTAATGTCTAGTGACATATCAGGGTCATTTTATGATTAATTGAAATACATTTCTTACATACGGTTCCTTTAAGTCCGCTTGATACTGTAAGGAGTAAGCCATTGGTTTCCAAAGGAGATTTTATTTGTGTCGCCAGCATAGCCTATTGACAATTTATGTTGTAAATAGGCCTACCTTATAAGCCTACCTGTAGCTTAGGGAAGCTAACAGCTTTCTATTAGGATCTAGTTTGTTAGTTAAGTTTTGTCATAACTCCCTGATGCATTTAGAATAGCCAGAGCGTGGATATCTCAATCGGAAAATTAAACAATATCGGGTGCCTATGGACTAGGCTGGGTGAACCCAGGCTGATCTGCCCGCTATTTATTTTTTGATTTCTTAAAAGATTGAGCTTAGTCTGGTGAAAGCCAGACTAGCCATGGACCTCAGTTACACAATGCAAGGGAACATGAATCAGCCTATATTTGCACGAACAATAACGGACAACAGCTCTTCAACTTTGGCCAGTTAAAATGTGTATGAACAGTCTAGCGACACATTTCATCAAGGCCCATTTGGACATGTCAGTTATTTGCACCACTGGTTAGATATAAAACAGCATTTAGTTTCAGACTACTGTTACTTAATTTGTGCATTAACAATAGATAGATAGATAGATAGATACTTTATTGATCCCCAGGGGAAATTCAAGGTCTCAGCAGCATACATACAACACAAACACATTCTTTAACAGCAGAAAGAGTAATTAAAGTATATAATATAAAAACACAACTAAGCAATAAGGACAGTAGAAGATAAAGAATATGCTAAATATACTAAAATACAAATTATACTAACACTTAATACAATATATAAAAATATACTAAAATACAAATTACAAAAATACAAATTATACTAACTAACACTTAATCTAAATCAATTCTAAAAACAGTATCCACATAGTGGTGATTAATCAATCAGAGGCGCTTGCAATGACTGAGGGAGGGACTGAGCCTGTGACTCTCTGTGCATAGTAAGGTATGGTAAGGTGCTCTAAGGTGCTCTGTGTGAATGAGTGTCATGGTGGTAGTGCAATGGTGATAGTGGTCATGGTGATAGTGCACAGTGTGGCCACAGTTCGGCTGTGGCATGGAGGGGGGGGGTTATGCATATGTGCTAGTGTGCTAATATAGCACGCAAACAGTGAGGCATAAAGACAGTGGTACAAGTGGCTAGTGGACAGACAGTACCAAACATGGAGGGGGTGAAGAGGCAGACAGACTACTGTATGCAGAGAAGTCTATCTCTCCTCTTCCCTTAAGTGAGGCATTGAACAGTTCAATGGCCCTGGGGACAAATGACTTTCTCAGTCTGTCAGTTGTGCAAGGCAGTGAGCGAAGTCTCCAGCTGATCAGGCTCTTCTGCTTAACAATAGTGCTGTGGAGTGGGTGACACTCATTGTCCAAGATGTTGATCAGTTTGTTCAGGGTCCTTTTGTCAGATAGTGAAGTGATGCACTCCAGTTCAGCTCCCACTACAGAGCCAGCTTTCCTTACCAGCCTGTCAATTCGCCCCACATCCTTCTTCCTTGTGCTTCCTCCCCAATAACGTTTCAGACTACTGTTACTTAATTTGTGCATTGACAATAAAGTATTACATGAACTAAAGATGACTAAAATCTTATGTAGAAGAAGAAACATTCACAAAAAATCCATTTATCCAAAAATGACCTTTGTTTTTGATAGCTGTTGAAAACGGCATGGAACTGACAGAGATGTTTTTGTTTATAAATAAATAAATAAATAAATAAATAACATTATGCTGATACCTTTTGCTTTTACCAAATACAATGTAGCCTACAGGTGTAAGTGACCTTTCATCAATCCAGTTGCAATGGATGAACTGTGATGAACTGCCTTACTTGTGATTGTTTAGAGATTTTAAAGGTTTTATAACAATGCTACATCTTCTTTGGCTATTCTACAATCTATTCACCTTTTCAGCACCAGTAGGCTACTTTCTGTGCAGCCGCACACACACACTCAGGCATGCCAAACAAGCATACACAAAAGTTTCAAGAGTGGGGGATGGAGTAAAATATGGAGACAAATTGAAGTGTGATTTATTTTCGCGGAACGGATGTACAGGACTGAGCGGCGGTCATATTTTGTACCGCTATGCGGTACATCTAGTTTATTTAGTAAGCCATGTACCAGAGTTAGCCACACACATGCAAGCTAGTTTTCATCTGCAGTCCCTGGCAAGTTGATGTTAAACAAAGAAGTGGAAACAGAGATAACACACAAACATGTGTAAGAAACATAACAGCATAAACACTGACACTTAAGCACAAACAATTGCTGTAGTACACCAGTAACACACTGTACCTACAGTATATGGCAAATGGAAACAGCGCTCTGCCTTTGTCTCATGAGGAGTACTGCACAGTGCAGATAGAGCAGTGAACCCTCTAGTGTGTGCTGGTATATTGCACCCGTAGTGTCTCAGGCAGGAGGCTTTACTCAGACAGTGATGAGGCCCGCCCTCCCCATCTGTGCTTGTGTAGACCATTGGATCCCCCTCAGGGACTGTGTGAAGGGATCAGTGTGTGTGTGTGTGTGTGTGTGTGTGAGAGAATATTGTAACAGAGGGAGGGGACAAATGGAAGGAGTGGAAGTCTGTGGTGACATCACCCTGCTGTTTTAGTTTGGTTGCTTCCGTTTGTTGTTGTTCAAAGCAGACTAGTTTAATTCATTTGAGCATGTCTCTGTATACTATGCACTTTGTGTGTGTCTCCATTGTTTTTGTATGTGAAGAAAAAGAGAATGAGAATGCATTTTCTATATTTATAAGGAGAGAGTGAGTACACGTGTGTGTTAAGGAGGAGAACAGTGCATATTGTACAGTATGTTTGTGTGTGTGTGTGTGTGTGTGTGTGTGTGTGTGTGTGTGTGTGTGTGTGTGTGTGTGTGTGTGAGGGTGTTTTATGTGGGGACACAAAAATGATATCATGTATTCTATAGCATAATGTGTGCTGGTCTGCCAGCAAAAAGAGCAAAACTGAATTATAATGTGGCCTTTGAGAGAACCCCTAACTCAAGAAAACTGTTTTGGAGTTTGACAGAGTTTACAGCTCTATTCAAAAGAACATGGTTGCAGGCCAAACTCCCACCATTTATTTCCACCATGGACAACAGAGAAGAAGTCTCTATAAAGAAGTAGTGTCCTTTTTCCCCTCTTTCCTTCTCTCTCTCTCTCACTCTTTCCATTTCCTCTGTTGTTCTAATTCCTGATAATGGAGAGGCAATTCAGTCCTCAAACAAAAGGATGGCAGCCGGTTGGAACTGGGTAAAGTTGGCATCAGTGGGCTCATTAAAGTCTTATGAAATTCCCTGAAATGTACGGACACACCTTTGTGTGGTTAAAGGATGACGGGCCAGTAATGGACCAATCAATGGCTAGTCTTTCAATGATACCATGGAATACATGATGTCACCCCTTTCTCTGTCTTACCCTCCCTCTGTCTCTCAGACTTTGGTCTGTTGGTCTGTCCGCTGTGTAAATCAGAGTCGGTAGGGGCATAGTTATCAGGGTGCTGTGGCCGTGTCATTTATTAACTGGACTATAAAAGTGCGCTCTAGATCTCCCCAGAATGACTCCCACGGTACCGCTGAGTCACCCTGTGACCGGCCGGACGATGTTGTCTCTCCGCGCCGACCCAAAACACAGACTGGGAGGTCCTCTGGCTTTCTTCAGGAGACGTTCATCTTCAGACACACCCCCCCCCCCCCCCCCTTCCCGTCCTCTCCTCTCACTGTCTGTACTGTTTGTGCCCCTGAGGTACAGATTTGATCTGGTGCAGTGGGTCTGCCCCACAATCCTTCTCTAGTGAATGAGAGCAGAGTAATAGAGAGGGAGAGGGAGAGAGGGAGGTGTCCACTTGTGAATGTTAAACACTGTCCTACAGACCGGTGACTCTGGTCATGTGACGGGGGCTACATTGACCTTTATTTATCGCTCTCCGTGGTGCTGAAACTCCTGAGGTTGTTTGCCGCTATTTATAGACTGTAATATATATACACTCTACTTCAGCCAGGCACTGGGTCCACGTGGAGTCTGTAAGACATCCAGAGTACAGGTTATGAATTTAGAAAGCTACAACACAGTCCATCTTTCCTTGTAGTCCATTATTTACTGTGGGGTGATTAGTAGCACTGGCCAAACTTGGCAAGCAGCTGTGAATTGTGATGGATTAGCATTGCAAATGAGTCACTATAGCAGTTGAATATTAGGATGAGGAGTTGCCTGAACTCGTGTGTGTGTGTGTGTGTGTGTGTGTGTGTGTGTGTGTGTGTGTGTGTGAGAGAGAGAGAGAGAGAGAGAGAGAGAGAGAGAGCAAGAAAGAGGAGAGAGGAAGAGATGTTTGTTGAATCTGATGTAATGTTTGCTATGACAACCTGCGGTTTCTTCTTCTCCCTGCGTGCCCAGTTTCTTTTGGAGGGTCATCGGTGAACAACAAATTGCATTAAATTGTAATCTCATCTCACCAATCTGATTATAAATCCATAAGTGATTTGCCAATTACATTGAAAGTGCATGACGAGTGCAAAGGCATAAAGCTTGAATGTGTTTGTTTCTTTGGAAGCATACTGTAGATGTATGAATATGTGTGTGTGCATGCGTTCGTGCGAGCATGTGTGTGTGTGTGCACGTGTCTGTGTGTGTGTGTGTGTATGTGTGCATGTCTGTGTGTACACGCGCATTGTAAATAAAGCAGCCCACCACACAGGATACGCCTGTAACGAGAGCAGGGCCAGCGATGGCAGCCCGCCGGTGTGCAGTGTCAGCTTGGCCCTCTCTCCTCCCTGCTGTGTCCTTGTCTACAACACACAGTGGGAGGCCTATCCTATCCCACGATGCCTCACTTTAGCCCTCCCTGGATGGAGAGGGTGGCTCAATTCAGACACAAATTCACCCCCCCCCCCCCTCCCCCCTCAGGACCGCTGAGCCAATAACTAGACCTTCCCATTCACACACATCAATCTGTCCCCATCTCTCCAGCCCCAGGGAGGACAGGTCCCGTGAAGGCAGGTCCAGTGGAGCCCCCTGTGACAGACTCAGGTTGGGCGTCAGAGTCAGTAATGGGATTTGCATTGAAATCAAGTGCTCCTCCAGTGGCAGTTGTGTGTGTGTGGGGGGGGGGGGGGGGGGGGGGGGGGCTCCATCTGTCTCCAGTGAGGCAGGGAGAATGGAGTCTACTGAGAGGGAAAGAGATGAGTGACCACTGCCTCTCGCCTAAGCAGAAGGGGTAGGATATAAAGAAGAGGACACATTAATGGGCACAGTCCTGAAAGATAGTTTTGATAAAAGTTCATTTTAAACGTCTAGACATTTTAGACGTCTCATTATACTATATATCACTATGAAAGTTGAGCCTATTAGTGGACTCCATTTTCAAGTGTGTTCTCCAAATATACACTCTGATCAACGTTTGAGAGAAGATAAAAACAAGGGACAAAACAAACAATGCTATTAGAGTCTCGACCATGTCGTCCTGTATAAAGCATTTGTTGTGAAAGGCTGTAAGGTCAGGAGAATTGATGTTGATGGCCAGAACAGGGCTGGAGGCTAGCCTGCTCCACGGCTGTGCTCCAAATGGAACTCCACTCCGTTCCGGCCGCTGTGGTTGAGCACTATGCCACCTCGTGCCGCAGCACTGTGTGGAGAAATCTCTCCATTCCAGCAGGAGAAATACAGGGAGAGGGAAAAGCTATTTGCACCAGTCCCTCACCCTCTCTCTCTCTCTCTCTCTCTCTCTCTCTCTCTCTCTCTGTTGTTCTGTCCAAGATCCCTTTCAATGCTTTCTCTCTTTGTTTCCAGAGAGGCAGGTTCTTTCGCACCTCCGATTGATTTCTTCACTCCATAATATTCCCCGTCTCGCTTCACGCTAAGAAGGCCATCGATTGGTAGCATCGCCCTCCAATGTGAGGCCTCCCTCTACCAGCCCTGTCGTCCATTCCAGTCACGCCAGGGGGATAATGAGCAATGTTCGCCTCCGTCATTAGGGGAACTGACCTCTCCTCTTGTCCTACACACCTCTGAAGCTTCTCTTGTTTACAGTTTATTTGTGTTTTTCATTCTCTTTGTGTGGTTTAAGTGTCTCTATTGGGCAGGATAACAACTCTATTGTCTGAGGCAAAACATAACTGGATTTGGTTGGGTGCTGGGTAACATTTCTATTGTGTGAGGTAACAGATTACATATGCTGGAAGACAGCTCTTTTGCCTGCAGCTGATACTCTCTTACCTCTTCTGGATTGCCACCGTTTAAATCTTCCATCCCTCTTTATCCCTTGACAAGTAAAACACATGTATTCTTCAAGAATGACAAGTTCTATGCTCTCTCTCCCACTCTCTCTCTCTCTTTTCTCCATCTATGGTAGACTTTAAAATCCATTTCCTCAAGTCTGACAAGAAAATAAATGAAATATCCTGGGCATGAAAATGAAAATAATCCCTCACTCTTTTCCTTAATGAAATAGTCGAGACTAAATCCCCCCCCCCCTCCTCCTCTGTCCTTCTCTATGTCAGGCCTTCAGTCAGGCGTACACCACCCAGCGGAAGGTTGCCGAGGATGGCGAGAGCAACGAGGAGACGCTGCTGCAGGAGTCGGCCAGCAAGGAGGCCTACTACATGGGCCGCCTGCTGGACATGCAGGCCGAGCTCAAGCTCAACCGCTCGGTGACCTCCAACACGCAGGCCGAGAACGACCGGCTGGCAGCCCTGCTGCAGGAGCTGCGCGAGGTGAGAACACACACCTGTGTGTGTGATACGCCATGCAGTCTGTGGTCAAATATACTATGGTCATCATGAATGAAAAATTATTGGTTAAAGGTACACTATGCAAGATTTTCACCTTTACGAAGCCAATTTGATGGTAAATGAACTTGTAACAGGCGAATCGTTCACCTAGCACAGCTATATATCATAGACGTAGCGAGAAAACCAGCCAACTTCAAGAACGACGGCCCAAGAAATCTTGCGAGAATCGTGAAACATTACCTTGTCAGTAGATATAGCTCTTTGGAGATAATTTTTGCCTGTTGTTAATCCTTCTCCTCCACAACAAAAGCATTTTCATTGTGTACAGGGGGGATAAGTCACAAAAAGTTTGCTATTTACAACAGAGTAAAATATAAATATATCGCGACTCCAGAGGGAGCTCTACAGTTGCCAAAAATATGTATACCTGCATAGTGTATCTTTAAATAAAATAAAAGAAAGCACCAGCAAAATGTCATTGTCATTGGAATCATCTTAAGTTTCCCCCACCTTAAGGCTTGCATCAGCATCATGACAGCAATGAGAAAACCTCAGAGAGTTTGTTTTAGCCAAGTGCTGTTCCAAGTGGGGTAAATTATAAATACAGTGTATGCATAGATCTATTATTAAAGGGTGGTGCTAGGAGGGAACTGGAACCCCTTATGCCATAACAAATGAGCTAGAATTTAGCCCTCAGACATGCAATGGTTTACAGAAGGAGAGCATGACCCTCACCGCAGGGGAAATTTGTGCTGCTCAATTGTTGTGGTGCTGATGGTTTGCAGCAGCTCTCTGTGAGGGGAAGACGTGGATGCCCTGAGCAGAAGCTGACCCAGCAGTGGCTCCGCATGCAGAGTGACGGCCACTGTGGCTTGAGGCGCGCTGTGGGGCACACAGTATTAATCAACTGCATGTGCTTGCACTACAGAGAGAGAGAGAGAGAGAGAGAGAGAGAGAGAGACAGAGAGCGAGAGAGACTGCACACTAGACTACACTAGTGACGGCTATATTTCTTTGCATATGAACCTTGTACTGTCTTGAGAGATGGTGTTCTCTAGATGGGAAGTCTGCTTTTGTTAGATTTGCCTTATTATACAGCAGCAAGGTGCCATCATTTGCTGCTAATGTAATAATGACTAATGTTTAATTATGTTTTAATCATTAATTGATTGATGTTGATTAATGTTTTCTTTCCTGTTTGTGTTTATGGTGTTCTGATGCTTTTAATGATCTGTCAAGTCTAATCTTCCTTCACTCTCTCTATCCCTTTTTCTCTCTCTCCCTCTTTCTCTCTCTCTTTCTCTCCCTCCATCCTTCTCTCTCTCCCTCTCTCTCTCTCCCTCTCTCTCTTGCCTCTCCCTTTCTCTCTCTTTTTCTCCCTTTCTCTCTTTCCTTCTCTCTCTCTCTCTCTCTCTCTCTCTCTCTTTTTTTTTCCCTTTCTCTCCCTCCCTCTCTCTCTCTCTTTCTCTCTCTCTCTCTCTCTTTGCTTCTCCTTGTTTGTCTCCCTCTCTCAGGGAAATGAGATGCTGGAGCTACAGAGGAGCCGGATGCGGGAGGAGATCCGGGAGTATAAATTTCGGGAGGCTCGCCTGCTGCAGGACTATACGGAGCTGGAGGAGGAGAACATCACTCTGCAGAAACTCGTGTCCAGTCTCAAACAGAGCCAGGTTCGGTCATAACTCAGGCCCTCCTCTGTTAATCTGCCATGCAATTCCAGGAGGCCGTCTATACTGTGTTTCCACTCTCCACCGGCCAGCAAAATAGTAGTCTGTGTACTTACACAGATCTACTCCCCCTACATCATTTACAGTTGTGAAAGGGTTACATTGCCTTACTCAACATTCAGTGACATTCTCTTGACAATTAAGGTCGAACAGCAGAATTACATAAATAAATTTGCATGGTTGGCTTGAGTGACAGTGGGTGTTTTAAGCATCAAAGATGTATACTGTGTTGGTTAAATTCAGTCTCTCCACTATATATTTATATGCTTTAGACTTATGTTCAGTTTAGTTAATGACTTTATTATTTGAAAGTATTGCTAAGGAATGATGCTACAAACCATAGCAACATTGTAGCTACATAGAGCCTGTGTCAGATCCATGGTCTATATAGAGTTGCTAGTATTTAGCATGAACAACATATAACATGTAAAAACCTATGTAGATCCCTTATTCTCTAAACTGCTGGGTCATCCTGGCATGGGCATGCAGTACATAGTGCATGGTCCAGGGTTATGAGTGAATGGTGGAGTGTTACTCCTCACTGCCCTCTGCAGGTGGAGTACGAGGGCCTGAAGCACGAGATCAAGGTTCTGGAGGAGGAGACGGTGCTGCTGAACAGCCAGCTGGAGGATGCTCTTCGGCTGAAGGACATTTCCGAGGGCCAGCTGGAGGAGGCGCTGGACGCCCTCAAGAGCGAGCGCGAGCAGAAGAACACCCTGCGCAAGGAGCTGGCCCACCACCTCAGCCTAGGTGAGGGTGGCTTTGTCCCTGGCAGCACCGGCACCCACCTCTGCTCCCTGACCTCGGCCCCGCCTAGCGGCAGCGCTACCCCCACCGCGGCCACCTCGCCGGGCAGCGAGGAGGGGGGCAAGTGCAACGGGCACCTGCTTCAGGGGGCGGCCGGGGCGCTGCTGCTGACCAGGGCCAATGGGGAGCTCCGGCAGGCTACCGCGCCACGCAAAGGAGAGCAGCCGTCGATGCCACCGCCGGACCTCTTCAGCGAGTTGAACCTGACGGAGATCCAGAAGCTCAAGCAGCAGCTCGTGCAGGTAGGGCGGCTAGTGCTACCTACTGACCAGGGGTCGTTTACTGTCATTAGTAAAAATGCACTTTAGATCAAATAAGGATGGCAACTAAAACCTCAAGTGAAGGAAGATTTCCCCACCACCTCCACAAGATGTTTACTTATCATACCACATATGTTTACCATATATTACAGTAATTTTTCTGTGTATTAGCCTCATTGTGTATAAGCCGCAGGACAGTGTTTTATGCAAGATAAAAGAAACAAAACCATATTAATACCATATTAAATGCCCTGTGTATTAACCTCATAGCTGAAGAAATTTAGCAAACTCAATGTATAAGCTGTGGCTAATAGTTGGGAAATGACAGTATACATTGATTGCATCTACACCATACAGTGGTCACTGCACGTCTTTAAGGATTCCATAGGGCAGGAGCTGTGACAACCTCTATGATTTAAGAGCTGCCCACCCGTATATTACTAGTGTGCTAACAGCAATTTTATCGATAAATAGAAAAAACAGCTATTTTATGTGCTTTTGGGCCATTCCATGAAATTCTTGAGCAATATCATTCTCTTTGCTCAAAGAGGGAGGGGACCTGCTGGTGAATTGCTTGCAGCTTGTATTGTGACACTGGCACTGCAAGGACACTGAAAGGTTCTTCTACCAGTAGAACCCCTTTTAATAGACGCCATGCTGGAAGGGAACATCCCAGAAAGAGAGAGAGAGAGAGGAACCAGTGCCGCATTAGTGAGGGGTGTTTACGAGTTAGATACTGCAATGTCTACAGATGAAACCTGACCCTACTCTCTCTCTCTCTCTCTCTCTCTCTCACTCTCACTCTCTCTCTCAAACACACACGAACACACACACACTTCCTGATGCATTTAGCTTATTATTAACCTCCATGTCTCCAAGACTATTGATTGCCTATTGTAGTGATTCATGTTTGGGATGCTTGGGAAGATCATGCAAGCTGTTGCTGTTCTTAGATACTGTATGTAAATCATGTTTTGTTGAAATAGAACATTCTAGTGCCTAGAGTTGGATAGTGATCAGTCAGAAGTATGTACAGCCCTTTTTGTTATAATGTGTACTTCCTCATATTTGGTCAAGAATTACGTCACATTTCAAGTGATAACAAGTGATAGTGGCTTGCACAGAAGGCTTTACACACAAAAACCACTAATTCGTGTGTAAGTTTAACAGGGTGACGTGACAACAGATGAGAGAACTCAGATACAGGTAGTTAGGATACAGGTAGTAGCCTCTGTAAGCCTTCACATTGAGGAAGTGATACATTTAGCTTAAGTGCGAGATTAAGAATAAGCGATGTGATACCCTGATGTGAGAAAGCAGGAAGTGATGTGTGAAAGTCCAGAAAAACCAACATCACTGAAAACAAGAAGAAATGACCTGAATGAGCCCAAGCTTTGTTCCAAACCTCAGTCACTCTAGTTGCTGATAGTTTGCATGACAATAATGCGAGTGATAATTGCGGCGTTTTTTTTCTCACAGTTCCATGGTGTGGTCTGTCTCTGCTTCTACCTCTGCCTCTGTTTCTACCTTATATACTTAAAAAAAATAGCATGTTAAGTTTGTGCACTCGCAGTCTATAGTGTTGCTTTAGCACAGACCACTCATACTTTTAGCCTTAAGCCCAATTCACACCAATGATTCGCAACGAGATGAGCTGCAACATTCTATAAACCAGCAACTTGCTGCAACGTTCTAAAACCTTGCAACAGCGACTAGACATGGTGAATGCTTTGCGACGGCTTGCAACAGCTGGCAAAGGCGTGCAAAATTTAATTCACACCGCTGCAACACGGTTTCGTCTGGTCGCAAATCTTTGGTGTGAATTGGGCTTTAGTTGATTGTAGTTGTCTCACGTGTCTCTGGTGCAGGTGGAGCGGGAGAAGTCGACTCTGTCCACCAGCCTGCAGGAGTGTGAGGCCCAGCTGCAGCACACGCAGACGGCCCTGTTCGAGCAGCACACCCGGGCACGCCGCCTCCGTGAGCGCCTGGGCTCCATCCGCCGACGCCAGCGCAGCACCGGCGACAAGAAGGCCCTGGAGGACGAGGAAGAGGAGGAGGACGAGGAGAAGGACCTGCTGTCGTACGCCGAGGGCCCCAGCGTGGAGGTGATGCGCTGCAAGTACAAGGTGGCGGTGACGGAGGTTGTGGGCCTGAAGGCCGAGCTAAAGGAGCTGAAGGAGCGCTACAACCAGCGGGTGGAGGGCGAGGCGGAGGTGCGCGGCCAGGGTCAGATGCAGCAGCAGGCCCTGGAGGGGCAGGTGGCCCGGCTGGAGCGCAGCTGCCGCGAGGGCCGCGAGAAGGTCGCCGCCCTGGAGGCCGAGGCGAGAGCGGCGGCCGGCGCGGCCAGCGACAGCCAGGCGCTGCTGAACAGCGCGCAGGACGAGCTGGTGACCTTCAGCGAGGAGCTGGCGCAGCTCTACCACCACGTCTGCCTGTGCAACAACGAGACGCCCAACCGCGTCATGCTGGACTACTACCGGCAGAGCCGCTCGCCGTTGCGCGGCGGGGGGGTGCTCAAGGTGCCGCAGGGCCAGGAGGAGCACCGCGCGCTGCTGACCCCGCGCCTGGCCCGCCGCCTGGCCGCCATCAACGCCGCCACCAACGCCTCCAACTCCTCCAGCGAGTCGCGCAGCCCCTCGGACTCGCCCTCCAAAGACCCGCCGGCTGCCAGCAAAGCCGCGGGCGAGCGCAGCCCGGCGCGCACCACCCCCAGTGCCTCGTCCTCTTCCTCTTCCTCCTCGCCTGCTCCCGACACGCCTGGCGGTGGCGCCAGCAGCGGACCGGACCCGCGTCGGGAGCCCACCAACATCTGCCACCTGAACGCCATCATCCGCGACCAGATCAAGCACCTGCAGAGGGCCGTGGACCGCTCGCTGCAGCTGTCGTGCCAGAGGGCTGCCGCACGTGAGCTGGCCCCGCTGCTGGACAAGGACAAGGAGGCCTGCATGGAGGAGCTCCTCAAGCTCAAGTCCCTGCTGAGCACCAAGCGGGAGCAGATTGCTACGCTGCGGCTGGTCCTCAAGGCCAACAAGCAAGTGGGTATCACTGCACTAACCACAGATTTCTGGCTAAGGGTCATTCACACCAGGAAAGATAATGCTAAAAATAAATGTAACTATAATGATATGAGCGAGCACGCTGACCAACGAAGGACAGTCTCCTTGTGTTGTTGAATGTTATGTTTAAATGTGAATGGAATCTCAGGCTCTTTTATAGTTCTCAAAATCACTCTGAATGTGATCGCCAACGTTATTGTTCTTCATGTCGTTATCGTTATAGTATAGTATGTGTTGACATCGTTATTCATATTAGCTAGAGCGATATGTTTTTGCCGCTATCGTTATAGTCATCGCTCTTAGTGTGAACGGCCCTTGAGTACTCAATGTAATACTAAATACATACAGTATATGCTTTGCACTTTTGTAGTTTTACTTTTCTACACTTATGTGCTTATTCGCCTTATTCACGCGGCAGCCATTGTAAACCAAAACGAGGCTACAGGGTACACAAACCAAAGGATTGTTGTGTTCTCTGCATTTGCCAGTAGATTGCGAAAATGCATTAATGATATAGTCAGTGTACCCTGTAGCCTCGTTTTGGTTTACACAATGGCCGCCGCCTGAATAAGGCGAATGGCAACTATGTACTGCAACAGGGACTAGCTAATCAAAATTTGTTTATTTCACTCACTGAAACAGTCATTGCCTGTGTGTTCTTCACTAATAGTGAAACTAGTGTAGTTTTCTATCCTATTGAGTAGATTCCTAGAGTAGAGACCATGTAACTTTACACTGATGTTTGAGATCCTTAGGTGCAGCATTGGCCTGTAGTGGAGATGTACATTGGGGAGGGTTAATTCATCAGCATTAGTGCGGTGTAAATGATCTTGCTTGCATGTTGTGTTTTGCTTTTGCCCACTTTGTTTGCCCATAATAAGGGAAATCATTGGAAGCCCCCTTTAATCAAAGTAATGCAATCTGATTCAATGAAACTCTTTTTTCTCTTTTCCTCCAGTTTTATTCTTTGGGATTAAAAGCTCAGACCACGCCATGGCCTCTCTCGGCCCCTTGTGATTTACAATGGAGCGCGTTTATAGATTTCCGCACTGATGTGAAAGCGCTGGGCTGTACGGCCGCAGTGCAATTACTACTCTCATCATGGTGTGCTACACACAGTCCAGTCACTCCCTTCCCAAGCCTACATACAGTACACAGGTCACACCAGCTACTGATGCCTGCAGTAGTCCTGTGTCAGCATGTTCTATAGGATCCCAAGCCCAACGGAAAATGTATTATTAAAAATAGTGTATGACTTTGGGGTATGTTGTCATGTTCAGAGTGTAGAAAGTGGAGCCATTAGCAGGAAGTGAAGGTTCATTCATCATTCGAAAGATCTGTTCCATTATCCATAGCTATGGCTATGCCACAAGCGTCAACCATAAGTTATGAAGCTCATGTCACATTTTATGCCTGGTCTGAGACCATTACTCTCCTCAGAGCTTGAAATTTCCTTTGTCTTGACTTGAGTGGATATAATGTACCTTCTAAATGGTATCACTCCGATATGCAGATGCTGATTCATATATGCAGGACATATTTTAGGTTTATGTGAAAAAACAAAATACACAATATTTGAATAATGTTTATTTATATGTTTATTCAAATACCGTTTGGAAGAATGGGGACATTTTTATTCATCATTCCAATAAATACAAAACTAGTGTTTTGTAGAAGGATGATGGAATAATAGGGAATATGTTGCAGGTGGAATTCTTTTGTGTATGTTTGCCTGACTATTTATATCTCCATCAACTAATTTTAACCATCTGAAGGAAAGCTTAGACCTGCGTTTGCATTGTCATCAGCATAGTCAGCAGTTCTATGGACTAATCAGGCGTTTGATGATGACGATGATAAATGGCTCCCATGGTTCCTTCAGACTGCAGAGGTGGCTCTGGCCAACCTGAAGAGCAAGTACGAGAATGAGAAAACCATGGTGACGGAGACCATGATGAAGCTGAGGAACGAGCTCAAGGCTCTGAAAGAGGACGCCGCCACCTTCTCCTCCCTCAGGGCCATGTTTGCCACCAGGTGAGAGAGGCCACACACACATACTCCACACACACACACACACACACACACACACACACACTCACACATACACATGTCCCCCTCAACTATAAATCATCCCTCGCTGACAGCTAACTGTAGCCTGCTGGGAGATGCCTTCCCCACCACTGTGTGTCACTGTAAGGTCAAAACAGAAATAGCCAGCAATAGTATTGTGGGAACACTCAAAGAGATGGTGGCAACATCTCTATGGTGGCATTTCTTTGACACCCCTTGGTCTTTCTGTCTTCCTTTAAAAGCTGATGTCTTACTTCTTGACAGATTGTCCAGAGGGCCAGAATATGACTCACCTCTCACAATCTTTTTCAGGTCTTTGTGACTTTTCACTTGTGTCTCTTTCCCACATCACTTGTGTCTCTTTTATGGCTCTGTTTTTCCCCTGTCATTGTTTCTTTCCTTATTGCCTCTCCTCCTTCCAAATGTGACTTTTTCTTTCTGATCCTGTTCTTCTTGAAATTGTCTTTCTTTCAACCTGTCATCCCCTCTCTATTTTCTCCCTAAATTATGTGTCTCTCTGTTTTCTCTCTCTTCTTACTTTGCCCTGTCACCCCTCCGTTCCTGTCCTCCACCCCCTAGGTGTGACGAGTACGTGACCCAGCTGGACGAGATGCAGCGTCAGCTGGCGGCGGCCGAGGACGAGAAGAAGACGCTCAACTCGCTGCTGCGCATGGCCATCCAGCAGAAGCTGGCGCTCACTCAGCGCCTGGAGGACCTGGAGTTTGACCACGAGCAGTCGCACCGCACGCGCTCGTCCAAGGCCTCGCGTCTCCGGAGCTCCGCGCCCAAAGTAAGTGGACTGAGCTTGGCCGGCCTGGCCGGCTCACCCCCCGGCTCCCCGGCCACGTCTTTGGCGGCTGCGGCCTTAGCCGCGGGTCTCCCATCCCCCACCACTGTCTTCGCCGCATCCTTCGGCAGAGCCCCCCTGCCCCCCTCGCTCTCGTCGTCCGCCCCCTCGGCACCGAGTAGCCCCCCCTCCCTGGAGGCGCCGGCCTCTCCGGCCTCCACGGCCTCCACGTGGACGCCGCCGGCCACGCCGCTGCGGCTCAGCCACTCGCAGTGGTCCATGGGCGTGCGGACGTACGTGGTGGAGCCCCGCTCGCTCGGCACCCAGTACCCCCACCTGAGCCGGGCGTCCGCCCTCACCCGCCGCTACAACGCGCCCGAGTCGCACGCGGCCTCCTCCGCACCACACCACAGCCCGGGCTCGCTGCCCTCCTCCCCCTATCGCTCGCCCGCGCTGGACACCCAGCGCCTGTCGTGGAGCTCCCCGCGCACGCGTCCCCACCTCCACCCCCTCATTAGCCTCTCCCGCTCCTCCGTCTCCTCTGCCACACGCTACACCCCCTCCAGCAGCTACAGCCAGCTCTACTCCCGAAACTACACCTCCAATCACCACCGCTACTAAGACTGAGGCCAGGTTGACATAGAGAGGAGGACTGACTGGTTTCCTGTTGTGTGCTGTTTGTTTTGCGTGTGACAAGCCTCTTTGCTTTTCTGAATGTAATAGTGACTTTTTTTATTTCATTGTTTTGTTGCTCAGGGATTTTTGTATTCGTAAGGCGCACTGGTGGCCCTGCCTTCCCCCACAGACTGTTGATCGGTCTTCTTGAGGACACTGTGTATTGCTGCTGATTCCTCTCTGTGTGTCCCACTCTCCCTATCCTACTTGAAAACGATGAACATTCTGAGAATGTGGACTTTACAATGTAAGCCTCCACTGACAGAGAAAGCAGAGAACATTCAGCACGGACACTGGCCAGGCGGCTGAGGCTATGACTATGCTTATGACTTTACATAACGGTGAACCGTACTAACACCCCTATAAAAGTGTTCACGTCTTAGTTCAGTGTCATACTACTACACACCAATACTGTATATGCACTGAGGGATCCAGCACTGTGCTCTCTGACCCATCCTATCCTATCTAGTTACCTTTTCTACTGATGAGGTTTTATAACAAGAGTGGTTCACACTGAAATCCGTTTGAACTTACTAGGATCGTTTTCAGTCTGAAATTCAGGAGAATATGCTGGAGACATCATCTGATTTTTTTAAATATTCCACCCTTAACACCTTACAACCGTTCAATGCTAATCTTTGCAGTGTAACTTTGAGATGCTCATTCTGGTTTGTCATTTGATTATTTAATTTTCAGTGGAATTTCCCCGGCTAGCACATCCCATAAGGAAAATAGATTTCAGTCATTGATTCAGAGGGACTATAGTATACTAGCATGTTACATAGTATACTACAGTTCCCAGATTCATTCAAGACAGTGATGTAGGCCAATTAAAAGTGATCGTCCAAGATATGGATTTATAGAGTGCTGATTGGTGGATCTCCCCATTATCAGTTGTAGCTTACTCTTAGTGTGGACAGCAGATCGTCCCTCTGTTGGCCAGTCCCTCGGCTGGTTCTGCTGTGCTAAGAAGGGGCAGTAGTTTTTGATTGAATGTAACTTTGTGATGGAACTCTTCAGCGACATCCCACACCACAACTCAGGGAATCTCACACATGTTTGAAAGGTGTGTGTTAGGAATGATGCAGTAGTGCAGACTAGCAATGTACAGTCAGTCAGTCAGGCTGACACCACAGGAAGGGTTATATGCAGTAAAGACCAGTGAGGGTCACTAGCACACATAGAATGTGTCTGACACATATTGTTTACGTTGATTTTCAGTGAGGAATTAGCCGTCGGTTTAGGGTTGTTTGGTGTTAGCATTCAGAACTTTGCTTTCATACACGTTTTTTTGTTGGCTGGAGCATACCCTCTCGAGTGGACAGCCAAGTGATATCTTGCCAGACAGGACAAATTGCTGTCAAGGGCACTCTTTATATGTAGGGGCAGATTTGTACAACAAAATAGTTGGGTAGAGTCCCGTTGACCGTCCATGGTTTTAATTGTCCCGTTTTTTTGAATACCAGTATTTTTGTTGCATTGCAAAAAACCTATTTGGATGAGTACATAGTAAATATGTCTGTGCCGATCACTTGGAATTGTATTCCATATAGCAACTACAGTGTAGCATACTGCAATGTACACACTGTTACAGCCAACTCTTAATAATGCCAACATATGCCTGAGCACTGTTGTACTCTCACTTAGAACTGCTGAGCATTTTACATGACAATGTTTTGAAGTCGGTCCAAACTGACGTGGAGCCACTGAGCATTTGACAGTCAATTCCCTCATGGGCCCCTTCATTCTTCCATTTAAGACATTCAAGGCTGCTACACACCTCTCAACGCTATTGTCAGACCAATGGCACTGGGTGATGGTTTAACAATAACAGAACCAAGACTTCTCACATGCTGTTGCTCAAACCTTGCCAAAGTCACCAACTCTGGCCCTTACACAAGCCTTAGTACATGCAGTACCATTGCAGTACAACACTTGGCCTTACTGAAATCACTGGCCTTAGAGAATGTGTATTCAGCTATGTTAATGCACATCACACTGTTCACCTTTTTTTCACTCCAACAAACGCAACACTGGCCTTAGCATGTTCACTACATATTTTTAGACAGACCCCCCCCCCATATAACCAGTATTTTTCCACTGACCTGATGGAAGAAATTCTAAGTGATTCCTTTTAAAAAAAAATGCAGTATTAATGTACCTGAGGGAGTTGAAAGCCTGCAGTTTTTACAAACGTAGGCAGCCTTGCAATCAGCCCGTATGTTTGGTGGTGGTTGGAGTATGGCTTGTTTGTGGTCCACTACGATAGGTTGGGCTCAAGATTGGGTGGAGCTTGTAATCTGGACAGGAAGTGTTCTAGACGGAAACCAGTGAAACCTCCTCTCTGTCAACCCTTTCTCCGTAAGGCCTCTTCCACATACACAAACACACACACACATACAGACACTCACATACACTGTCTCAGACACACACATTTACAGTATACACACACACATCCACACACACACATCCACACACACACACACACACAGCAAACCGTCACCCAGTGTTCCCCTACTCAGACTCCTAAACCGCAGCTCATCTCCATCTGATCCCAATTCATGACGTGCCATAGCATCTCAAACCTGTCAAATGCTCTCAGGGTCCCTGTGGGTTATAAAATGTGTCAGCTCTATTCAATGAGCCGAACTTTCATCTTTTATTTCTTGATTTCTCATGCTGGGTTGAAATGAAAAAGCATTTACTCTGTTTCAGTCTGACCATCGAACAGGGTGTATGTTTGAATGTGCTGTTTTTTATATCTATAAATTATACATCAGACCACTTTTTGTGCTAATGTCTCACAGTCATCTTGGACAGACTGTTATCTCCCTCTATTCACTGAATGTGTCAGCCTGTTAAACCATACGCATATGCATGTATATAGGGTACAAAAAAGATATAACTCAATTGTGCATAGTGTTGTGTTAATCCACGTATATTCTGTAAATACCTGGTAAAAACAGAACTACACTTTGTCTTTGTCTTTCTTTGTTGCTTTTGTCTGCTTTATTTACTTATCTTTAAATTAGATATAAATCATAGAATTAGTTTAATTTCTGTTTTACAGCACCTCCCGCTAACAAATTATACTCCGCATTATTGCTTCCTCTTTGACAGATTAGTGTTATCTCCACAGTTTTATCTACCCAGTAACATCTAATCTGTCTACTGTATCTGGACTTGGCATTTTACCACCCTGCTCCATTGTGTCCACAGCAGTGCACGTTCACAGTCCCTGCCCGACAGAGGTTTTGGACAGAATATGTTGAGGGTTTTGTGTCTCCCACATGGAATAAATCGACAGGAAGGGAATTTACGATAGACAGTACCAACGACCAGAATGCTTATGGCAGGGTTATAAACAAAAGTGAAGGTACAGAGGATTTAGATAGATAGATAGATAGATACTTTATTGATCCCCAAGGGGAAATTCAAGGAAAGGGAAATTCAAGGATTTAAAGGTGTGTCATGTGACAGCTAATGTACAGACAAGAATACACGTGAAGGCCCATAGTGTGTAGTCTGCAGGGGTCTCCTGCTTAAGCTCTCAGGAACCTTGTCAGTTATCCAACCACTCACGCTCTATGCACTGTATAGTGGCTATTTAAAACAGCAAGCAATGTTAAGCATACAGTTTTGTGAGCGACTATATACAGTAACCACACTATATAACCACGTTTACATGGACATTTTTTTGTCATTCCGATTAAACTTTTCAGATTGAATATGACTCGCTCCAGTCTCAACGGCACGTCTACTTTCTCCATACGCATATCAGTTCTAAACTTCTCTCGCTTTCTCTCTCATCCCTGCGCACAGGGCTCTCTTAAAGGAGCCACACCATTTTACAACAATAGGTTATAGGCTACCCCAAACATCTAAACTTGATATCATAATGTTTTGTCAAGTGTACGCTTGTAATTGAAAGTAGCCTAATTATACAGTAAATGACTTCAGTCATTTTTGGAACTAGATATCTGTTTGAATTCAGTTGTTGTAACCCCAGTGTCTATTACGTAATGGCCTATTTTAAACTTCCGTGATCAATTTATATTCCCGTAACAGTGATCAATTTGTGCCCCCCTTGGAAAAATGTAATGCTCGTCCGTGAATTGGTGTCTTCCGCCGGGTCTGATTGTTATTCCAATTGAGCCGTTATTCCGTTTCTTATCAGATTAAAAATGTCCATGTAAACGTGGCTACTGTTTCCATAGTGCTTGCTGTGTTAAATGTTGCATAATATCCACGTAAGTTGCGGTGATCCATAAAGTTCTTGCTCTTGTCCTCCACATTATCTCTGTCCCCGCCCTGCTTGGTGGATCGATGTGGTTTCATGTCTGCCCTTCTTCCTACAGCGCTGTATGCATATCTAATCTCTCAGTCTCTCCTAGATCGTCAGCAGCCTTCTGCCACCACAGTGCCGCCATACCCCTCACAGCTAAGACGGAGCCGGGCCCTGCAGCTCCGCAGGTAACTCCACAACACTGACTACAAATGGGAGTGAAAAGTGTCAGGACCCTTTTATGATACTTTGGCAGAAGCATTTTTGATACAGATACAGATATTAGTTGTCAATCTTAATAAAAAATGTTGTGGCATTAGCAGGGATATTTTCGAAGGAGAAAGTGGTAGAGGAAGGAGGAGGTAGAGGAGGTGCATGAGAAGTGCATGGTAGGTGTGTTGGGTTGTTAAAAGTGTTAGGAGAAAAAGTACCTGTGGAAGAGTTGGGGCTTCAAGAGCTTCTTGAAGATAGAGAGGGATGCCTCCTTGTCAAGATTGTGCTTATGATCAGCAAGAAAACACTTAACGCTGAAAATAATGTAAACTGTAAGTTGTACTATTTACAACCTTACGCAGAGGATGGAAGTGTGGGTAACATACAAGCAAACATACTTGTGTATTGTGTTTATGGAAATAGCATTGTGTTGACATAATGAAAATAGCATTGTGTTGACATAATGAAAATAGCATTGTGGTTGTTTTGTCAAGTGGAACATGTTTATTTCCACCTTTTCTCCCCTCGTGGCCTGTCCCATGGGCCTCTCCGCAGACGCAGCGTCGCCGTCGCTCTCCAGGACTCGCCAGGCCGCTGGTCAAACAGTAGTAGCAGCCGCAGCCCTCCCTGTAGCCCCCGCTACTGCCTCCCCCAGTTGCACCAGTTCCGCCAGCTGCCACGGCCCCTGGGCCCTCGCCCTGCCTTTGTCCCTCCCCCGTCACCCCCACCTTAGGCCCTCTGGATGACCTACCTTTAGAACAAAAACACACACACACACACACACACACACACACACACACACACACACACAGCAGTGCCTACATTCCTCATCCAGCCACGCTGGTTCCCAAACCCCCCACCCTGTAAGCAACAGCCAGTCGGTTGCTGAATGTGGTTGGATGAGTATCGACTCTGCTGAAGGTGGAACAGAGACCTATAACAGGCAGGCAGAGTTGGCTGGGTTTGGGAGTAAGGCTTGACCTTTGAATCTGGCGTGTCAGGCCAAAGGACTTTCCATTGCTGTGAGAAGAGAGGCTATCATCACTAACCTATTCATATATTCATGTATTCCCATTGTTGTGTACTCTTATTTATTCATAACAGAACATTAATTGTTTACACGGTTGGACACACTTTTTGGACCACAGTTGTGTCAGCTGAATGTATAACTGTACAATCACTACCGGTTGAATGGATTAACCAACTATGGCAATGCACCAATTAAGCATGTGATGTTATACCGACAATGAAAGCAATCCAAAAGGCTTAATTTGGATTTAGATTAGTGAATGGGGCAATGGGGATCAAGATTCATTGTGATTAAACATAATATTTAGCTTCTGTGAAAGATTTGGGTTTCATTTTGGGAAGTTTATATTTCTGATTTTATATGACAACCATATTGTCCGGCAAAGTTTTTTGTACAACTTTCAAATAGATTGCATTGACTTTATTATTTCATTCCATATTATGCTTCATTGTCAGCAGTAATCAATGTCACATTTCAGTGAAGTATAACAAGTTACTTAAATGCAGTGAACTACCTCTTTAAGTATTCTATTCTCTATTCGCCTCAGCCTCATTCTTAATGTCTCTCTCTCTCGCACACACACACACACAAACGCGCCTACACACACACTTGTAGTTTCTCTCTGTTGTGTACACCTTCATTGCAAAACAATTCCAATAGCTTTGCTGACACACTTGAGTTGGTTGTTAGATTTATCCTTCACATGACTTCAGATTGAGCCATGCCACATGCCTGTTGGTTGTGAACGTAATGCTTTTGTGTTTTAATAACAATCCACCATGGGGGAAGCCCATAGAACAAGCACAACAACAACAAAATAAAACAACCGTAAAATGCATTCCAGTTCCCAGTTGTGATATTGACTGTTACACTTCAACCACAATTCAATGCTGCAGATGGATATCTCCCCAAATTTGCACCATTCTGTCTGAAGACTTTCTTCTTTGATTATTGAAAATCTTACTGAAAGACAGACTTCCCTAAACAAATACATTGTTTAAAAAAGACACTTAAATGAGTGAATATGTATAAAAGCTTATATCAAACCTTGAGACAGTTATGAGGTCTGAGGTGGAACTTCCAAGATATATGACGTGTATGACCAGCATACACCAAAGCATGGCTACAACTGCAAGAACAGATGATAAGATTGCTTGCTCCCTGCTTCTCCTTGCCTGCAACAGACAATAAACGTGACAAACTGCCAAAGACGCTGTTAAAATCCCTTTTAATTGTGTATTTGGTGAAAGTGTCGACATTCAGCGTTTTTTGTTCTTTTTGATTGATTTAAAGGTCATCTGAATCCTTTGGCCAACATCAGCACTGTCCTGCTAGATCATAGTCCTTTTTTTAAGGTGCCTGTCTCCCAAATATCACATCTAGTATTCATTTGTATGTTTCACTCTTTTTTAAATGTTGCTATGAGTTTTTACTGATAATCATCATGTAGATCAAATAGAACGAAATAGTAATGTACCAGACTGAAATCTGTGAGAAACACAAAGATTATTTGCACAACATTAGCCAGCCATGGCGTGGACTGAGAGAGATTAACTTCACAAAGGACAAGGGATGCCATTTCAATACAAACCACACAGGAAATAAATGTAAAAAAAGAAACACTGGGTAAGCAATACAGTGATACTCTTAGACTACATCCACCGTTTTGTATCTCACATTAAAGTATAATGCCTTGAAAATTAAAAATAAAGAAAAGTAACCATAAAAGTGAGTCAGTTGACTTTGTGTGTCAGTTTCATTTTAGAAGATGTCATGTGGTTATGTATTTTTACCTGCTGATATTTTACTTGAGTTCAGGTATCAGTAAAGCATGTATTTAAGAGCTAAAGGCAGAGGGCTACCTGTTGGCCTGCAACATGGCATCACCCACACATCTTTGTAAAGGCTGTAAGAGCAGGGATGGGCAGTATTTCTGATACATTTCTGATGCGATTTGTGTAAAAACCAGAGGGGGGGATGATTTTGAATAAGTTTGTAACCCCCCCCCCCCCAAAAAAAAAAATAAATTAAATAAAAAATGAACGAACGATTCATAGCCTAGTAATGTCATGGCTAATAATACTATTTTTGGCACCTTTGTAACATTTTAGTTTTAGTTTACCGTGGTGTATGACTTTAAACAGCGAGTGTGCTTGGTATGATGATCAGCTCCTCTAATGCAGGGTAGGACTACGTTTTGACAAGCATACAAATTCACCTTGTTCTTGCCCCATCTGAAATGACTTCTCTACTTTTGCTGCCTCCATCCTTTCTGTATTTGTTGTGTAAAAAAACGTTGTATATGATGGCACTGAAGTCTTAAGTTAGTGAATTGGCTAACAGTGTTAGTTGGTAACCAAATAGCCTACACATTGCGCTACACGCTGCATAGGCTACGTGCATTCTCTCTCCCGCTGTTTATTGTAGCCTGTAGAAAAAAATAGCCTATCATACTGTCAGTTAATTGCCTACAGTGCAGTGAAGAGTTTGGAGAGTAAAGTTATAGGGCAACTTGAAGTTTTATGAAAATAATTTACGAACCAGAACATAAAGACCATGAAGCTTCTATTTCTTGCAGCTGTTAAAACACCCGCTAGATAGTTTAAATACCCACCAACATTCGTTTTTGCAGTACAGATTATTTCTAAAAGTTATTTGTCTACTACTGGCTGATTTATCAAACGAGTGTTTTCTCGTTCGTCCTCCGCAAACTACATATTGAATAAGCGATGCCAAGCAATTTCTGTAACACTTTTTGTGACATTCAGCAAATATCTCCTCATTTAATGTAAGTTCCTTCGGACAATAGGCCTACGTTCTACTCTACGTGCAGTTGTCCTCCATCTCAGTTGCATCAGTTTTCTAATTTTGAAGGTTCTAAAACATTATGCTTCACTGAATCCTTCTCGTTTTCTTTCATTTGTCCAGCTAACTTTTCCATTGAACCTAGCCATTTTTGATGGATTACACACTCGACATTCTGAGGGACATTCCAGAATTAGAGGACATTTTGGCATTTACACTTTTTAAATAATTATTTTCTATTTTAACATTTTATGTTGAATATTTAAGAAATATAGGTCATAAACTACTAAATTATATGATTTGTCAAGCTCAGGCATCAACGGTACTTTTTCCACCTCATATGTTTTATTTGCTGTGTACATGTAGTTACGCAACCCTGTTACAAATACAAAATAGCATGAAAAAAGTATATTTTTTAAATATTTTTCAGTAAATCCTTTTTCATTCAATAAATGAAGTAATTTTACACTGAATAGTCATATGATTTCAGGTAAGATTGTTAATATATATTATATATGTTAATTAGACTAACTATCAAAGGCTTAATTATCTTCCATTTGAACAGTGACATGCAGTTTTTTCAATAATTCCAGTATCTATTCTCAAATATGCTCAGATACATTGTGCATATAATCATATAAGCTAAGGACTATAGATGTAATTTTTTGTGTGATAGCAAAATTACTTACCATTATTTATCCTTATTTTAATAAAAATGTTTTTGTAACAGGGTTGCAAATTGAGTCATAACATCATAAATCTGTATAAATCCATTAGAAATTCTGATATTAGGCCTATCTATTGCAAATAATCACAAATATCTAACCACAATGTGTTTATTTTCAGCTGTAATTGAATTTCAACATGTATTGTAGCACACTATGCTGCAATGACGCTGTACTAACAGAAGAACATCTGGCAATTTATTTAAAATATGTAAATAATGTTTAATTATACAAATACATTAATTTTTATCATTTAACTCAGCATATTTAATTATAAATATATCATAGTTAACAAAAAATACCCTGATAACTATGATAATAACCATGTTACTTTCATTAGAGTAACAGGGTTGCGAGTAACAGGGTTGCGAATTAATGCTAATATAGCATCTACCTTATGAACAGAAGCTAGCTGTGAAATTTTGCTATTTTACCAAGGTCAAGGACCAATGTGGTTATACAAATACAGAAAATAACAATTGTTCAACATTAATCTTAAAACATGAGTAACAGGGTTGCATGGTTAAGCTTTACATACTCAATTATCCCAGAAAAGTTTGAAAAAATATTAAAATTGGAAGAGGACACTCACCTTTGGTCTACCCATGTTTTTTGAAAATGATTGGATGATGTCATTTCTTGTTTGTAATATGACATAATATTTTAACCCTTTATCAGACAGGCAAAAATAGTATTGGTAACAGGGTTGCGTGCACATTCGGGGACACAACTTCATGGCACAATAAATAGTATTCAAAATATGTTATAATCAAAGAAATTATTTTTTACAGATACAATAAATGCGTATCCACAAAATACTGCAAAAGATAATATATTAAAGACTTATTTTAGCTGTTCAATTTGGTTTAAAAGTTGGTCATCAGGAGCCGGGGACAGGATAAAAAACCCATTTTAAGGGGTGTTCAAGAACTAATCGGTATTTTTAATCATGTAAAGGAACTACTTTTCCCCAGCAGATTATTATGTTTTGCTTCATGACAGTTTCACTTGCAGGTTATGTGAACATTTTTGTTATTTTGGACTTGAATATTTGAAATATCAGGGGGGGACAACAAATGTCCTCTAATTCTGGAATGTCCCCTGAAATGTCCTGCACGATCAAGGCCAAATTAAGTTATCACGCAGCCACTGTGTCAGCAGCATCAGTGCTGACAGTGACGGTGCGTTTCTGATGTCAGATTATTATGTAGGCTAGCCTACTAGACTGTTCTCACGTTGCAGCGCTTTACTTATATGAAGTAGCATTAATCAATCTGAGGGGCAAAGGGGGATAAATGTTGTCCCCCCCCCGACGATAAAAATAATTTAGCAGAGGTAGGGATAGGAAAACCAGAGGGGGGGAAATCCTCACCATCCCCCCCTACAAATCGCACCCTGGATACATCTATATATAAATTACAGGAACGTATGTCTGTCTTTGGGCCCTATTTTGGCGATCAGAAACGAATGGTCAGAGGCGCAAAGTTTATAGACATTAAAGACGTGGCCAGCCCACAATCACTCATTTAATGGCGTGATTTTATGATCAACATCCTTTAAACCAATGAGAATAACATCTGTCATTCCTTTTAACAGCAAGCAGCGCAACTTCAAACAGTGCATTGGTATTTTGATAATCAGCGGCGCATTTGAAGGAATCAGCACACAAAACCATATGGAACACAGGGATTCACCGTGGTCTCAATGACATAACAGTTCTACACAGCTAATTACTTTCACTATTGACTGACAAGTAGTTACTATCGAAAACATAGCCTGACAAAAGTAACACTTACCCTACCCTTACCTGCACTTACCCTGTTCAAATGACTGAATAAAAATACAAATCCTAAGGATATTTATCCTGCAGAGGAGTTGCTGCTTACATCTCGTGCGTCTTCAGCTGTGCTTTATATGCGCCTTTCGTTATTCGCCACCCGGCAGCCAGAACGAGGCTACAGTGTACACTTACCATCACACTTCAGTCTAGCAGATGGTGGTAATGCACTCCTGCACTCCGTTTGCAAACTGCCAAAAAAAAAAAAACCTTTCAGAAGAGTAAGAAGGGTTCGCTGGCCAGCCAGAGTCGGCCAGAGTAACCTTCTTCTTCTTCAGTGAGTTTTTTGGCAGTTTGAGGGTGTAAGATAGCGATTTGTGCTGGATCATGCGCCAGACCACACCTTATGTCGTTAATTGCCACACCTCTGCGCACCAGGTTTAATAAAAGTGGAACACATGGCGAAAAAATCCTTACATTATTGAGTGTAAGATAAGAATAAGCCTTGCGTCATGGTTTGCGCCACCTTGCACAGGGTACACGATAGGGCCCTTTGTCTGTTAGTCTGTTATTTGCATATCTCTCGAACCGTTTGTCCGATTGTTTTCAGACTTGACTGGTGTCTCGCTATGGTCACGAATAAGATCAGTACCGTTGTTTGGATAAGAAATGCAAAAGATATTGGTAAATATATTGGTAAAAGAAGCACACATTGGCTTTCGCCGCTTTACTGTAGCTGCTCCCTCTCTCACACAGCAGAGGATAGAAGCAGGGCTTTGGCAGAACTGGATCAGTGTAGGTTGCACAGGTAAAGTTTCGAATGGACCATGGTACAATGATAACTGCCCAAAATCTTATGCTAGTGTCAAAAGGTGTTGTGTTAGCTTGCTAATTGTTTTGTTTATTTATGCACTATTTTGATGTATCATTTCAAGTGCCCTAGTTGTGTGTATTTGCACTGTTTGATCACTACGTAGATCTCTAGTAAGCTTGTTATTGTTTGCTGTGCTTCACGTGTGTCGAGATGTCATGTAAACACACACCTGATGTCTTTCCCCACTAATGATTCCATTAGCCAGCCATTGGCTAAAGCACTAATTCCCCTCCCCATAAAAAAGCCATAGATGTAGACTCACGGCGCCCCGGCGATCGAATGGCTGCCTTGTCACTACTCCCCACCAGCATCGGATCCAAGACGCCTCTCCCTTGAGCACGCTACCTCCTATGCCACGCCGCTTGCCTCCTCCGGTTGAACCTGCTGCCACCTGCCTGCCATCGCTCCTGTGCTGCGGTTCCCTTGGCTACCGAGAGTCATTACTGCACGACTGCACTCCCTACTGGAAGGGCCGTGAGATTTTTATCTGTGTGAATGCGTCTGAAGTTTGAATAATCCCGCGGTCTCTGGTTTATTATCCTGTTCTGTTCTCCTGCCAGCGACGAGACGAAGACATTGGCTTGCTGAACGACCCGGAAGTTCCAGAGTGGATCGCGAGCCTTGGAGGCGGATCTGGACTGTGTGCAAGCTTTATTGTGGACTGAGCAACCCCTGGTGGCCCTGGAGCAGACTTTCTCCTAAATTGCTGCAGCTCTAGCTACTAGCTATTTATTACTTCCTTACTATTTCAATTCTACTTTTATCATTGAATATTTTAAGAATTTATTATTGTTTACATTGTAATAAATTAGAAATATTTTTATCTTAAAAACTCGCTTCAGTGTTTTGTGTTGTTGTGGCCCGGGGTTCCAAATATACACTGGTTTGGTTGACCGGTGACACTAGCACATATGGATATTAGCTAATATCTACTATGCTGATGGAAAGATCCAAATCAAACCTGGTATCTTACTCACTATAAGGGCAAAATGCACAAATACAATGTTTGCCCTGGACCTCCTAAGCAGATTGATGGATCTTCATTAAAGCACAGTTATTCATTAAAGTCCAGATTAACTGATAGGTATTCAAGGTCATGGGGTCAAAGGTTAAGGTCTAATTCTTTGCCTCATACAAGGCTATGGCTGACAATCAACATGTTAAGTCCATCTTATCTTACTGAAGTGCAATGTTGTTGTTTTAGGTTTTTATTGATGTCATAGATGCTGATGCTGATCAGTCTGATGAATAGTGTGAGGCTTGAAATGTAACTTCTAGTGATACTTCAAATAAAAAAGTAAAAGGGGAGCTAGTGTGCGGATATTTTTTGAGATTTTCTACGGCAATACTTTTTTACCCACCACCTGCCCCCACATAACAACAATGTGTGATGGGCTTTCCAAACTCACAGCTGAAGATTTCTACAGCCTGAAATGAATGGGATTTTGTGGATTTAGGTGAAAAAGGTGTTCACCTAATATATTTTGGACTGTACCATCAAGGGAAAACTGATTTAACCCGAACCATATTTTTTTCTGAAAGCTTATACCCTCAGAATGTGATCTATCATGACTTGAGACTTGTCCCACCCTCCTCATTAGTATGCTGTCCATGCATAATAAATACATTGGGTATTGGTAAATAGAGTATATGGCTGATACCTCTTTGGGCTGTACCATTTAGGGAAACTGATTCAACCACCTAAACCCTATATTTTCTGAAAGCAAATCTAACATAGGTTTTGACATTTCTCACCCCCCCCACCCCCCCCCCCCCCCTTTATTTTGCTGCCCGTTCATAATACATAGGGCCCTATTGTGTACCTGGTGCAAAGCACAATGCAAGTCTTATTCATATTATACACCCAGTCAGTGTTGAACTTTTATTATACCTTGCATCCAGGGCTGTGGCAGTTAACAACATGAGGTGTGGGCTGCCGCATGATCCATGGTGCAAATCGCTATCTTACACCCTCTAAAAACCCTTACGCCACTGACCAAGAAAAACCTGGTCTGTAGCGATAGCACAGCTAAAGATGCACCGTGACGAGATGTAAGCAGCCCTTAACAACCACTCCCAAACAACTCCACTGCTATCCTTGGGATTTTTATTGAATCATTATTGGGGTAAGTGTTGTTTTTTTCAGGCTATTTTTTCGACGATAACCCCTTATCAGTCAATAGTGAAAGTAAACTAGATGTACCGCAGAGCGGAACTAAATATGACCTCCGCCCAGTCCTGCACATTCTCTCCGCAAAAATAAATCGTGGTTGTCAATTTGTCTCCATCTCCTACTATAGGCCTATCCCCTACTCTTGCAACTTTTGTGTATGTAAATGAGTGTGTGCATGCTTTTGTGTATATGTGTGCTTCTGTGTGTGTGTTTTAGTAAAGCAAGGTTTAGTGGAATCCCTGTGGACACATCCTAAATGTCTTTAAGCTTTGCGCCTCTGGCCATCCGTTTCTGATCGCGAAGTTAGGGCCCAAAATCTACAAATAAACGACAAAAATCTACAGTTCAAATGATACCAAATATTTTGCTCTATTTACTGCGACCTTCAACCCTAATTCACTCAGACTAATAGCTTAAGGCAGTCCAACTGAAATGTCAAATGAAACTGAAAATGAAAATTAATAATTAAAAACAGCCCAAACAAGATTGTTGCGACTCTGAGCCCTCCTTGTGTGATGATGTTTACCTGTGTAGGTTCACAGGGCACCAACAAAGGCAACCAGTCCTATTGCCTTTATGCCAATCCTTAACAGAAACAAATGACATATCTCAATGAACCACGATGACAGAACAGATTGTTGGGTGTGTTTGAATTCCATTTCTACATTCCACAGTGGGGAGAAGTTCACCTTGTCTAAATTAGCTTGAATCTGCTTGCACGCAAGACGTCTGTGTATGGAACACAGGGATTCCACTAAATCTTGCTTTACTAAAACCTGTTTGTGACTAGCCTACATGCATCTGCACTCGCCTATTATTTAAATCTCATAGGCAAAGTGAAACTATCTTCACCGTGGTCTCATAGTCAATGACAGAAAACAGTTCTACACAGTTAATTACTTTCACTATTAACTGACAACGAGTTACCATGTGTGTCTACAGCTGTGTTTTATATGCGCCTTTCGCTGTAGACCAGGTTTTTCTTGGTCAGTGGTGTAATGATATTTAGAGGATGTAAGCAGGGGTGTTGAACTGGGGCTGAAAGTGGGATTGATTACCAGGGCCCCAAAGGGGGAGAGGGCCCTTGAAAAGTCTGGAATATATTCATGAGGGGGGACATGGGTGCCCATCAGGACTGCCTATGCATAGGGCCCAGGACCTTGTGCTACACCCCTGGGTGTAAGATACCGATGTTAATTCCTCACTCTATTGAGTGTAAGATAAGAATAAGCCTTGCGTCACACCTTGGACCGGGTGCACGATAGCACTCATTGGGCTCTATTATGATGGTCAAAAGCGCGGCGCAAAGCATATTCTCATCACAACGCTTTTTTTCGCCATGCCCGTCTCTTGTGGGGTGTGGCAATTAACAACCTAAGGTGGGGTCTGGCGCATTATCTAAAAATCGCTATCTTACACTATCTAAAAAGCATTACGCCACTGACCAAAAAAAACCTGGTCTTTAGCGAAAGGCGCATTTGAAGCACAGCTGAAGACGCACTGTCACGAGGATGTTTAAAGGATGTTACTTGGATGTTGACTGGCAATTAAAATAGCCTTCTCTCACGTTGCGCTTTGAAAGTTGAACTAAGTTCAACGCTCAGTTTGTTCAACGCTAGCCGGGTTCACATTGTACACAGCATGTGCTGCGCTCGCCACTAGGCTGCTCTAGGTTGCACCGCAGCAGACGCAAGAGCGGCTAAGGCCCATTTAACACCGGGTGCATGGCGTGAGTGTATCAGCTGCGTGGCGTGTCCGTTTTTATTTAGGCTCCCATGTTAACAGGTTAGAAGCTTGTACACCGCCTGCGTGACACGCACATCTCAGGCGCCGCTCGAGCTGCGCAGTAAACGCGTGCATGCTAGGAATAGGACTCGCGTCGATTTTTCATGGAAGCGTTTCCATTCAAAAGAGTGAAGAAAAAAAATGATGTGAGGAAAAAGAGACGTTTTAATTGGCAGAGAGGCTGCCGCAGCACCGCATTAGACACGCTTCTGGTAAGCAAAGACATAGAAAACGCCACGCAACCGCCACACAACTGACACGCAACAGACACACACGCCTAAAGGCCCATTCACAGCAAGAACGATAGCGATAACTATAAATAAATATCGTTCTCGTTAATGTGAATGAGACGTTCACACATAAACTATAACGATAACGACATGAAGAACGATATTGTTGGGGATCACTTTCAGAGCGATTTTCAGAAGGATAAAAAGCTAATAGACAATCAGAACTAATCGAATTTTAACATCACATTCAAAAGGTGCTCTAAGCGATGCCACACGTTTTTTAGGCTAAAACATTTTTTGTCACTTACAGCAAACATCACCTCACCATCCGCTAGCTGCCTGTGTCCTGAATACACTGTAAAAAACGCGATCTCTGTGGACAGCCCAGGCTCCAGAAACGGCAACAAAAACAACCTGGGCAAACCTAGCCCATAAAAACATAACAAATTGTTCCAGCAAATCACAGACGAGATGCTCTTTAGGGGACTTTCAATTGCACGGGAGAGAGGGGGAGAAAGTAGCGAGCTAGCTCTCTGTTATGTTTGAATGTCAACAGAAGTGACGTTACCCAGCATCACTTAGAGCGCCTTTAACACAAGGAGAGACTTTGTTTATCGTTGTTCAGTGTGAATGCTTTTATCGTTATCTTTATGTTCTTGGTGTGAATAGGCCTGCTTGCACTACGCTTTGCGCGCAAGCCATCGAAAATAATGGGTTTCATAGTGCAGCACTGCTAGCCTGACAAACCAGACCCACATTAAAATGTAGGGTCTGGGCACTCACCGTTCGCAGTGCTCAGTCCGAGGGGCGGGATAATCGGTTGTCTTTCAAATTCCCTTTGCACGCAATTGGACAGCGCTGAGTCCCATGCGTTTTCAACCAGTGGAGCTAGTTGGCTAGTTCAAACTTTGGCCAACTTGAAACAAGCTTAACTCGCGTCACACTGTTAGCCAACAGCAACATCCATCTTCTTTGTTTTCAAGTAGCAGGGAATTCAAGCCAAATGGTTGCCTGATAGAAGTTTAATTTTTCGAGCTCACAAGCCAACGGAGAGTTGCTAGACTAGCACTGGAAGCAAATGTAATTTGCTGCCGCTAGGGTGCGTCTAGATTTGTGCAACCGCAATGTGAACCCCCCTTTACGCCACTGTACCGCTGCCGAACCATAGAAAACAACAGGAAACCGCGAATTCCACTGTTGTAGAAAGAAATGGCTCTACATTGCCAGCAACCATTCATCCAATGTTGCAAAGGCACATTCTGTTTAGTAATCTGATATAATTTTAAAAGGCTAACTGAGAAAACATAGAACCCTTTTGCAATTAAAGCACATAATGTAATCTGAAAACTGCTGCCCTGATTAAAAAAAACAATGCAAATGAGCTGGTATTCTCTATAATGGAGTGGAATGGAAATTTGTGTCTCCAAAATTTTGACTGGTAGTGTATTTTAGCCCATCCCCTAAGTAAGAGTAATGTTGAACGATGTTTGCTACCTGTTCCATTCTGTTCGACGCATATTATCGAGTAAAATGTCTACTCTATGATGTACAATGAACGGGAGGCGTGGGGTGTGAAATTGGAATGGGCGGTAGTTACCTTTCCTAGTTAATCTCAGGATCTGCAGGCGTTCGTGGTGACACTTCGATATTTACGTTTGGAATGGGCTATTGACGTTGGTTCTAGGCTAAAGTAGGGGAAAACACTCTAATAGACTACGGCTTATTGCTTACCTACCTAGAGGTGTGAATCACTTCGCAATGGTTGACAACATGGAGAAGCCGTCTGGGAAAAGTTTGCAGGATGGGGAAGATTTCAGACGAATGGCACTCAGGAGGCGGCGACTAAATGGTGAGGCTATAGCATAGCACCAGTATTTTGTGCTTAAGCGCACTCAGTATTTTGTACAGGTGAGCAAATAGCCTACTTCTTGCGAATAGAAAAGTATTGATGCCAAACCTCATGAATGATCGCATGTCATGAAGAAGGTTGTGTATAGACCTTGTGACACTATCCAGTCCATAAGACAAACGAATTTAAAGGTTTACTGCTTAGCTTTAGACGCACACAATATATATAGAAAACTGCAATCTCGGCGAGAATATTAAAGTAGGCTAATATTGTAGCACTGTTAAGAGGAACACAAAAGCGTGCTTGTATTTGGGTGTCATGGCACTGAATTTAATAGCCTTAGCGTTCTGTTATTGTGCGGCTAGAGGCGCCCCGATGGTACTGCGTTACCCTTTGTTACTGCTTATGATTAGGACTGACTGAATCCCCTATCTGTCCAAACAGAGTGGTACAGTAATCGGTCAAGCTCATCATATGCTGATAATGATTGATAAGCTACTTATTTTAAATGATTGCTCCAGAAACTGTGGCTATACTGCTTCCACAAATTAGCCAGGTTTTATCCAAAGATCACTTTGGTTGTAATTTAGAAATGGATAGATCTGAGTCATGTTTAATTGGAGTGACATTTCAGTGAGCGCACTTTGTTTTGTATTTTAAGCTCAGAGAATCTAGGCCATTTAAAGAGCCACTCAGTGAAACACTGGCCTGAGGCTACACATTCTGATTTTCTAAACGTCAGGGCCTCTGTTCAATCCCTTTCCCCAAGTGTGCAGTGTCTGTGTCAATCTATCAAACTGGAACATTGAATTGGTTTCAAAAGTACACTCAACATGTGTGGTTTTCATGGTGGAGCACATTACCCCAGTGGGGTCATCCACAACATTTCAACAGTGCCACAACATCTGCGTCCAGTTGAGCATCTCAAACAGAATGTCCTCAAACCTGTCCCTCTGTGCGGATTTTTGCTGACCCTGTTGGTGTTGCAGAAAAGTTGACATGAGATCTGTAAGATACCAGTACAGACTCATTCTGGGTGTGGCGCACCATTGGGGCCTGTTCCTCCATGATCTTTGAATCACAAGAGTCAGCTGTTTGGTTTTACTGCAAGTATAACTATTCCCAGATCATCTTTCAAAAATATTTTGTCAGACACTGACTTCTACATAGGTAATGGTTGTAATACACATGAGAAACTGTTGTTACTCTATAAAGCTATAGCATCTAGTGGTGAGGTTGCTGAATAGCAACGCCATACCACTTTGAATAGTAGGCTATATTCCATTTATGCTTTTTGCCACCACCTACACATAGTAGCTTTAAATTGTCACCATTTCCTCAAGATCTTATACAAATGCTTAATTGGTTATATAAAAGTTATTTCTATATTAGAGGCATCATAATGACCACAATAATTGTTTTCTACCTTTTTTTACCTTTCACATAGTATGTAAATAACTTAGGGCTGCACAATTAACGCAGTCGTAATCACACCAATGCAGTTACCTAATCGCAAACACTACAAATAATCGGCCACAGTTCATTTTGTCACGTTTTACTTTTTATCCATTTCATCATCCTTGACTGTGCCTCTTCTGGTTGGTGGATGTGTGTGCGTGAGAGGCAAATACATTTTGATTGGTGAGCTTCACAGTCATCAGGGGTGCTTCTTGTGCTCCGGGCGTGCTCACCAATCAGGGGTGGCACAAATTAGAGAGACATCAATTCATCAATTCATTGATATTCGCAATATCTGTCAGAAAAATCACAATTACCGGTAGATATTTTCCCCAAATCTTGCAGCCCTATTGCAAATCAGCTCTTGATTGATTTCGTCTGAATGAACTTCCCCTCAAACCCTCAAACTCAGTGGGCACAGGCACCATTTACATTTCACACTAGGCTATTAAAGTTTCCTCTGTGTCAGTAATAGCCGATGCAACATCCTGTTCTAGAAATAATGGCTCTATCGTTCACGTCAATGGTGGCTGAAGTCCTACCAGTGAAATGGAAAAAAAAAAAAGTGCCTGCTTTCTCTTTAGATAATACTGCCGTTGAATCAGTTGAACAGAACTTTAGTTTGAAAGCTATGGATGTGTTTTGCACTTTGAAACGGTTGGGTTTTAACCACCGCTGACCTGTATAATAGGAACTAGTAGTCGTTGTGCATCAGATATGTAAGAAAGAACATAAGATGTATAATTATGTCTATGACTTTATTGCTTTCCTTTATTTACTTAATGTATATATTTGAGCACTACTTACCCAGGAAATGAGTACATTACATTACATTACATTTGGCTGACGCATTTTTAACTAAAGCGACTAACAACATGGTAACAGTTAAGTTTTAAAGCAATTCTCTCAACAATTTTAGGACAATTTAAAAATGGTAGAGTACAGTAAGAATAAGTGCATCAGTGAGTGCTGTTTATAAACAGTTGAGTGTCAGTTCAAGATGGCTGGTAAGTGCTAGGATCAGCAAGACTTGTTGTAAGTGGTGCTATGAGAGGAGATGTTCTCTAAAGAGCTGGGGCCGTATTCACAAAGAATTTTAAGGCTAAAAGTAGCTCCTAACTGGCGAATTTAGGAGCAACTCCTAAAAATAATGGGCGTGTCACTCCTAACGTTAGGACTCCTAATTTTTTTCACTAAAAGTAATTCACAAAGCATTTTAGACCTAAAAGTAGCACCTAAGTCTGGGACAGCTTAAAAGAAGTCAAGAGGACTCCTAACTCACTAAGACCTATTCACAAACCCTTTTTGTGGCATTTCACGTCGCAATGTTTTGAAATGCGTATGCGGCTACAGGAGCTTCCAATCGCAAGGGAACAATTTTGTATTGTAGGCAAAAAAGGGATGCAATAACGCCACCAACAACAAGCAAAACTACTCATTGTGAACATGTAAATTAAATGTAACGTTTCATTGTGAATCAAATTAAAATGTTCTCCTCTTTGCAAACGTGGGCATAGGCTATGGTGACAGGTTAATTTAATAATGTTGCAAAGATACTGCATCAATCCGCATGTTTCATTAGGCTACTAGGCTATTTGTTTTGCCTTACTCTTTATTTATTTAGGCTAGGCCTTTTTATTCAGTTCAGTTTATTCATCATCTTCCGTCCATCGCACTACCTGTGTAGCGCACGCATTCTCAGACCTGTCACCTGTCACTCATCATCGCAAGGGAGGTGTTTGGAATCATTCCCGCGTTACAATCGTCAGCCAATCAAGGTGGTCACTTCAGTCAAGCTCGTGCATGAGTAATGACGTCATCCATAGCAACGAAGGCTCACTCTTAGTTTAGGAGTTGTCATTTTTCCTTACTAAAAGTAGGTCTGAAAGGCTTTGTGAATAACTTTTAAGAGAAAACTCCTAGCTAAAATCTTTTAGTGCGATTTAGGAGTACTCCTAGTGGTAAGATAAAAGTCTTTGTGAACACGGCCCCTGGTCTTCAGGAGTTTTTTTGAAAATGGAGAGGGATGTCCCTGCCCTTGTAGGAACTGGCAGTGAGTACACACACACACACACACACACACACACACACACATACAGTATATACACACACACAAACAAACACAGACATACACAGATACTGAGAGGAAGGGGGGGGGGGTAAAAAGGGAACTAAACTGTTAATATCAGTGTAGAGGAGGGTTGAGGTCAAGTGGCGTAGATTAGAGTAAGTGCTTTGGACTAGAGCACACAAAAGGACTGCAGACTCTTTAGTGGCTATTTCTTTGTGACTGAGAGTGACCAATCATACAATCACCGGTTAGTGTCTTTTTGTTTGTTTGTTTTGTATTATGTTAAGGCTTGTGAACGGTGTGTGTGTGTGTGTGTGTGTGTCTGTCTGTGTGTGTGTGAAAATGAATACAAAATGAAGGTAACACTGCTGATTCTGTCTCTAAACATTTTTCTTTCTTTTTGTTCCTTGATATATTTCTGTGACATGCATATCTGTGTTGTGTGGTTATGATATGGCTTAACGTGTGCATTTCTGACCCTGTATTTGTTGTGTTTGATGTATGATTTAACTGATAGCTGATTCTAAAGGTTCCCCTTGTCTCTACCTTAACATTGTTTTAGAGTAGTACACAACACTTCTGAAACGTTGAAGCTTTTTCAACTCCTACACAGCCACTTGTCTGACATCAGTGTGGTTATTAGTCCTGTATATTACAAAAAGTCTATTTGTAATTTATCTAATTGTTGTAATAGATGCCACTATTATAGATGCTGCTGCGATGATCATGTATTATTTTTCTGGGGATTTTCTGTGAATAATTGTGGCTCTTCATAGTGTTTTACAGCAGAGAATTTTGTCCAGTGGACTTCTCATTTTTTTAGATGGTAACTCAGTTGCAGAAGTGAGATTAAGGAAGTGCTCTGTCAATAAATGACTAGCAAGATGCACTGAACTAAATGGCTTTTTACTGCTCTGGGCCTGTGAACCTTAGCGATACTCCAGGCTGAGGTTTAAGAGAAGACATTGTATCAAGGGATGGTGATTGGAGAGCAAGGCTCACTGGCTCCACAAAGGAATGCAGTGTGCCTACAAATAGACCATTTCACATTCTGTTAGTGGAAAAATGTGCTCAGATGCACTTAGTTAGCACACTTTGAAGCACTGTTTAAAGCTGTTGTACGGTACTGCGGAGCTTAAGTATTGGGTCACGCTCCAGGGGCCAGGGCTTGCATGTCTTGCTTCTGGTTTCACATTGTAGTGTAGGTGTTGTGGCAGTCACAATTACAGAACAAAGGCGCATGAGCTGAAGCGAAAAAGACAGTCGGCTGAAGATCAGTCTGATTCTTGGATTCGGTTCCTTTCACGCCCTAAAGGTCATTGCATTCATGCTTTGCATTGTTGCCAGCTAAGTGGTTGGGCTTCTCTGTGTAGCTTGAAGGGGGAGATAATTAGAATTTCATACAGTGAGTCTTTTTTTAAGAATTAGTCAAGATAGAGAACATTGTGAACCTCAGGCCACTATTCTCTCTCGCTCTCTCTCTCTCTCTCTCTCTCTCTGAGGATGTGCAGGTGCGATGAGAGGCAGGGAAATGTGCACATAGCTCAGAGTGTGTTCTAAGTTCTAAATGTGCAGTATGTGTAGGCTGGGTGATTTGTCTAACTCTGTGTGATCACCGTGTCCTACAGGTCCCAGCAGTGGAGCCCCCTGTGCCGCCCCCCATAGCTGCACCACTGGGAGCCATGGAGGATTTCTAGATGGATTGGGGACCCTCACAGGTGGCCACCCACAGCTCACAGCTCAAGGTAATAATGCCTAAAGAGCTCCTCAGCACACATGTAAGTTATAACTGCTGTTTCATCTGGCCGAGTGTCAACTAGTGAACAGGTTCAGGTATGACGGGTGAACATAAATAGTTCAATTTCATGCCTTATGTTGACTGTATGGACCTATACACTATGTCTTTGGACAGTTCAGTTGTACTTCAGTTGATTTGACTAGTGTTATGTGATATTGTGCTATTGTGGCTGTCATGATA
>NC_055978.1:22451949-22616949 GCF_018492685.1 Alosa sapidissima | reverse complement strand
CTGTTTTTTTCCCTCACAGCTTGCGGCTCTTTTTAATCATAAAATCAGTCATATACTGGACCCTTGAAACTCCCTCATCTCACATTTTTATGTACAGTGTAGAACATTTTAATGACTTTTCCCCTCACAAACATTATTCCAGCAGGCATTGAGAAGTCTGAGATACTATTTTTTATGAGGAATAAGGTGATTTGATTATGATGTGTGATTTGTTGTGGTGTCTTATGACCCAGTTCCCTCAGACCCAGAGAGTCTCATGTGTTTTCCCTTCCCCTGTTGTCCTCCCCAGTTCAACAACATGCTGCTGTATTGCACTCCCAAGTTCAGCTTGGTGGGGCAGAAATACACAGTCCGCACGCGAATCGGAGTTGATGGCATGAAGGTCGTGGAGACCTCAAACGAGGGCCACTCTCACACTTTCCAGGTGTCCGGCAAGGAGAGGACTCTTGAGTTGCAGGCCAGGTCAGTTTGTAGTCCTGCTGATTTCGACTGCTTTTTGACTGGCGTCAATGTTTTTCTTGATGTTTGTCAAGCTTCAAAGCTTGTTTTTATCATTTCAGGTCAGAGCAAGACAAAGAGGACTGGATAAAGGTATAAAAGCATTGAATTGCTCTATGTTCATGGAAATGTGCAACAATTCTGTCTCTTTGTTCACGCACCTAAGTAATCATAAGATGCTTACTTAAAAGTGAAACTGTTGTTGGTTTTAGGTCCTCAATCAGACCATAGAGATATTTCAGCAGAAAAATGAAACGCTGAAACGAGAAGCGGATGAGGATGAGGTGTCGGTACGTAGACCATCTTAACACCTGTGAAACTTGGTTACATAAAGGCTATGGACCCTTTCAAGAGAGTTCCATTGTCAGCATCATAGTTGGCTCCACAAGGCTTCCGTTTTAACATTCCATATGTTATCTTAATGCAGAGGAAGTAGATTGGGGCCCAAATAGAACGTTCAAGCATTGTTTTTGTTTTTATTGTTGAAAGGGTCTATAGCTATATTTAGTGTGTGTGTATGTGTGTGTGTGTGTGTGTGTGTGTGCGCGCGTGTTTGTCTATGTATGGTGCAGAAAGAGGAGCTGGGGAGACGTGCTCCACGCTGGATCCGTGACAATGAGGTGACCATGTGCATGAAATGCAAGGAGCCCTTCAACGTTCTGACCCGCAGAAGACACCACTGCCGAGCCTGCGGCTACGTACGTCTCAGCATACCCTACACACACTCTTTCAGCTTCAAAATAAAACCAACAAACCCCTTGTCCTCCACTCCATGCATATATCTTCATTTAAACACATCTGATCTGACATCAGACTCTCCTACTGTAGTTCGGTGTCAGTTTAGATCAAATATGACTGTTTTCGTTGTAGGTGGTTTGTGCCAAGTGCTCAGACAACAAGGCACCTCTTGAGTATGACAGTAACAAGATGAACAAGGTGTGTAAAGACTGTTACTTTGTCCTGACGGGGCGCACGGAGGGAGAGGAGAAGACTGAGTACAAGAGGAGCGATAGCAAGAAGAAGGGCATTCTGGAGGTAAGAGGAGAGCATCTACTGTAACGCCCTACTCCCCATCAGTGGTCTAACATTAACAGCTCAAGTGTAGTATAATATAATAAAGATCTTGGTGAACCATCTCTGAGTATACTCCTTATGCAGACATGGCTTTGCACAATGTAATCACGGACATACGCATGGGTGCCTCAAAAGTATACTGTTTATGTGTGTTGACAAATATTTTTGGTGCTGCACAGGCAAAATTGTTCACTAAAGTACTTGTTGAACAAGAATAACAGAGTACCAGTGTAACTAAGTTTTTTGGTTAAGTTGAAGAAGTGCAATTTTATTAAGATTGGTTCAGCTAAGGGGAAGCACAAGAAAGGCCAGTGTGTTACCTGTTAATCACCACCATACCATTTTAATGGTTATGCTATTTAGCAGACACTTTTGCCCAAAGTGACATACAAATAACATCAATACAATAGTTAAATTTAACAGTAGACAATTAAAACATATTTTGTAATGCTTTTTTAATGCTTGAATGTGTGTTTGTTCTATAGATTGAGGCTGCTCAGTTTTCAGGCAACAGCCTGGTATGTGGCTTCCTGCATCACAGTGAGAAGGCCAAGCCCTGGCAGCGGGTGTGGTGCATCATCCCCCAGAAAGAAGCGCTGGTGCTCTACCTGTACGGAGCCCCTCAGGTAAGGCTCAGAATAGCCCAGGCTCAGCCCCTGATGAGACTATGACATTACACATCAGTTTGTGAGGATGACCGTCAGAGTCGCACAATGGGAAATAGAAACGAACTGTGTTAAAGCACCTCTTGTTCAATCAATTCAAAGATTATAGTTAAGACAATGAAGGAAACCCATACTGATACAATGTGTCTTTCCAGTACTGTTAATACTGCATAAAGCAATATCTGTGAATGATGGTTACTTGAAATTTGAGCATTCACTCTTCTTGGTTGTAGAACTTACATGAAAAACCTTTGCAAATCATTCGCATCATACAAATACCATGGCATCTAGTTGGCGTTATGGACATGACAGTTTTACATGGAATTGCCCTATTCCATCTCTCTACTGAATCTGCCCTTGCGTTGTAGGATGTGAAGGCCCACTCCACCATTCCTTTGGTGGGCTACAGCGTGGAGGACAGCCCCCGGCCTGGGGACCCTCTGTTCAGCTTTCGTCTGTGCCACGCCAAGTCCGCCCACAGCTTCGCCGCTGAGAACGAGGAGATGAGGCAACGCTGGCTGCAGGTGATCCGGCTGGCGGTGAAGGGGGAGGTTCCCGAGAGCCCCCTCCCCAACAGCCCGGGTACGCCCAACGGTGCCATGGAGCTAGGCTACGACTGCTCTGAATAGACCGGCAGTGGCACGCTATGGCAGTCTCAATTCGCTGTGAATAGACAATGTGTGAATAGAGCATGCAGTGCTGTAGCAGACCAGCTATAGCTTGGCATGCTATGCACCAGCTCACATTGATGGGACAGAGTAAGGTATCTCAGACAGGAAGGACCATGGTAAAATATGGGTAAAAATACCCCAAAATCACCCACACACTCACCCAGATATACTCACGGTTGCACAAAGTAACTGTGAGAGGATACATTACACACACACACACACACACACACACATAGAGGAAGACACTGCAAGATGTCGAGCTTCAGAAATGCAGATCTCAACTGCATGTGTGACACGTTGCAAAACTCAATGTCTTGGCTTCAGGCTTCTACTGTATGATCCAAATGGAAACTGTCAATCCTGCGCCAAAGATCTTTTAAACCAACTTTGTTAAAGGGCTCTCCGTTTGAGAAAAAGGCTTACAGTGGCATAGCACTGAAGTGGCCACTGGGCATTTAGTGTCACAGGATGTACTTGTTGTTGTTACACAATGCTACTAGGACACTGATGACAGAAGTAAGTTGCTGTTTCCACTCTTTCTAATTTGACACCTCAATGCCACTTCCTAAAATGTTTTTTTAACAGTGATGTTCAATTCATAGTACATTTTTCTAGCTGATTGTTAATACAAATTGAACCAAATGTATAATATATGCTCTGTAATATATGCTGTTTTAGAGGTTGTCAGTAATTTTAATAAAAGTTTGTTCTAAATTTGTTTTTGTAGCACAGGCAAGTAACCCTGTATACAGTTTAGACATCTACATAACTTACTTCAGTTCATGCAGGAAGCAGGAAGTCTCTAGTTGCTCTAGTCTCAAAGCCCTTTCCTGACCTGTGCTCTTAGTAAACTTCTGCTGTGTGTGTCTTTATAGCATTATCTTTTTCCACCATACAAATAATGATATGGCATAGGCAGCATGTGTTATAGTAGTAATCTAACCATTGTTTTTGTTGGGCATTCAAGTACTGAAGTTACGCTACGCTTGTGTGTTTGTGTATCCTGTTGTGCAAAGTTAGTGTGGCTGGTTGCACGACTTGACTGCAACCGTCCCTGACAAAAAAAGGAACTTGCAGTTCATGAAGGTGGCTTCCGTCGGACCGTCACCCACCAGCAGTTTAGTTTGTAACTAACCTGCTATAGTCTGTGGGCCCTAATTTCATTGCTGTGCAAAGTCTAGTCTAATTAAAGCTTGCTTAATAACTATGCAAAATCTATTTGCTAATTTAATACTATGAGAAAGATCCTAAGCACAAACAGCGCTGGGTCAGCCAGAAGCTGTGTCACGCCATGAGGCAGTTAGTTAATGCAAGAGAACTTTGCTTATAGACTTTGCTCAGCATTTAAATTAGGGCCCTCTGGTTTCATGTTTTCTATCATTGGTTAACTTGGGTACTCCATCTTCTACTCAAAATGACCTAAATGCTTACAAAAATACTTTGAACCAAAATTGTATTATCAATTAAATATACAGACAATATTATACAATACTTTCACTGAGGAACATTGTGCAAAAGCACGTTATGCCTACCGTAAATTATCCTGTAAGCCATTTCACAACTCTAAAAATATTTGTAATGTCACAAAGAATAAGTAGTAAAACTATTGCTTAGTTATTATGTATCCTATCGTTATCTTATTGCATTAAGTTCAGTGCTTTAAACACTTTAAAATCTGAAGTGGTATATTTACCGTGATCAATTCAGCATTGTTTTTATATGAGGTTTACACTATAAAACATGACCTCAGAATAATATGAAGGAAATTAAAAAATAAACAATAAATAAACCAACTGTTAAATAATATATTCACTAAAGTCAAGCAGTTCTTAACTATTTAAAAAAAAAGCATCCATTCTGACTGATAATAAACATGCACAAGAAGCTTACTGAAATGAAAATCAGCTACTCATCTTGTCATTCACTTGAATAATATTGCGTAAGTAAATTAAGGCACACTGCGCATGTTTATCATTTAAGACAAATCACTGTTCTTGCAGCTGCATCCAGAGATGCTTTTAAGTATTCATTAACAACTAGTCTCAAATAGTATTCAAACAGCAAAGAATTCTTTCCCTATTCTAAAATCATTCATCCAGAACAGAACAGAGACCAACAGTCTTCTGATGGATGTCACAGGCTTCTGATTTTTCGACAGTACTTAAGGTCATAACGATCTCAAGCACTTGTCCACTGCTCCTGTAACAAACAAAATCACCTTTCATCAATCCAGCACTTTAACCCAGAGCATAAAGGCATTGTTGGGGAAGGCGAACAAACATCTATGACATTTGACTGTCATCGTGAGGTTGCTGGGACGTACCAACCGGTTCAATTTTCACTTCCAGGTTCCACAGCCCTGGTGGTGTCGGAGGAGGTGTTGGTGACACTGTCATTGCTCTCCAGAAGGCTGGCAAAATGGGCCTCGTAGTTACTGATGTTCCTCTTCATGATCTCCATGCACGGACCCAGCAGCCTCTCAAAGGCCATCACATCCATGACTGCAGCATGAGCACAGAGCAAGGCAGTAGGCTTAATGAGTAATGCACATGGGTACAGGTTGGGAGTAAATGTGTGTCTTTACTCTAAAAGTGTACTCTCTGTGTATTTCTAAAAGGCTGCAATCAAAATAAAGGTCATGCACAGGGATGGATTACTGCACGGGCCTACCGGGCCCTGAAGCCCCCTTTGCATGGAATCATTGCCTCAGTATCAACAAATCAGGATGTAGGCTATGAATCTGATTGAATTTAGTATTGGCCATCCCCAAAATGCACCAGAATACAGGAAATCACATCAAACAAATTTTTTTTTTTCTGCGGGAGGACCCCCAAACCCCCCCTCCCACATATATAACAATTAGTGAGGGGCCCTTAATACATCTGGGCCCAGGGCCCCGAAAGTTCATAATCCGCCCATGGTCATGCAGTGTGAAGAACGTAGAAAAAAAGTATCTTTCTATGGGCAACATTACACTGATGCACTGTAATATGTAAAAAAAATATATTTGACAAACATCCCTGTCTGACATGAACAGTCTGAAGAAGACCCTCAAGGATTGAAACGTTGCTCAAATAAAGTTGTCTAGGAGCTTTTAAAACAGTGTGCAGGCCTCTATCCTCCTTTCACAAACATCCCTTAAGACAGGGGTTCTCAAACTTTTTCGGTCATTCCCCACTTTGGAGGTGGGGAATTGTCAAGCCCTACCTGACCCTAGCAACTCTGCAAAATGGTAATGTTATGTATTTATGTTTTTTATTTATATGTTATGTTAAAATATGTTGTTGCATTTTGGTTCCACGTTGCATTTCCCTTCTCAGTCCGCTGGATAAGATGCTATTTTTAATTCAAATGTCGGTCTGTTTATGACTCCTATGTTTGTGTGTGACTATTTTGTTTTGAATCTATGATCAAAAAAAAAAGAAGAAAGGCATAATTATAGATAGAAAAAACACATTTCCTCCTGTTCATCGCGCCCCACCTAACATGTCTCTATTGCCCACTAGTGGGGCCCCAAACCACTGCCTTAAGACATAAATGAAAAAATAAAGAGATATTTCAATACACCTGAATCAAATGTAAAATCTTGAGCGGAAAGCCAAGTGAAGTGAAACCCTGTGTAAGCCTCACACTAGGTGTCATGGAGGGAAGTGTCAGAGCAAACACACTTGGGAGCTGTGTGAGATACCAGAGTACAGCACCTAAGCACTTGACGTTCCCCACAGCATACGCCGACGCCGCTCGTGGTTTGTTGGTGACCAGAGCCAGCTCTCCAAAGTACTGCCCTCGCGTACATGTGGCAATCTCCACCTCGTACATCTCACCCTCCTGCATCACATGACAGGAAACACAGAACAGCGAGTCATCACTGGGGTAAAGGGGTTGCGGTAAGGCTGACAGGGCTACAACTATGCTCCTGAGCTCTGAAACAAGAGTTTGAAAGAGGACAAATATTACCACGTGGGGGTTTTGTTATGTTTTTTTTCCCGACTAAAGTAAATGCTCACTTGCTGTGTAGGTCTCCTGATTGTGATCCTGACCTGTCCAGACTCAACTATGTAGAAGTCGTCTGCACTCTCCCCCTGGTGGTTACAGTGAATAATGTTGCATAAACGTCATATTTATTTTCACTATGGGCCATCATTGAACTGAATGACTTTTAATCCAGAGAATATCTATATTATGTGGATGAGTGGATGTGTGAGATGAACCCACCTCAGCAATGATCTGCTGCCCGTCTGTGTACTGTCGTGGGACAAGCACATCCACCACTTTCATCCGTTCATATGTCTACAGAGAAGGAGAGAAGCTGTGGGTATTCTGTATTCTCTTTAGGAGCTCAGTAACAATCGAGGGTGAACAGGACAGCATTCGTGTTTACCTCCAAGGATGACAGCAAAGGGACTGTCTGGATGAAATCATCGTACATTTTCCTCTTCTTGGCATTGTTTTTCACAATTATCCGCCTGAAGGTCTGCCTGTCCTGGAACCACAGAGCCGCAGTTTGCTCAGCACAACTTCATAACTCAGCAAAACCCCTTCCTTTAGTGAGGTGAATAATTCTGGATATATCCACTCTCTCAACCCCTGGGTTAACATCTCAGTAGAATAAACGTTTGCTCCGCATACTGGACAAAGCAACAATTATCCCTCAATTCACATAGATCTAAAAGTCCAGCAGAGGGTGTCATTGCTCAATATACACTATTCAGACTCACAAATGACCATGATCATAAGGAAGAAATGGCAAAGTTTCAGAAAGGAAATGAAGGCCTGTCCCTCACCAAGCACCACAGGGCTCCAGAAGTTCTGGCAATGATAGTGGTGGCTCGCGGCGTGTTGTACATCAGGGCGAGCTCCCCGAAGCTCCCGTGGTTGTCGTAGGTGCCAACCAGGCGTGTTATCCCGTTATCCGTTACATGGACATCATAAATCCCACTAATATATTCATTAGTATATCCATCAACACAAGAGCATATTCATTATAGTCCGGCAGCCCAGAGCCTTTTGATTAAACGAAAAGTGTACCAACATTTGAGCACAGGGGCATCCAGAGGATGATCTCTCATATGCAGATATGGATGTCTGCCGGAGCCCGCAGCTGCATTTGGCCCCTGGGGGCCTCAAAGAGGGCTGAAAAAATGTGTTCGATCAAACATTCAAAAGTAACATCTCAAACCAATTTGATATGAACCGGCAGGTCACACAGAGTACTGAATGGCCCCTGCCAGACTAATTACTTGCTGCAAAGGGCCTGCCAGACATTCCTCAATTGTGGCCCCGATATTCAATATTATACAATTGACCTAACTTAAAATGTTGAGAGTTCCACTTCAAACAGTTTCTGAACCAATTGTGCACATCCACAAAGTACAACCATCAGCATACCAGACAAATGTTCTGCTGCTTAAGGTCCACCAGACACCCCTGAAATGCAGTCCCCTCATACTATATCGATTCACCTTCAGTACATAATGAAAGAACCACATGACAATAAAAAATTTGAACATTCACAGAGCACAAGTGCACCATAATTTAGGTTAGTTCAAACATTGCCATTAGACTTACAACTCATTTAGAGTAATTGATTAAAGGGCTATAGCTTATGGCCTGGGAAAGAAAGATTAACTGCAAAGTTCAAAGTGATATTGTATGTGTTACTGTATATAAGTATAATTATATAGCATAGTTACTGTGCTAAAGTATAAGTATAGTAAGTAAGTTCTAGCTATTGTATTTATCATGGAAAAGTATTTTTTTCTCCCTAATTTATTTCAAAAAGTGAACCTTTCATATATTATAGATTCATTGGAAATAAAGTGAAATATTTAAAGCTATTTTTTGTTTTAATCTTGATGGTTACGACTTACAGCTCATGAAAACCAAAAATCAGTATCTCAAAATATTAGAATAAAGAGTTTATAATTCAGAAATGTTGACCAATGGAAAGAAATTAACTAATCTGGCTAATCTAAAATAGCTCATTTATACAGTCAATACTTGATAGGGCTGCTTTTGCACAAATTACTGCATCAATGTGGCTTGGTATGGAGGCAATCAGCCTGTGGCACTGCTGAGGTGTTAAGGAAGCCAAGGTTGCTGATAGCGGCCTTAAGGTCATCTGTATTGTTGGGTCTGGTGTCTCTCACTTGTTGTCTGGCCAGTCAAGCACAGCAATACCATGGTAAGCAAACCAGTTACTAGCAGTGTTGCCACTGTGTTGTGGTCTGGCCAGTCAAGCACAGCAATACCATGGTAAGCAAACCAGTTGCTAGCAGTGTTGCCACTGTGTTGTGGTCTGGCCAGTCAAGCACAGCAATACCATGGTAAGCAAACCAGTTACTAGCAGTGTTGCCACTGTGTTGTGGTTTGTACATGTTTAAGGTTGTTGCCTTTATTCTGTGTTCAGATTTGTTTAATTTAGTCTATTACATTTGTACAAAAGCGTCTGCTAAGAGCCTTAAGCATAAGCATGTACACTGTGTACTAACGAATGTGTTAAAAACAATACAACTTGCGTTGTTTCTTAACACATCTCTATGTCCAGATAGGGACAACACATTCATTTTAAGAGTGTAGTGTTTGTAGTTTGATCAAACGCACAAAGAATAACACTTTGGTTGAGGTGAAGTGTGTGTGTGTGTGTGTGTGTGTGTGTGTGTGTGTGTGTGTGTGAAAGAGAGGTGGTGGTGTGTGCATGTCTGTTTGTTGCATTTCTTGATAACTAACAGGTACAAACAGGTTACTCTAATTCCTTCGTACCAAGAAACGAAGGGTGTTTTTAAGTCTGTGGTTAAGGAGTGTGAAATGTATCTACTTAAAGAAACATGGCACTGTTTACTAAACTACTGGTGTGATTTAGGAGTACGCCAAGCAGTAAGATAAAATGCTACGTCAATTAGCCTTATTCACCCAGCAGCCAGAACGAGGCTACAGGGTACATTTGCCATTACACCTCAGTCCAGCAGATGGTGCTAATGCACTCCGTTTGCAAACTGCCAAAAAAAACTCACTAAAGAAGAACAGGCCAGCCAGTAGGCCAGCGAACCCTTCTTCTTTTTCGGTGAGCTTTTTTTTGGCAGTTTGCAACATCTGCTGCACAATTTTGTTCTGCCAAAAGAAAGACACATACATGAGTAGAGGTGTCCAATTGTTTGATCTTTTATCTACCTCTAAATTGTGTTTTTCCACCTTTAAGTAGCATACCATTCCTAAACAATTCTAAATTAAGCTTGTCTTTTTACAATTGTCTTTAGTTTCATATTGTATTGCAACACAGTTTATCCATATTGCGCTGCATTATGGTGTCAGTGACCAATTGGCTTGCGGCAGGAAGCAAAGATTAGTCACACCGCATGCCATGTAAACGAGTTAACAATGAACTTAGATTAATGTAGGAATTGAATAATGATTGTGTGGCCTATGAGGGAACACCCAGTGATGCCCTTGGTACCATCAAATGGTAGCCTATAGCGATGTGGTCAGGATACACACCGGTATACCGTGGTCTGCCTTACCAGTGACCATGTCATGGTCTGCCTGATTACGGAATTACAGATTTATAGTCTTTTTTACCACTACACCCGTTTGTGGATGTGCACAGTTGGTTCAGAAACTGTTTGAAGTGGTACTCAATTATACAATATCAATTGTATGATATTGTATATTGGGGCAGCATTTGAAGGGTGTCTGGCAGGCCCTTTGCAGCAAGTAATTTGTCTGGCATTGTGATTTTGGGGTTCGGTGGGATGTGCTTTTTCATTTCAAGGTGGTTTCATGTGGTACCTCCTTCATTTTATCTAGGCCATATCTGAGGGGCCGTTTTTGTCTGCCAGGCCCTTCACAGCGGATATTTTGTCTGGCATATCATGTTCATATCAGATTGGTTTGAGATGGTACTTTTGAACACATTTTTTCAGCCCTCTTTGAGGCCCCCAGGGGCTAAATGCCACTGCGGGGCTCCGGCAGACATCCATATCTGCATATGAGAGGTTATCCTCTGGATGCCCCTGTGCTCAAATGTTGGTACACTTTTCGTTTAATCAAAAGGCTCTGGGCTGCCGGACAATTAATGCAGATGTCAAATAATGCTAATTTGGCAAATTTTCCCTATACCCACAGTTCTGCACAAATTAATCCCATATAGATATGGACAATTGCTGAGTCTGTTCCTTCTGTACCATCAACAATGTGTGAACTCTACCTTTGAATCACATAGAAATTATCCCCATCTTCATGCTGCTCAATAATGTGCTCCCCTGCAGCCACAGGTCTTTCAAACATGGCATCCAGGACCCTAAAAAACTCATCCTGCAGAGATGGGGAAACATATTTCTAAACTTATTTCTATGTTGCATTGACCCCGTAGACAATTTGCTGCAGCAGGTTACAACAAACAAGCACTACTTCCTTCAAAGAGCCTGCGGGCCTAGACACATTTTCACAAGTTAAGGATTTAGGCTTATCATAATTTATTGAGTTGGGTAACAACATTTGGGATTTATTCAATCAAGTAACCTTATCAACTGCTCCGAGACACAGTGTCTAGTAATGCTGCTTTTCTGTAGCGTACCTGCTCCAAACTTTTAAAGAGAACAATATATTTGCAGGCCTCTAGCAGTCTTTGCCTCTGTTCATCTGTTTTAAAATGAATGACCTGCAAATAAAAGTGAGATGTTGTAATTTGTGCATTGAGTTTATCGGTAGGTATGGAATAGGCTGGGTGAAGAATCACTGAGACATGGTGATAACTGACACAACTCAGATGGTCAGAGTAAAGATCTTACCATTGGCTCCCTGCTCTCTTCTTCCTTGTCAGGGTCATATGACTCAGCACACACTACAAAACAGAGGAAACAAGGTAAACATATTCACAGAGTAAGGGAATAAACATATTGCTGTGTGAACCTTATTCGCCTTATTTCACCCAGCGGCCAAAACGAGGCTACAGGGTACACTTGCCACCACACTTCAGTCCAGCAGATGGTGCTAATGCACTCCGTTTGCAAACTGCCAAAAAAAAAAAGCTGACGGAAAAAGAAGAAGGGTTCGCTGGCCTGCCCATAGATATTAGAAAGTATTGGGCTCCAGAAGGTACGTAAATAGTGCCGCCATCTTGGTGGGGGCAACAATAACTGGAGGCCAATGGAGAAATATGTGACTCTGACTGGAAATCCGACAGATGTCTCTGATTGCCGGCAAATGTTGCCCATAGACAGTAAACGTGTAACCCTCAGCAATATGGCGGCTGCGTTTACATATGCCACCTAATAGAACTTAAGCCCAATGCGGTATCTAGCTTTCTAATATCTATGGGCCAGCCCATAGGGCCTGCCAGAGTAACTTTCTTCTTCTTCTTCTTCAGTGAGATTAATTTTTTTGGCAGTTTGCAAACGGATTGCATTACCACCATTTGCTGGACTGAAGTGTGATGGCAAGTGTAGCCTCGTTCTGACCGCCGGGTGAATAAGGTGAATTCTAACCATTTTATGATCCCTTCAGGCTTAAAAGGTTAATCCAAACTAGAAAACAACATTGAGGCAGTAATTGGAACTATGGCAAATAAAAGTTCACAGTAACATTAGTTAGGCCAATTGACGGTATAATGTTTTCACACTTTCCTCTTAGTCTAAGCGAATTAGCCCGGAAGAGGGTCAAAGGTGGCAGTAAATAGACCAAAAGCATATTTGGTATCATTTGAATCATTATTTTATGTTGATTAAAAAATTGGTGCCTACAACACCAATCCTTACAGGAAAAAAGTTACAGAGCTTCGAATGGACCATGGTACAATGATTACTGCCCAAAATCTTATGCTAGCACATTTCGATATTAGCCAATATCTCCCATGCCAGTGGAAACATCCACATCAAACCTGGTATACTTACTCACTATAAGGGCTCAATAAACGGATTGGGTACTTGGTCTTGGGGTGAAAGGTCAAGGTTGCATGGGGTCACACAAATTCACATACAGTGTTAGTGCCTGGATCTCCAAAGTAAATCGATGGATCTTAATTAAACCTTACGCAGTTATTCATTATAAAGTAAATTATATTGACAACAATGTGTGATGGACTTTCCAAACTCACAGGTGAAGATTTCTACAGCCTCTTACGTAAATTCTTACTTTTAAAATCAAGTAATCAGTAAAGTAACTACGGAGTAATCAGTATTCCGATTACTTTTTCAAAGTAACTGTGGCAACACAGCACATAATATATTTCTGTATTTGTACCAGGAAAGTAAAACAGATTCAACCATTCATTTGTTTGACTCTGCCTGCTATTCGGTTATTAAGTGATGACGCAATAATGGGATAATAAATCTCTTTACAGGTCCAACGGCTTTCAGAGCCGCTCTCCATAGACAGTAAAATAAACATTTTTTTCCACTATTCAGAGTAACCTTTAAGAAAATTGTCACTCTCACTAAAGCGGAGGTGATAGTGACAAGCAAAGAGCAAAGCAGAGCGCTCTATAATCTTTGGTGGAAGTTGCGAAAGGCTGCCTGCGCTAGTAAACATTTTTTGAAGGAAAAGGTCTTGGGCCTTTGACTTGGGACTTAACTGAATAGCCTCATATAACTTTGAAATAATTTGACCTTTACCTTTGACCCCATGGCCTTTAGTGCATGTAGGCTTTATTAACTCATTGAATGCCAAGCTGTTTTCGGGAGCTTTGTCCTAGAGTGCCAGCAATCTAGACCATTGTTGATGATTTTTGTACAGCCACAGCATATTCCGTGTTATAGCTATGAACACATACAATAGCTCGATTAAAAGGTGAGACTTTAAGCTCTCGGTGGGTGCAAAGAAATCCCAAGCTAAACAGTGGCTAGTTTTCATCAAAATCGCTGTTTTTTTTATAGAAATGGAGATATAACGTCTTTCATGAAATATGAAGTGTTGCCTGTTACTTACTTGTGTAAACTTTCCGGGAATTGATCAGCGAGACCTGGCGAGACTGCCACCTAGTGATAACCCACGAAAATGGCCTGGTTTTGACCTGACGTGCATGCGTCACTGATTCGACCCAAAGCGGCAACCGAGTTATAATAAAATGTCCAGATAAAATGTCCAGATTGTGCATTTTCATGAGTTTTTGATCGTCATATATTTCATTTCCATTCATCACAGAGTTCCCAAAATCACATATAAGGTGTGTTAGAGTGTATAGTTTCGTAATCTACATTATCTGGTGGTTTTGTGTGCAAAAAGTGGAATTAATTGTCAAAAAATTAGAAGAAAATGTGAAAATCACTTTTCAGACTATATAATCGCTTATTTTAACACATACAGGAAAAAAAACACTAAAGATGGATCGTGAAAATTTGAAGACAAAACAAATCTTGTTCCTTAGACTCTATATTAGCAAAATATGTAAAAAAAAATCTAATTTTACATGAAAATCCAGCGGGACCCTATTTTCCAAACACAGCGTACTGTACTATTACCATTAGAAGCTGCTACCAGGAGCTGTTAACGTTCCTGCCTAAATTAACGTTAGCCGCTAATTTATGTTAGAGTTCTAGCCCTTTCTACCCAACCCTGGAATAAACTTTAAGTGAACTCAACCTACCTGACACTCGTCTTGCAAACCTGTTGATGACTGGGGCTAATAAATAAATAAAATTAATGTTAACGATCATGTTACATAGAATCAACATTGGTGTTTGGGTTCATATTAACATTAGCTTCTAACTGGCACATTTCTTGATGCTAACAGTTGTCTTATGCAAGCTAACATTTAGAATTACGTTACGTTACCAACAAATTCCTCGTCCTCATCCTCGGAGCCGATCTGCATAGCTTCGTTGTTGAACTTCACCTTTTGCCCCTTCACTTTACTTTCGTTGTTCTTCAGCTCGGCGAAGTACTGCAGGGCGAAGTCGCATATATTCCTTGGATGATTTCGGATCACTTCAATAGTGAAACCCAGCAATATCTCCTTTAGCCCCTCTGGGATTGGAACGTTACTCATTGTGAAGGCACGGTTAACGTATCCCTAGTTAGAGTTCTAACGTTAATCTCGTTAACGTTAACGTTAATCACGGCTCTTCAGAGTGCTGCAAAAAGTTCCATTCACATGAATGGGCCTTCCCAACGTTCGGGCCTAGAACTATGTTAAATGACAACGGGTTGATTAACGTCTTTTATATCCCTCCGCAAGAATTCCGTTGTCTTATTGCAATGGAATTTCATTGAAAGGGAAAAGTAAGCTAGTAAAACGTTGCCACGCAACACCTGAAACTGTCAAGTTCTATCTGTGTGGCGAACTATTTATTTTGTCAGCGGAAGACACGAAACGGTAGCAAAATCATTTTTAAACATTCATTGTGTTAGGTTTCTTTTCTCGTTTTGGCAAGTAGCCGTTTTGGCAAGTAGCCGTGTAATAAGCTCCTCCGCTGCGCGTCGGGGTTCTGTTCTCCCTGTCGGGACTTATTTTCTGATAATTACCGGCGGACAATACATTATCCCTTACCTAGTACACCACCAAGTAGAATTTTAGTAGCAGCTAGGCCTACTTTAAATGAACGCAATGTTGAACTATAACGTTAACTCTTATTAACACTATATTATTTTTTGCTAGCACCACAAACTGGAGGTTTAGGAAGTTCTACTGAGGTAAATTATTGCCAACAAAAAAAGAAAGAAAGCTGACTAGCTAGTTGGAGTTTTAGGATGAGTAGGCCTAAACAAAAACAACTGAGAGACCTCGGTAAAGACAGAGAATGTCTAAGGTAAAGATGATGGACGTCAGAGATTCGACACATTCACAAAATCCATGTAGGCACATGCAAGGCCTTACAGTAAATCATTTAACAACTTTTGCTCATGATTAATGATTTATGGTAATAAATAACATCCATTTATCCTAGCCTACTTGGCCAATGTAAATCCAAATCCAAAATAATTATTTTGGTTATGGGATTTGGCAGATGCAGCCACATAGGCTATTTGTAAATACAAACAATACAAAAGATACATTTTACAGTGAACTGTAAAATGTTGCTAAGACGACATTAAGGAGAATAGCAATGATAAACAACAATGTCAATTCAATAAATAGCATATTTAAATATTGACACAAATACAAAAAAAATACATTTATGCTTAATTACAGGTAACTTAGTGCATGTTGAACAGATAGACCCTAGGTCTGATATAACAGAAGACCACTTTTTGACCGCATTGATTTGATATATTTCATTAACAAATAATCAAATAAAAGCATGAATACCTTTGGACTTTTTTTAAATGTCCAAACACTCCTGATACACACACAGAAATATTCTCCACATGGCATAAGGCCAATTTTAGCAGAACATCCACTCCGTTCTTATTATAGAATTTACAATATTAAAAAATCAAATAATTCTAAGAAGCCACCTGACCATTTGGCCTTCTCAAACACATGTGATGGGCACAAAACACCCACTGTGATTATATAAAACTTTAAATATATAAAAAAAGAATCCAATAAATCTATGGAGCGAACATGCAGTCTATTTGGCTATTGATGTCATGGAGATGTATCCTCTCATCCTCTCATCTAACTCTGGGGTTGATTGCAGATAAGCTCATTTTTCCAAAGTGTTCCTTAAAGTATAGGCCTACCTTTTCGGGGGGGGGGTCATAGTCCACAGTCACATATGACCACATTTTATGGCAATGCTTCATGCTTCTCACCTCTACATCACTAACATCTGCCACAACTAGGGTGTGCTGTTGTGAACCTTGTCACAATCTCCATCTGCAAGAGTGTAATTCAATTCAAGGCCAAAAACTGTGTATCTTCATCTACATATATACCAGCTATCTATGGGGAACACCAACCCACACAATCTATAACCGTCACCAAAATGTCACCAAAATATTAACAATAGTTTGATGATATATCACTGCGTCGTGCTAAAATTCTGGATTGTTCAAAAAATTTCTCAGAGTCAGCAGTCAGTCAGAAATCTCAGAGAGCTTTATTCACAGTACCGGAGACCTACGCCGTGTCGCTAACAAGCGCAGTCTAAAGATACAGAGAAGTCACACATCTTATAGGACTTGTCAAAGCACCCCTTGTTGTATGTCAAATATTCACTGACCCCATCACCCAAACTCGTCCAACATTGTACAAAAGGATGTATCCCTTAACAACCGACATCAGTGACATTTATCCAAACTTTGACTTAACATACATGCAGGCGCCAACCTCCTTAATGAAGATGGCAGCTCCATCTCAGGGCCCCCTCTATCCAAACCAGCACATAGGCCCAATCACCTTGAGAAAGATTATCAAATGCTAAACATCTCTCATCATCCCAATTTCTGTTCACTTCTATGAATAACTTGCTCACAAACAAAAGTAAAAGAGCACATGAGTAAAATATACAGAACACACATGTATGGTTTTCTTGCACACATATTTGAAAGGTTAAAATTTCATATTTTCAATTTTTTGAGCTAACCACTGTACTGACTCAAGTTATACCTCAAATGTTGTTGAGGGCAGCAAGGAAGTTTCCCAGTGTTGTGCCCCAGACTGGATAGTGTTTACTGAAGCCGCTTCATCTAATGTCTCACTTCAGTAACAGACAAAATAACATCAACAAGCAGCACTTCAGGAGTGTACTCGGGTTGAATATATTGTCAATAGAACATAGAACATATTCAGGTCAGTTGAATAATATCGACAGAAAGTCAGCCTTTAAAGATGGGCCCCTAATTTAAATGCTGCATTGGCAAAAAGCAAAGACAGCCAGTCTCATGCATGAACTAAAACTATAACGTGACATGTGGGAACATTTAGCTGACCCACCAATGTTTGAGTTTAGAATCTCACCCATGGTGTTCAATCAGCAGATTTTGCCCTGCTATTACATTAGCTTTAGAATTTGTATTTTGCCCGACATTTAAATTAGGGGCTGATTTATGGTTGAGCACAATTAAACATAATAGTTAAAAGTGAACTTTATGACAACACGTTTACCAAGCTTTTTATACACCTGACTGGGATTTAAAACACAGGCTTTCTCCTGATAAGTCTCTGTGTGAGTGTGTAGATTTGTTTGAATCATGTCTGTGTGAGAGATACAGAATGACAAATAAACAAATAAACATATTTGTTGCACAATTGAAGTTCATGGAGCATCTGTAAAGCATTCACCATGCAGATTCAGTTCAGATCTTTGGTAGCCGGCAGAAAATAATACTTTTGATTCACCCTGTTGATTTTGTTCTCCAACTCCTGGCTTGTGAAGAGCGATGACCCCCTTCCATCGGCCTGGCAGACAGATAGGTGACAAGGATAATGTCTCTAATACAGGTGTTTGCATTTTGTTAACCACCTGCAAACATTAAAAATAGATTTCACAGTTTTCAAAATCCTTAGTGAAACAAACTCAGAGGGAAATTTTGCACCCATAATAATGACAGGTTATCACATCTTTAGTTGTGTAACTAAGTAAAACAAAAAACAGCTTGTTATACCGTATGGTTATGCCCATTAAAAACAAAACAATAACCTCACCCAGTGCCATCTAGTGGCAACACTCGGGTGGATTGATGAACTATATTTGTAAAAATATAATGTAGGCCCCTATACTGTTTAATGTGCAAAAAATAAATACATAATGAAACGTAGGCCTATTATTGATCATTCATCACTGTGGCATCTTGGTGAGACTGATAACCGTATTATCTATGGGCGGTAGGTGCTAAACGCACTGATATGCTATTGGATTTCCTAACAGGAAGTACATGTCATGTGACAGTAGTCGTCTACTTGACTGAGAATCAGCTGATCCGTTCTGGACGTATTCGTGATTCAATACTGCGGGATTTGGTGCCTGAATAGCACGGCAAATATATCAGTAGATTCAGCGTTTTACCCAAGAATTACTACAGGCAATTGGTGCTTTGTGTTTATTAACCGTTTTAACACTAGAAATTTGACATTATCTATCAAGAACCATGGCGCTAAGCGACGCAGATGTCCAGAAACAGGTAAGCGAGCTAGCTGACAACGTTAGCCAGCGATGGTTTGGAACGAGACATTTAACCTTCAGAAGGATGCTTGAAAGCTCCGTTATCATACAGTGTCCGATGGTTAAAGCGCTGCTGGCATATATATATGTTTAATCGATATTGTGGCAAGGGAGGGGTAACGTTATGGTAATGTAGCAGATATGTTTAAAAACGGCAATGCCTTGTAACCAGCTAGCTAACGATATGGCAGTACCGTCAAGTCAGTGGGCCCTTCTGTAACGTTAAATATATAATGTTTATTTACCCACTCGTATAATCACTCCTACCCATAAAGCGGCATTGAATAGGATCTTTACTATTAGTATTTCACTGCCCTTTGAAAAAAGTCACATGACTCGCTGTTGTGGGTTGGCCTCACTTGATCATGGGGTGGTCAGCAATAAGATAAAGCATATTTATCTTTCTTTTTCGTGAATGTTAACGAATGTTTTTGTGTCAGAATTCCTCCAGGAATAGAAAAGGAATAACCAGGAATTCTTTACCACATGTGCTAATTACCTCTATTACCCCAACTTTCAACCTAGTCTTTAATCTGTCATAGCACACTGCCTGGATGATTGTCGTAAGACTAGCAAATACTACACCTTAGTGAAAGGTGACCGAGTTAATTGTATGGTTAGGTATCAGATTCACATTCATGTGCTAATTTGCAGTTTGAAGATGTCTTTCACCCCAGGTATCTCAAGACATTTCAACAACATGTTTGATTCATAAAAATGAAGTACTATATTTGATGGCTGATTGTTTTTTTTTCTCTCAAATAGATCAAGCACATGATGGCCTTCATTGAGCAGGAGGCCAATGAAAAGGCGGAGGAAATTGATGCCAAGGTAAAAAGCAGCACTCCCTCATGAGTAATCTCTCTATCACAAACACTGGTAGAGGGATTCCTATTTCCATATTTTTTATTTTGAACAACAGTTTTGAGTTTTCTGGACATTGGGCCTATATTTTATGTACACAGTTCCTTGGCTTTTATCAAGCTAAAGAGAATGTCTTCCATTAGATGTTGTGTGTCACCCAACCTTTACGTTGTGTTGTTGCAGTTAGCACTCAAATTTGATCATGTTAAGAAATAATAATTAATTTGATGGTGCACTGTAAGAAATGCCGAGGGTGAATTCTGTAGTGCTGCCCAGATGACTCACACACCCCAATGTCCCCATCTGCAGGCCGAGGAAGAGTTCAACATCGAGAAGGGACGTCTGGTCCAAACGCAGCGCCTAAAGATCATGGAATACTATGAGAAGAAGGAGAAGCAGATCGAGCAACAGAAGAAAATGTGAGTCATACACAGATCCTCAAACCCCTCCCCCAGCCAGCACCACTCCTTGTGCCTCCCCTTACAGTAAATGGAAATTCCCACTAGGCCTGAACTATAATTAATAACTTCCTATTTGTCACACTTGGCCAGTTGAGTTGTTGAGTCTTTGCTGTTTCTCAGGTCTGTGTTGTGTTGAATGACCAACATTATTCCACTCTCTCACCTACAGTCAGATGTCCAACCTGATGAATCAGGCCCGCCTCAAGGTCCTGAAGGCTCGGGATGACATGATCTCAGTAGGTGTTGCTCATAGTACATCTGAGCTGCGATAACTTCATGTCAATGATGAGCTGTTATGATAAGGCTCTCTTTCTCTCTGTGTGTGTAGGACTTACTGAATGAGGCTCGTCAACGACTTGGTAATGTGGCAAAAGACCCTGCCAGGTACCCAGCCCTGATGGAGGGACTTTTGCTCCAGGTGAGAAGACTGTCTGTTACTCTTGCGTAAAGGAGATCTATGAACATACAGATTTATAATTAAGATTTTTGTTGTCTTTAATTGTGACTTCTTAGATATGTCAAATCATTTGTACCTTATTAAATTATTTGTATCTGTTTCCTGTACCTTATCAGGGCTTCTACCAGCTACTCGAGCCCAAAGTGACCATCCGGTGCCGTAAGCAAGATGTGGCTATGGTACAGGTCAGTGATACTGGTCGTCACATTACTTTTTCTTTTAATATCCATCAGGAACCCATTGGAATATTTCACTAAAGACCTACAGGGATAAAGGGAAGGAGATGTTGAGTATACAGGGTTTTTTAGACTGTCTACCTGGTATGGAGTAAGTCTGAAATGATTATTGCTGATATGTTTGTTCTCAGGCTGCTGTGCAGAAAAACATCCCCATCTACAAAAATGCGGTGAAGAACAACATTGAGGTCCGCATTGATCAGGATCACTTCCTCTCTCCGGAAATGTAAGGGATTCTTCTTCATTGTAATATCATAATTTTAAGACTCTGTTTACTGTAATTTTGTGTCTTTGAATGTAGTGTGTCTGTTTGTTTGTGTGTGTTCACAGCTCTGGAGGTATTGAAATCTACAATGCAGATGGGAAAATCAAAGTCTCCAACACCCTGGACAGCAGGCTTGATCTTATGGCCCAGCAGGTAAACCCTACGGTTGGCTGTGGAATTTAAACACTAAGGAGCATCTACAGAATTCCATTGGCTAAAATAGTATACATATATTACTCAAAACTCCAAGACTTCACACACGTTAGACACATTTAGGATGGGTTATACTCCTCTTGCTGTAAGTCGCTTTGGATAAAAGCATTTGCTAAATTAATAAATGTAAATGTATACCATAAAGATGTAATGTAAATGTATACCATACTTGCTCCAGACTTTTACATAATTATATAATACTGTTTTTACTATACATTATGGAAGACAAATGAAACTAAGGCAATTCATATTTAATGATCAACTGTAGAAAATGAGTATTACATGTTTTCTCTGTGAAGGTGGAGTAGTTGACCTGATGAAGGTCCATGCAGCTCTATTTTGCAGTGTCAGTGGCAACTATACAAGACTGCAACAGTCTGTAGGAAATCAAACAAACATGTGACTCTAAACGTGGTCTCTCTTCTTTCAGATGATGCCGGAGATCAGGGTGTCGCTCTTTGGCCCCAACCAGAACCGGAAGTTCATGGATTAATGTGTGGTACTGCCCAACAGAGCAGAGCAAATGACCGCATACCAAGGGCAACGAGTCCAGTATTTGGTGTTGTGTTGTTTGTTTTTGATTTTTTTTATTATTATTATTTTGGCTGTGTGAAAGACCTCATCCTCATGTCTGTCTGTGTATGTATATAAATGTTGATGTTCCTTATGAAACAGAAGAAAAGACCAAATGTGTTTTAGTGCTACTTCTACTGTTTTTCTTCTGGTCTGTCCACTTCTGCTCAGTGATCAGCTTATGTTTACACAACTCATCAGTCCAGTGAACAGTGACCATTAGACACAGAGACACGCTTATTTTGCTGTTGAGCTTCTGTAACTGTTGCCTGGATACCTCCTATTCAGACACACTCACAGCAGTGCAGAATCCCAGTGCTTCAATTGGTCATATTGAGATGAGTACATTGCAAACCTTTCTTGCCCTTGCTGTAGCCACATACACATAGCACTTGAGCAAGGCATAGAAAAAAACCTTACAATTAGGTCTAGGGCAACGGAAACAAGAACCATCTTGCACAGAGAAACTAATTCTCTTGTATCAGTTCCCTAATTGCAGCATAGATGATTTTACACCCCCAAAGCATGTACACTGTGCAGATTGTGTTCAATAGCGGTAAGATGCATTGTAGAGAATAGTTGGTTATTTCTTTGTTATGGAGATAAGATGAAGAGCATTACATTTTCTTGGTCAGATTTTTAAATTGCTTCCACTACACACTTAACTGCGTCTTCAGTCCAACTGGATGGTTCTGTCATTCTCTGTAATACAAGGTATGTGCTGTGTCTCAAAATTGGGTATGCATATTCATATATTTAAGGCTGTGATGTTGTTTTATTTTTCTTGGTCTAAATGCTTCCGAGTGGAAAGGATTATATTGATGTTCAAGAAATATATATAATTAAGAGTAAAAGTTTTGTGTTGTCTTTTTTTTTTTTTGCTACTCATACTCAAGTGTTCTATATCCAAACTGAAACACACATTTGCACAATGCTGGGGAAGCCTGTGATTATAAATGCCCATCCTATTTCCCCCAAAATTGAGTCATTTTATGGTCTAGCAGTGGTCACAGGCTTGATTGTTGTAACATTTTTTGTTGACCCGTCTCCAGCTAGTGGAGGAATTCAGCTGACAGATGACTGCTTGAAATGAGTTAGTGTTGTCTATACACAAGAACATTGTTTGCCAGCCAGACTAGGAAAAGCCTACTATGGAGCTTACTGTTTGCCAAGGGATAGATTTGGTCCCTCTAAATTTTAGGCAGGACGTATGTAAAGGGAATGCCTTTTAGTCGCAGCCTATATTCACTCATTGCAAGTTGGAATGGAGTGAGTAGAGTTAAACATGGTGTGAATTTCACTTCTCATTCAATCTTCACTTGAAGGTCCTTGGAGACGCATCATGGTAATGGTAAGTTTTACTCTGAAAGCTCAGGATTATAACTGGGTTGTACTCTGCAGTTTTTATATTTAATAGTGTGTTTTGAAATATTTTCATCAACATGTTTCAGTATGATACTTGCTGTGTATAGGATATACAGTTTTATCTGATTTAGATAACTCAATAGCATTTTTCCTATTTGCCATTCACTAGTAGGCTAGTACCTTTGGATCTGTTTGTAACTCTAGAATGCTGCCTTTCCAATGAATGTTAGACACATCTGTATGTAGGCCTGCATGTGCTATAAGTATTGTGGGTGCACTCTTGTGACGGGCACGCACACACAATCAGAAAATTCTTAGGAGGAAGCACAGCTGCGAATTAGTAGTGTATTCATGATTAGGCTACCCACCTGGCATATAGTCTCTTCCTTTTTAAAAAACAATTATTTATTTTTGTTTTATTAGACACCACCTATTGTTTAACAAGAGCATATGTACATCTTCCCAATTTACACTACCATTAGGGATGTAGTGGAGGCTAAACGCATGTAAACACTACGCACCTCCTGAAATTCGGAAATATCGTTTACGCACCATTGCGTTTATCCACCTTTTAAATAGTATACCGTTCATAAACAATTCTAAATTAAGCTTATGTCGTTTTACAATTGTCTATAGTTTTATATTTCATATTGTTGAACCTGGCCTGCGCAACACAGTTTGTCCATATTGCTCTGCATTATGTTGTCAGTGACCAATCGTCTTGCGGCAGGAAGCAACAACGATTAGTCACACCGCATGTCATGTGGGCCTAATTGAGTTAATGGATTTTTTAAATGGATATAGGCGTACTCCGATTTCTGAAGCGTCAAGACAGCATCCCTCATACTGATTATGCCAGAAAACGGCCTCGACTACAAGCCAAGTGAGTGAGTCCCTGAAACAATACAAAACTGAGGTTAGGCTACTTTTGCGCGGTAGATTTAATTCATGCCACTGAGTCAACAAGGCACGGTGTTGACATTATTAGCAAATATGATTACTAGGTTACTTCAGACAGGAAGTTGCAAGTCACCTCTACCTTTTTCCATTAGCATATGTTACAAGTAAAATTCAGGATTTAAAGTCAGATAGATAACTGGTTGTTATGTCTATCTCTTGGCATTAAGCCACTGCTCCCTTTGCTAGTAATGTTAAATAATATTGACCAACCACGGGAAACCGCGTTTGCGATGTAGCCTGGAATAAATTTAATTTCTCATAATTAGCTCACCAATAAAATACAATCTTTGGTAGGCTACAAAGTCATCACAACTAATTGTGGATGATGCTACATGGCTTCACATCCCATAAAGTCCTTAGAAAAATAACTGAGCAAGTTTACTCTGACTGGCTACCATATGAAACTAGAATGCATCTTCAAGGAACTGCAAGAGTGGGCTTGATCAGGTGTAGTTTGACCAAAACAATGTTTTAGTGGTTGCCAATCTGCTGCTAGAGTAGTTGAGATGGTTGCTAGGGTGTTGCTAGGGTATATTTAGTGGTTGCTATTCCAAATAAAGTGGTTGCTATGCTGGTTGCTAGGGTAATCATGTTGGTTGCTATGGTGGTTGTTAGGGTCACATTATAGTGGTGGTTGCTAGATTGTTGGTAGAGTTCATATGGTGGTTGCTATGCTAAATAATGCTGTTGCCATGGTGGTTGCTAGGGTAATCATGTTGGTTGTTATGGTGGTTACTAGGTTGACATTATAGTGGTAGTCGCTAGGTTGTTGCTAGAGTAGTTAAGATGGTTTCTAGGGTGTTGCTAGGGTACATGTGGGTGATTCTCACGAAACCGTCAACTGAAAGATTTCTGACATAGAATTTTTCAAAAGATATGTATGAATAAATTTCCTTTTGAGACATCTGAATTAAAGTGTAAAGGTGTTGTAAATATTACTTTTCTCACAATATTAGGCTTTTTAATATATATTTATTTATATTTTCAAGACTAAGTCCATCAGAACTTCTCATTACCGCAATAGATCATTACATGAAATATAACATAGAAATATAATTCTTTATGCATTTTTTTAAATGGATCATTAACATTAATACCAAGGTCAACATAAAACATTTTTAAAAGTTATTGTTAAATATAACATATTTTTAGAATTTCTCTCATTTGTCTCATTACCGCAATATGATGAGTGATTTGCAACTTGTATTTTACAATATCTAAGTAAAAACTCACAACTTTAAACAGAAAAATGTGGCAGAGGTGAAGGAAGAATACTTGGAATAATCTAATTTTGAAAATGGAAATTAATGCTGTTTTCTAACAGTTGATTTTTTAAAAAATAAACATTCATTTCGGTAATGAGACAGATATTTCAGAGATGAGACTGATATTTCGGAAATGAGAATAAGAACAAAAACCCTGCTGAATCTTGTCCAAATGTATAGCTTATTCCTTTAATAGTCAGATTTTTTTTTTACATTTTAAACAGTGCTTAAAGCCACTTACTTTTTACAAATTTAAAGTACATTGGTATCCCATTTTCCATCAATTCATAACCAAAATGTGCCCATTAACGTAAACAAACATTAGGTCACACTAATTTCATAGAACAAACAAACAAACCAACATCAAAACAGTGTGACACCGGTACCACTGAGCTTGGGAAATAGGGAAAGGCCTATCCCATAACTGTGTAACAGACTATGGCAAGTAAACTGACAGTTTCTTCATATTTTAGAAGGACTTTTCTTGCTGTGTTTATTCCAAATTTCTGGCAAGACACAGAAATGCCTAGCAGAAGATGTGATTGGTAGCGGCTTGGGGATGATGGCCTTGATATCATCTTGGAAGTACCACACTTTATCACCTGGAAACTTCACAGTTGGAATGTAAAACTTGTTCTCTCCAATAGCAGTCATTGTGTCAACTTCATATTGGCCATTTGAAATCTGGAGAAAGCATAAAAGAGTGCATTTTAATAAATTACATTGTGCTGGACTAATATAACAATACCTTCCTTTGCTGGGTTCAGATTTTACACACCTGAGTGACAGTGCCTGGGAATAAATCCCCATCATACTGCACCAAGACCCATGTCCCCACTTCAATGGTGTCTTCACTTATTTCATTTTGTGCAACTTCACAAAGACATGTATTTCCATTAATCATAAAATGACCCTGATATGCCACTAGACAATGTTCATTTCAAATACTCAAATCACTGACAACTGTAGTCCGGCCAGTATATTGTCATTTAAAAAGTGAAGTAGCAGCCCTCAACTAATGTTTATGTTGTGTTTTGTCATGTCATGTTGTGTTTTGGCCTGATGCGCCACCCTCCACCTATCTACTAATCACAAAGTCAGTAGTGTTTCGGCATCCGGGTTGGCAACCTCGAGTATGGGGGGAGGGGATACACCGCTCTACAGTAATTTGAAAGTGATTGCAGTACCAGTTTTGGCCACAATCTTACATATGGTTCCTTTAAGGCCTTAGGTTTTGGCATTTTGAGACACTCGAGTAAATTGCACACTGATTTTCTAAAACTACTCGTTGACTGCGAACACCACCTAAACCATTTAATCCTTATCCATCACCTCTCTCTTTCCTTCCTTCTGTATTCCTCTAAAAGTTCTGGGTTGGTGTATATCTTTTCCCTGTGCTTCCTCAAACTTTCCTTTGCTGCAGCTTTCTTTTGTGCACTTTTTGCCAACCTGGTCATATGAATTCAATCATGGAAAGAAAAACACAGATAAGGAACATCATAGTAATCAATCTTTAAATTGTAAACATGCACTTTCCATGACTCAGTAATGTGACATTTTAAGTCTATGGCAGTAATCTACACGTGATGTAGGCCACTTATTACTATGATATGACACTAGCAACTTTCATGAGATTCAAAGGGGAAAAAAGGGTAACAGGGTCTCTGATACAATGTATCTACTTCATTAAGTACAGTGTAACAACCTAAAAAACTTTTATGATATTGATCTTATTAATATCCCTCCAAAACATTGAGGTTGTCTCTTATTAAAAAGTAATTAATGTCATGAACGACATTGAAAAATGCAAATTCCTTTAATATTTTCATTACCGAAATTGAAATTATCATCACCGAAATTGGCTTTAACTATTGCGGTAATGATAAAGTGCATTGCGGTAATGAGATGACCGAACACAAAAATGCTAATTTTAGATTTAGCTAGCATGACCTAGCTAAAAAATGACCTCCATGACATTGTGTGTTTTATTACCTTATTACTAATCAAATTTGAATTAAGAAAATAGTTTTTTATCACAAAACTATTACTAATTTCGGTAATGAGAATCATTAGTGTTGTATTTAGACCGTTTTGAGACAAATCATGGAATTTCAACACAAAGACAAAAGAAGACATGCTTACCTTGACGCCATCTTTGATCTTCTGTTATTACTGATGCATGATGGGAAATTCCATTTCATGTTGAAATTCCTATAGGGTTTTATTGCAGTGCTCAAAAGTATTGCGGTAATGAAAACTATGACTGACGACAAAACATTTTTTTTAAATATTATAACCATTATAATGTTAATATTATTGAAACACACATTTTGATGAAGCAATGGACTTAAAACGATATATGTATAACTTTATTTTATTTTAAAGTAAAAGATAAAGATTTTCTTAATGATCAAACACTTGGGATTTGAGCCGGGACACATTGCGGTAATGATAATTTACTCATAAAATGCATAAAAAATACAAAATAACAATAAAATATGGAGAAATTACCTTGTGTGCAAGATAAAGCACATGTACGTATATTGTTAAATAGTGTAATCAGTGGGTTTTATGGCATATTTGACCATCAAATCCTTAGTACCATAAGATTTTGGGGTTTCGCGAGAATCACCCATATGGTGGTTGTTATGCGTAATAACGGGGTTGCTATGGTGGTTGCTAGGGTAATCATGTTAGTTGCTATGGTGATTGCTAGGTTGACATTATAGTGGTGGTTGCTACAGGGTCCCCGTGGATCCTTAAAGTCTTAAAATGTCTTATATTTCATTTCTGATAAGACCTTAAAATGTCTAGAATTGTAGAAGGGCAGGCATTACATTTTGATCTGGAGGATAATGATTGTTGTTTAGCTTATATTCATATTAAGACATGGGCCTACTAAGGCTAACGGCTTAGAGTCCATATTAACAGGGTCTAAGCATAAGCATTTGTTAGCCTAAGCATGTTACAAAAAGCTACTTTTGTGTTTACTGATTCTCGCACAAATGTATGACTACTCGGGTTGTTGCTTATTTTATGATATGTGTCCTAATACCCCTGGTTAGATAATTGCGTAATACCAGGACAACAACATGGCCTTCGGAATCCTCAGGCTCCCACTCTTCTCTTTGATGGCCTTGGCCCTAATGAACCCCTGCACTGGTGCCCCTGATACTCGTCAAAGGGAGATGCTGATGCGACAGGAGGCCTCCAGGCAGACAGGGGGCAGTGTGGTTTTGACTCCTGCTGAGCTGCAGGTGGATGCATACCTGCATAAGTTGAAGGTGAAGGAGATGGCATCTGTTCCGTTCCCTCCTTCCATACATTTCTTCAAAGCTCGCCCACGCATCCAGAAGAGTCCTGTCTTTAAACTCTTACAGAAAATGCCAAAAGGTATGTTTATCATTCTGTCTCCCAGGTGGCCTAGTCTATGCTCACCACTGTAAACATCTCAGATATAAGGTGAATGGGAAGCAACTGTTTGCGAGTTATTGTTGTTTTTTATATTCCCTGGCCTGTACTGGCATTGCTATGGTACCAGCACTCATGAATCATCGTCCTCTGTCTTAATTTTTGCCACCTTCCAGTCATATCACACCTCAGTGTTTGTGTTTTTCTGGAGTATTTAAAACATCTGCATCAGTGTCCTTGGATCTCTTGTGCTCAGATTGCACCTGGAAAAATAAAGTGTGACCTGGTCTGTTGTTTACCAGGCGCAGCTCTCCATGTGCACAGCACAGCCATGGTCAGCCCTGAATGGCTGGTGAGGAATGTCACCTACAGGCCCAACTGCTACATCTGTTTCACGTGGGGTGGCTCAGTGCGGTTCCTGTTCTCAGATGGACAGCCCTACCCACAGTGGGACTGTCTCTACTGGCAGCTCTTACAAAGCCTCAGAGCCCGCATGGTTGACCCTGCTAAGTTTGACAAAAGGTTCAGGATGGATGGATGAATGCATTAATTAATGGATTAGTGAATGGATGAATGCATTCATTAATGGATTAGTGAATGAATTCATTTATGAATGAAAAGAGATGCTTTTCTGAAACTGCTCTAAAAAATGCAATGCAGTCAAGTAAAATACTATACTGTACTGACATATACCTTTCTATTCTGGAGGTTTACTTGTTATGTTCATGTTGGATGGTTTCTCATTCTCCAGCCTGATCCAAAACCTCACCCTGTTTACTGAGGACCCAGAGTCTGCATACCCAAGTGACGACGCTGTGTGGGCGAGGTTTGAAGATGCTTTTAGGATCATCTCTGGACTTGTCACCTATGCAGCTGTGTTTATGGACTACCTTTACCAAAGCCTGGAAGAATTCTATGCAGACAATGTTATGTATGTCGAAATCAGGAGTGGTTTGACCAGGGTTAGTACATGATGGCTAATTTGTAATTATTCATCATGCAAGGCTATACATAGTTTCTTTGGCCAATCAAACCAAACACTAATGCATAGTAACTTGATTGCAGACTTATGAGCTTGATGGCAGCATCCATGACAAAATTTGGTCCCTAAAAGCCTATAGGGATGTGAGTGCAAAGTTTTCAACTAAACATCCAGACTTTTTGGGGTTAAGGATCATACTTTCTACACACAGGTCAGTGAAAGATTGTAATTAAATTAATAATAAGATTTTAATCAGATTTTTTCCATCTCAATGGATAGTGTATTTTAACGGTCATGGAACACGGGTATGGAAATACACTTTACACAAGTCTAAGTCTTACAAGGATACAAGGAAGTTTATTGTCACATGCATATAGTTACTGGAAGTAAGAAATGCAGTGAAATTATGTCTGGTGTCAGCCTATTTGTGCATTAATTGGGGGGGGGGGGGGGGGGGGGTAAAAAGTGCAGTAGAAGAGGGGTTTAGTAGATTAAGTGGCAAGGGCTGCATAAAAAAGGTGGGGGAGGATTGGGATTGGGTGGGGGGCACCAACAAGGAGCACCCAAGAGTCTTGCCACTTCATCAAACATTCAGTAGATTTGGCTCTGGAACTAATAGAGGCAGCATGATTAAAAGAGATTTAGGCTATTCTATTAAATATGCAGTCCACAATTTTCAGAAAAAGGGTTTTGTTAGTTGAGCCCAACAGCCAATCAAATGGCACCTCTCCCTTAGGCGCACTTGAGGCAACTTGCTAATTAATTTGCTAGATGTTTTATAGTTCAGTCTGAGCCTCTGTGTTTACCACTGTGTGTACAAACTCACATGTGTCTAAGCAGTGAGCACACACAGAGGAGCAATTCACACAATTCACTCAATTTGACAAAAACTGGATTGGATTAGGGTTGTGGACTGTGTCTTTTAAAGAGATACATATTCATTTTTTTAAAAATTGTTCCACCACGCTTCTGGAGTCACGCCTGGTACTTCACGGGAGAGGACCGATCATGTGGAGAAGGAGAGGGTTCACCGGAGCACACAGAGATGGCTTAAATTTTTTATTTTGGTGCAGTAATTGATTGCTGCACCAAAATAAAAGAACCTTAAGGAAAGAACCTTCTCCAGATACATATTCATATTGTGGTTGTTTGACTGACTTGATGTAGTGTACTGTGATTCTGTACAGGATTCAGAGAGTATCTACAATCAAGGCTGCAATCAAGGAGGCTATTGAAATGCAAAAGAATTTCCCAGAACTAATTGCAGGGTTTGACTTGGTGAGGGGCACCACCAACGGACTACCTGTAGAATTTGTTATTTAGGCTGCTCCATTATTCATGTTCATGCAGTATATAAATTCAAACTAACACATGGTCCAACAGGTGGGGAGGGAGGATGATGGGAGGCCTCTCTGGTACTTCAGGGAGGCGCTGTCTCTCCCTGCTGAGCTTGGTGTAAAACTACCCTACTATTTCCACGCAGGAGAGACTGGTGAGTTGGTCTTTATGTGCTGAATCATCCGAAGCTGAATCAGTGACTTGTCTATGTATGTATGTGTATACTGTATATATGTACAGTATGTGTGTGTGTGTGTGTGTGTAAAGACTTGGAGGGTACAGATGTGGATGCCAACTTGATAGATGCCCTGCTGTTCAATACCAGTCGGATTGGGCATGGTTATGCACTGCCTCACCATCCTTTAATCAAAGAACTTTCTAGAAAGAATGGTGTAGCTGTAGAAGTATGTCCGATATCAAACCAGGTAGGGGAGGAGTTCATCCTAAAAATCCTTTCATTGAATTTCATTTCATTAGAATTGTATTTATTATAAGTTTGCCTCACATTTAATGACAGGTGCTGAGGCTGGTCTCAGATTTCCGTCATCACCCTGCTGCAGTTCTTATGACTGAGGGATACCCAGTGGTCATAAGTTCTGATGATCCCACCCTGTTTGGGAACCCTGGACTCTCCTATGACTTCTACGAGGCCTTTGTTGGGATTGGAGGGATGAGAGCAAACTTGGGCACCTTAAAAGAACTCGCTATGAATTCAATCAAGTAAGCACTTCAGAGTTTACTTGAAGGCTCTAGTTTTTCAGTCATGGAATGAAAGATGAGACACATAAAACTAACCAACCGTTCCTGCATGTTTGACAGGTACAGCTCTCTGTCCCCACACTTAAAGAAGAAATTGATGAACATGTGGCAGGATAAATGGAAGAAATTTATTTCTAACCAAAAAGATTAAGAAACTGATCATTGTAAAGACCCAGATCCGCTCTGACCCACTCTGAGGAGGTCTTCCAACCATATGGACCCTTTCAACAAGGTAAACAAAAACAATGCTTGAACGTTCTATTTGGGCCCCAATCTACTTCCTCTGCGTTAAGATAACATATGGAATGTTAAAAAGGAAATCTTGTGAGGCCAACTATGATGCTGATAATGGAACTTTCTTGAAAGGGTCCATAGACATTCCATATGTTATCTTAATGTAGAGGAAGTAGATTTGGGCCCAAATAGAACGTTCAAGCATTGTTTTTGTTTTTATTGATGAAAGGGTCTATACTGCAAAATGTGAAATCTAAGGAAGAATAAGGCAGCATAATCTTTAATTAAGATATGTTCTTTGCCTGACATGACATTTCTTGGTTCGTCTTATGTTTGTTTCAAGCTGTTTTGTTCTTCTTGTAAGTAGAAATGTTCCTGTTCCTGTTCTTATTCATACCATACACCATTTATTTTATAACATTGCCTGAGATGCTTTTGTCAAGTCTGCAATGCTTTTTATGGATGATATTCTAGTATGCTCTGAAAACTTGATGATTGAAAACAGGTGGTGATGGGGTGAATGACACAGCAAGCAAACATGGATTTTGGTGGACAGTGCAGATTTATTTACAGTGAAAGAAAAAAGGAGTGACCTGGGCCCGGCAAACAAAAACTTTAGTTTTCTCAGTACTGCATGACTCTCCACAGACTCACCCTCTACTTGAGGACAGAAAACCTTCACCTTAAATAAAGTCGATTAGCTAAATTGGTACATACCACTATGACTTAAGGAGGAGGGAGGTCTATAACATTATTATTCATAATTAAATAACAACAGCACTGCAATATAATAATTTAACAGACAGCACATAGCTAAAACCCCTGCACAAATTAATAACTTTCCCATGTCCCAATCAGGGAGTAAATTACCCAATTTCAGGGTGCTCCAGTTTCATGAGGGAAGTGAAAGTGTGTGTGTGTGTGAGGGTGTTTCTGTGTTTATGTGTGTAGGAGAAAAATAGTCAGTTTAATATTACGGGAAGGGTTAGGCAGGTTGGTGAAAAGGAGGGACTACCTTTTCACAACATGTAATTGTTTTATTTTACTTTGAAAATGTATTATTTTTACTGTCTGATTGATTTTGCTGCTTTTGTAACTTGTTTTTTTTTTTCTAAATAAAGATTATTATTGTATTGTTATCATAATCATTATCCTATAGAGCTGGCACGTACCTGAGAGATGTAAGAATAACAGTGGAGTAAAACCATTGCAGATGAACCCCAGAACTTTTAATGCAATCGCTCCCAGGACATCTTGTCTATAGTAAAGCTTAACCCCAAACCTGCACAGCTAAAGTCAAATAAAGAACTACCTACACTTGTGACAGCAACACATTCTTACCCTCTCTCTCTCTCTCTCTCTCTCTCTCTCTCATTAACTGGCCACTCTAGTAAACAAAATAATATGTTCTTTATTCACTAACATAATCAGGAAAAACAATCAACACACCCAACCCAAATCTCCATGTGCACTGATTGGACTGGTGTGAGGCTGGGTAGCCAAAGGCAAGCTTCCTGCCCTTCGTACACAGTTCCACTATAGCATCTGATTGGTTGATCATTCTTTTTTCACGTTGCTTAGTGAAGGGGCCAACTCAAGCTGGCTTCTCTGCTCTGAAGATGGCAGAAGTGTAACCAGAGGCTTTCTAATAAAGAGACACAGCACTCAAAAAAATCCTCCATAGAAATGCATGGGGTTAGTTTGTAACACCAATATGGCAGTTGTCTACGCATATCACACCCCTTCTGCGGTAAAACGTCAACATGTGAATACATTGAGCCAATCATGTGCTGTGTTGTAAATACATTGAGCCAATAATGTGATGTGTTGTGAAGACGTGCCAATCATGTGTTGTGATCTCACCGCTGGAGCAAGATTGGTATCGTGAAGCCTTGCGCACGCGCATTTCTGTCGAAACGGATGCCCAATGAGTGCCCAAAAAGCGTTGCAATATGGCTGCTGAGTGGAGGGACTCATAGATATAATAATGGCTAGATGTCTCATCCGCGCTGCTGGCCAATGGAAGTCGACGTCCGCACCTCGCGGCCATCTTGCCACAGTCAACTCGCTAACTCATAACGTGTTTCAATGGTGCATAACTTGCTCAATTTTCTACTGATTTTCAAACGGTTTGGTTTGTTATAAACGTCAGAGATGAAGTTATGACACTGCATACTTATGAAAATTATAACTTCAAAATGTTCAAGCATCCAGATTATAGCTATGTTAATGTTTGTAAGAAACCAAACCGTTTAAATCCGTCAAGATTTCAGCGAGATAAGAGTATTTGTGTTCGTGCAGATCACTCACCTTACATCAGGTACCACAGAACCCACCAGATAGCTTGCCTGTGACAAGATGGCCGCCGGTGATGCCGTTAGAGACTCCGCCATAAGACACCTAGCCTTTATTGTATATCTATGGAGGGATGGCGCTGTTTCGCTAACTAAATGAGGGGGGAGATTTTAGCGCAACTAGTAGCGGACAGAACAGGGCCCTTGGCCTCTTGGAGAAAATGCCATTGCAATTTTCAGGGGATTAGTCCAACCTGTAGGGAGAATGCTTCCAATATTAAGGTGCAGTTGAAAATTACTGTTGCACCAATCTGGACATCTTGCCATGCCAACATTGTGATAAAGGTTGCCTAAATGCCATGTATTTGCTGTCAGCTTACTAATTTATTATGCGTTGTGTGTAGATTTGGACTTTTTATTCCACTTTGTTTAAACAGCGAAGAGGCCTCATACATCTGTTTGGAACTGGCTGGTGAATGTGACACGCGTACGCCTGGCTAGATACACCATGGCCCTTGTGTGCATTTACGTAGGCTAATGGCGTGATTGCGGTTCATTTGGAGAGGCAGACTGTAGGTGAACACTTCCTTTGATTCCTTTAGGTCTGCCCTGCACTCAATAGCCTAGTTTGGAGTTTACTTACTTTGCTGGGTCATCTATGACAGTTCCGTGACCGTGGAGAGTGAAGGTTCGTTTCTCACTGGATTTATCATCTATAATGGTTAAAGAAAAAATTTAGCAGGGTGCTCCTTAAAAAAATGTGGGGAAATTTTGTGAGAGCCCTATATCCAAAATGGCTGCCGTCAGCCAAGCTGGAAATGAACTTTTTAACGGTTTTGCCCAGTGCGGCATAATACATGATTTCTGATTTCTTTTCAAGAAATTCATATATGATGTAGATATACTGATTTCACCTATTTTTGACCTTCAAATTCAAGATGGCCGCCAATTTTTGGCTCTTTAAATGTCAATTTTTCATGCCTGTTTGTGTGTGTCTGTGCTTGTGTGTGTGCATAGTTTGAATTGCGGGGGGTACTGAGGGGTACCCCCAATGAATACCCAGTACCCCCCAAAGAGACAGAAATGTCCGTTTTGGGGGGGGTCAGATATTTTTTCTCAATATCAGAAAAATTATCATTACAGTTACAATACAAGTCAACTCCTATTTCCACTGTAGGAACATTTTAATGTAAAGCGATTTCAGACACCCCTATTGTGGACCGTACTATTTTTAACCACCGTGCCGCTAGAAGCAACGGAGATAGAGAACGACTTCAACTTGTAGCACAACTCAAACCTGGCATATCTCCTATGCTCTTGTCTAGACCAGAGATTATGAATCTGTTTCTGAATTCTGTTTGTGTACAGTCACTCTGAAAAATCTTTGCAAACGGGGTACAGGACAGTTGTCTAAATATGTTGAAATATGCTCTACAGGAATTCAAAACTCTTTGACCACATTTGTAATCCTCCAGTTCTGACCACTGCATTCCTGCATGACAAGTTCAATGTCCTTTACCTCCAAACATCTCTTTGTCTCTCTGTTCTGTATGGCAGACCCCTGCATGGTAAAGAAAACATATCCAAAACCAAATATATGTTGCATCTTGTTCATGGATGTCTCATGTATTCCATTTGAAACTAATACAGCTAATAAGAAATCAATCATGTTCAGGTTTATTGAGAGCCTCACCTGTTTGAAGTCCCAGTGCATATTAAGGCCTGTTTTTTTGGCCTTCTTGCATTCATGTAGTTGTGGCAATTCTCCCGAGCCTGGATCCACCAGACAGCGGTTAGTTTGGTCCATGTTGGACTGGATTTCTCCAATGTATATCTTGCCACTTGAGTGATAGTAGCAAGCCTGCAGCAAGATATGCATGAGATGGTGTTATAGGCCTCTCTTCATTGCATCTATATTAGCATATTAAAAAAATATACTGATCTGCACATACCTGAGAGGTGTAAGAATGACATTGGTATAAGATGGGGGTGTGTCCTGGAACAGGGCCTTGATCCACACATGCATCTGTGTTCATGTCATTCTGCAACTGACATCAGAGACAAAGGTGGTGACTCCTTCACAAAAGCCTTTCCAATAGTCTCTCTTTTAAAAATAAACTGTGTATGGTTGTATACATTATTACACAGTCTAAACATAGTGCAAAATCTGTGAACGTCAGTGCAAAAATCTACCTTTCAGTGTAAGAAGTGTAACATAATGCTTACATACAAAACTTACATTGCCATAGCTGAGAATGTTGAATGGCTTTAAGCTGGTATAGACATTGTCGAGGTACCACTGGAAAGGCTTGCACTTAAGTTTTTCCCTCAGCTTTTTTCTTTCAGACACATCACCAATATCTATGCCATGGTTCTACAGTGAGACAGAAAATATACAGAGGGCAGCAAAACACTAAGTGTATACATGTATTTCAATCAATCAATCAATCAATCAGTTAAATGCATAGTATATTTTATTGATCAATTCCATTTTCAATTTCAAAAGATTCCATTTTGTATTTATTTATAAAAATAACTTTATTTGGTCATTCACATCATAGTTTTTATCCAGCCCTTATGTGTTTTGTTTCACCTGTAGAGGGAGCCTCCAGGCAATGTTGACATTGTGCTTGTAGTCGTCCAGCCACACCTCAGCCACCCGGAGAGCGTTTCTCTGCATCAAGTATTTCAGCTCTGGCATGTAAGGTTTATGCGCTCTCTCCAGGTGAGCAATCTTGGAACAGGGAATCACCTCAATGCTACCACCACACGACCACACCTGAAATCAGTCATTCCCATGAGATGAGTTCAGGGCCAACTCCTCAGCGTTCCCACAGTATTTTGTCTTTGTTGTCAGAGTAAATCATGTCATTTTCTCCGTTTTTTCATTTGGCACCTGCTGAAACTTACTCTAAGTCCGAATTCAACATTTTCTCCGCCATACATTTTCATGCCAGGATCCAGAGCTCCAATCTCCCCAAAGAAAACACGATCTGCCACCAGTACCCCCATAATGGATGGACTCCTGTTAACACAATTTTGGAAGTTATGTAAAACCATTTTATACCATACCATAACACTTTATTTTAAATAACACATGTTAGCCATTAATATAAAGTAATATGTGTATGTATTAGTGCTTAATAGGGTATGAGTTAAGTGTCATCCCTCATCACACATTTATTATATAATTATTCAGCTACTTCTTATTCTTAATCTTACTGAATAGATTAATCCTAATAAACAACTAGTTGGTCTTGATCTAAGGTTATTGAAATATAGTATGGATCAAAATAGACACTTTAGAGCCTTCTAATACATTGGCATGCTATATGCTACTATTCTGTCAATATAAGTCACATATTCATAATAAACACACATATTCTTAAACAATCAGAATACCTGTGTGAATTACTGGGGTATCGGACATTTTGAATTGAGACTTAATAAGATCAATTTGATCATGTAAAGCACTACACATTTATATGATTATGCTACATAATTTATGATGCATAAAAATGACTTAGACTGTTGGGGGGAGGTGAGGGAGTGGGGTAACTGTTCCACATATGGCCGCCATGTTCCCTAAACCAAAGATCCTTAATATACTTCATCAACCGTCTCTGCCTAAACTAAAGTGTTATCTATGAGGTAACAGCTGGTGATTGAACCATGGAACCCTAGATGGAGGTACTTAATGCCTATTGTACTTGTGTCTGTTTTTGTTAGGTTAACAAGGTCAGTATTCTGGGTCATTGTAGGGAGCACACTGGATGTAAATGGTTGATAAAACAAGAACTCACTTTCCAGGAAGTGTCTCATCATTTCTGGCATACCACTGTGGGAGGAATGCCTCGTACTTGCACCACATTGCCCAGTCAAAGCCTTGGGCTGATGGCTTGTAGTTTGTCAACTTCAGATCATAGCAGCTCACTTTATCAAGCACAGGTGATAGCACCACAGTGTGGTCTTCCTTGATTCGCGCCAGGAGCGGCTCTGCCCTAAGTACACAGGGGGGAAATATATAGATGCCGCTACAGAACACAAAGAAATAGGCCAGATACTTAGTGAATGGACCAACAATGCATCACAATTCAGTGAACTGATTATAAAATTGTTAGAAGAATGTCTCATAATGCACAACATAAGCCAGTACATGAACTCAGAAATGGACATCATCACATTTACAATGACATGAGTTTAGTTATGAGTAAATGTGGCCATGGCCATGTAGGAATATAGCCTGGTCCTACCAGACTCTCGTACATTTCGTAATGTACTGAGAGTCTGGCCAGGTCCAACTTTTCGTCCAGCTCCATTGTATGTTCGCGGTGAACCACCTCCTCAGACTGTTTACGAGTGTTCGCAAACGTTTGGCAAAAACCTGTTTGCAAATATTCGCCTGTGTTTACTAATTTGAACGCACCTCTGGTTAACCTACCAGCCCTTGTTGACCTCAATATGGGCATCCAAAATGGCAACCACATCACCACTGGCAACCTTCCACCCCGAAATTCTCGTCTGACTTAGGCCTAGCTGGCTGGAGTGCCTGACCTGTTTCACCAAGCCAGGCCTAGTCACATGAATGAGACTCACAAAGGCATTTAATGGCTCTTTCAGGTCACCTGTCAAGATATATGATTTTACAGTTACACATACTCCAAACTACATTAATCATACATAGCCATCAATCACACAATAATCATAGGGCAATATAGCAACTTTCAAGAGCATGTGTATACTGCACAGGCCAGGCTAAACACTGAGCCATTTTATTTGTGTTCCACATGAAACAGCTATTTGGCACATGCGAATTGGCATATCTGGATCCTAGATTGTGTCAAACTTGATATCATGACAAATAAGAGAAACCAACCGTTGGAGCTGTGGTCATCCACCAGGATGATGTCTCTGAGGAGGTGGGCAGGGGTCCTGTTGATGATGCTGTAGATGGCTCTCTTGATTATGGACAGGGCCTCGTCAAGGTAGATCAGCACAACGCTAATGGTGGGCAGATCTTTTGGGTATTCCCGCTCCAAACACCTGGAACACAGTCGAAAACAGTTTGTTTTCTTACAGTTGTTAGTGCATGACTGAAAAAATAGCTGAATCCTTGCGCTGCTCACAACTGACCTATAATGTCGCGTTTCAGGTAGCTCCCTGTCCAATGGCAAACGGTTGCTCAGAAAGGTATTGTAGCCATATCTCTGAAACAACTCCTCAGCCTCCATCTGTTCTTCCTCGGTCAGAGCAGCATCCCAGTTTTTGAAAAGAGGTGAGTTTGGGTACTTTTTGACCCTCTTCTCCTCCTTCACTTCATCCACCCGTCTCTCCTCGCGTTTGTGGAGGGAACTGACTGAGATCACAACAGTTATCATTTTACTACACTGTTTCAAATGTTTAACCCTGTCACTACTTAAACACGTTAGGCCATAACTTTGTATCAAATCAGTGAAAAATGCAATGGTCATGATGTTTGTTGACACACACACATGCAATGCAAGATGAGAGCAACCTTACTTTCCATTTTCCAATTACATGTCAAATACATTTACTACACAGAAATCCCACACATACTTGTAGGCCACAGAAATATCCATTGCATACAAATGTGTGCACTACAAAAACACTGCACACAAGAAGGATCAAAGTGGAAAAGGGTGTGTCAAATGTTCATTACATTTGGTGTATAAGTGATCTACAGTTAGGTGAATATTCAGTGTATGTAGTGAATGTACACTGTAAAAAGTAAAACGTGGCTATTGTTCATTTGATTAGTATTTTCTCACTACAGTAGCCTACAAATATTAGATTGTTTACTTGAATTATAATGATAATGAACCTATTGTACTAGTACCATTGTACTGTACCTAACTGGATATAAAATGTCAACGTGACCATTGACCTGAAGAATAAGTTTAAACTGAATGGGTTTTAAATGTTGAGTCAATGTCGAATAGCTTTATCGATTACTTCAATTTCACATTGAACCAATGATTTACTTTTTACAGCATGTACAGTATACACACACCATCTCATGTTCACATTTTCACACAGCCTTGTACTTGGCCAATGTACTGAAGAAAACAATGATTAGCTATCTGAGATAACACTCAGGGATGGGCAGTATTTATGCCCACATATACATAAAAATATGTATTTCAAATACAAAATAGTATTTGGTCATTTCTATATTATCTATATAAAAAAATGGCTGCGTATTTTGTATCAAAATACTTTATAGGTGTGTATTTTTGTAGTTTAAAAATACTGCAAAATATTTTTGGTAAAACCAAAACTTTTGGTGATGTGATGACATCATAAAAGTGCAAAACAACAAATGTAGCCTCTGACTGCAGGCTTGTGATCAGAATACTGAGATCAGGAAGATGATCCAGTGCAAGATGAGTAAAGTGAGATAAGTAGAAAATTGAGCTCACGACTTCAAGAAAAATTCACCACTAACACTTATGCTAAAGCAAAAAGGAGCTTTTAAGCAGGCAGAATTCGATGCAAAAATGGTTTTATTGATGCTAGCAGCAATACCAACAGCAATAAACCGTGAGTGTATCTCGAGAAGGCACACTCGAACAATGGTTGAGCTCCCATACTTATACCCCTCCAAAATGCTGACACAACACTACCCCGAACCCACTATGGCATTATGAAAGGACGTTGATCGGTCTTATCTTTACAAGTCAGCAATATTGCTGCCAAGGGTACAACATTTTCACCTTCAGTTTACAGAAAGTTCAGGGGTGTACAGAGTGATCACAGGTCATACATCGTGCATGGCTTAAATATTGTTCACTCTCCTACTGGATGTTATGAGTAGAGCTCACCCCTGTTTACACCTTATCTTGCAGCTGCAAGGCTGACTTTGGTTTTTTCAAACGGCCCATGCTAAGGCAGCATGAGACACAGTGTGACAAAAAGAGACAGAGTGCACATTCTGGTAGGGTGGCTTCATTATGTTTTTCATATTTTTCATTGGGGGCAGCCGTGGCCCACTGGTTAGCACTTGTAACCGGAGGGTTGCCGGTTCGAGCCCTGACCAGTGGGCCGCGGCTGAAGTGCCCTTGAGCAAGGCACCTAACCCCTCACTGTTCCCCGAGCGCCGCCGTTGTAGCAGGCAGCTCACTGCGCCGGGATTAGTGTGTGCTTCACCTCACTGTGTGTTCACTGTGTGCTGTTTGTGTTTCACTAATTCACAGATTGGGTTAAATGCAGAGACCAAATTTCCCTCACGGGATCAAAAAAGCATGGGCGTAGATTTAGGGTGGGACGCTAAGGACTAGTCCTAATCAAAATTTTAAGATGACAAAATTGTCCCCACCAATATTTTAGCGAACTTATTTGTGCTGCTGATCATTCCGACAGCCAGCACGACAGTACTAGAAACGTCATTTGATTGGCTGAAAAACCGAGGGGGAGGGGGTAGGGTTATCTGACACGCACGCTACACGCATGGAGAGTGCCAATGCACAGGCTACTTTGCACTGGCAGTCAAGCGAGCAGGTGTGTCAACGACAACGGTAAGTTACCAGGGCTGTCTGCCAATATATACCCCATAAAAGGCCAAAGTAAAACATTTTGATATTCCCTTTGCCCTTCGGCATGTACATGTTTGCCCCTTTTTGTGGTTTGTAGATCAGCTATGCCACCCAAGAAGAAGAAAGGGGACATACAAAGGTTTTTCATTATGCAGGCTAAGTAGGCAAACTAGCCATACAAACTGGCAACTGGTGACCAGGCTTTCAAATTCGGATTTTACTGTGTAAAATAACATTAGCTGTTAGGATCACCCAGGATATTGTCACAGCTAAACCTAGCTTCTGTAATCTTTCAACCAATGTTAGGAGTCATGTTGAATAGGCTATGTGCCGCACGGACAGTCGCATAGGCTATAGCACAGAATAGAAGTCATGGGTTGCATCTTGCAGTGTATTTGTGAATGTAGCCTGCACAATGCAAAGAAATAAAAGATAAACTAGGTGCATTTCCATAGAAATGAACATTGCGAGACACCAGATATTCCTTCTATGATCTCATCCCATAAAGCTTTTCTTTGACTTTTTGAGTTTTTTGAACATTTATTTGATCTAATGACATCGCAAACATGATGAATTGAATCCACATATCCTTGCACTTGCGAAAACTATTTTTCATTAGCCTAAAACAATGAGGTCGCAAAAACAATGACTTCAGACTTGACTTGCGACTCCACTCAAAAGACTTCAGACTTGACTCGTCGGACTCGAGCTTCGAGACTCCTGAACAAGCTGTATTTCATGAAATTATTGTTTTTTTTAATCTAAATGTATTCATGTATTTCTATTTTATTTTATTGCTATATACAGAATACTTTGGAAAACGTATAACGAGCGGCATGGCCCCTTTGCCATAATGTGCAACGTAATCAATAGGCCAAAATTGTGTATCTGTGCCGAATTTCGTAATTCAAGTCCAGTGCAGAACTGAATAAGAAAATCATAACGCTATGTATCTTGAAGTTCCAGTATGTGAGAAACTTGATGTGCCTTAATATCTCCAACCTCAAGTATGCAGCTAATAAGGAAATATAATTGTTATTTAATTAAACAAGGTGAACTTCTCCCCACTGTGGAATGCAGATAAGGATGCTACAAGAAAGGGAATTCAAACACACTCAACACCTTACCATCTATTGATGTCCTTATGTAAAGTTGCACAGGTAAACTTGCTCATCTTTACTTGCGTACGACTTCACACCAGTGCTTCAGGGCAGCCGTGGCCTACTGGTTAGCTCTTCGGACTTGTAACCGGAGGGTTGCCGGTTTGAACCCCGACCAGTAGGCATGGCTGAAGTGCCCTTGAGCAAGGCACCTAACCCCTCACTGCTCCCCAAGCGCCACTGTTGTTGCAGGCAGCTCACTGCGCCGGGATTAGTATGTGCTGTACCTCACTGTGTGTTCACTGTGTGCTGAGTGTGTTTCACGGATTGGGATAAATGCAGAGACCAAATTTCCCTCACGGGATCAAAAGAGTATATACAGTATACTTATACTTATATACTTACTTATACTTCAGACCAGAGCTGATGCTTCAGCAATAGCCGTCACTGAAAAGCTGTGAGTGTCGTTGAACACAGCTGTTCTCACATTAGCTGATTGCGATAAACATAAACCATTGTTGCCTAATTACCAATTATTCATTACACCTGTGTGTAGTATCTACTTTTTTAGTGTTTTTCACATATAGTATTTCGCAGTATTTTTAAAAGACAAAAATACACACTAATAAAGTATTTTGATACAAAATACAGAGCCATTTCCTTCAACCCAATAAAATACAAATGACAAAATATTTTGTATTTGAAATACATATTACATGTTTCAGTAATACTACCCATCCCTGAGAACAGGCAGATTACATCTTTATAGTTGGCCATATGATGACATACTTAGGTTAATACTGTATTTCACCAGTTAGGGCACCAAAATGGCCAGCAGCGGCACTGTGTAGCCTATCTTGACATGTCTTTAAGGCTACGTTTATACGTTTTTTATTCGCGTTTAGACGAGCATTCTCAGGGGGAAATCTTTGTTTATATGAAGACGCAAGAGTATGTGATATTCGATTGGATATGCATTCCAGACTGCTGGGTGGTGGTGTGATAGAACCCTGGTACGTCACGCGCAGACATTCTAATTTGACAGTTTAGCCAGAGAGGTAATCAAGGATCTTTGGTTTAGCCGTTTAGACGGAGACGCAACCCGGGTCGTCTTCAAAACTCTACACTCTGGAAGGAGTCTTCAGATTTTTGCGTCTTCAAGCCCCGATGGCGGGGTCGCCGTGTAAACGAAAGGCACTTATGATAAAATATTTTGTGTGTTTAGTGGGCTCTCTGTTGATTTTAATGAGTAGACCTAAGCCTAAAGTTACAGCATTTCTATCACAATTGACCAGACTTCTACTGCTTTTCGGTCTGCTTTTAACAAAATTCTGGCTATGATTGTTCCTTGTATTGCATCATGAGCCATCACTGCGCCTATTGCATTCTACTGTTGTTAGCCTTAAGCCTAGCTCATTCATTATGTTATACCACATCGCCGTCCATTAGAAGTGCAATGAGCTGCATTGAGCATAATAAACTGCATTTAGAATTCCAAATCTATATTTCTAGATATTTTGGTAAAAGTAATACAATAGTAGTGTAATGCCTTACAATTCAGATACAGTAATATTATAATGTAACAAATTACTTTGAAATGACAGTAAAGAGTAATACATAATACATTACGATTTTGAAGTAACTTGCCCAACACTGATGACAACCATCACTTTCTATGTGTGTGTATGTGTGTGTGTGGAGGGTCAATCAAATTCTATGATTGCCACTGATGTGAATGATCTCACAAATCACACAAACCAAAGCAAATTTTAAAAAATCGTAAAAGTATCGAAATCGAGATTCTTCACTTAGTATTGGTATTGAAACAATAATGTTGGTATTGTTGTGTTGGGGATGTGTCCCCACCGAAGCTGAGACTAAACCTACGCCCTTGGAAGTTCCCCATTACCTGTGAAAAATGCCCATCTGCATTCATGTAATGACAACAGTCAGTAGCCCACTATAACTCCTTCTCGTACTGTTTGGTCTTTATTGTCTTACAGATCAAGTAAAATCGTACAGTTTGCCCTCTAAGCCCAACGTGTAATCATTTTGTTGTGCAGTAAAATGTCTCATACAGCATCAAACAACTAAGCATTTTTAGCCGACTGGTCACCTGATAAAGTTTTACGCTGTAGCCCAAGTCAATGACAGATAACGTGAGGACGACCACATAGGCTACAAATAATTTCGGTAGAGTTTGCAATTGCAAATCTATGTGTCAAGACGAACGTTTTCTGTTGTATAGGTTTTGTTAGGCAACATAAATTAACACATTTTGGTCTCTTTATTGTCTTAATTGTATATTGATTTACTAATTGCAGCACAAGTCAAATTTCATTCAACATGTGCGTGTAATTTTTTTTTTATAATTAAGTGTTCCACGTGCGCTAAAAAGACATAACGCTGTGAAAGCGGTAAGAGAAAATTCACCCGGCGGTTTCGTGTAGACGTACCCTTAGAGTTATGGTTAGGGTTGAGGTTAGGATTAGGGTAAGATAGGATCAGGTTTCATGTGTCATGACAGTGTCATGTGTTCATGACAGTGTCATGTCACTCTTATATCGATACTGTCAAGTAAAGTGTTACCAAAAACTCTTTGTCTCATCATGATGTTTACAGACATTAGTGATAAGTTATACCACAGTGGCTGCACACACACACACACACACACACACACACACACACACAACCACATGGTTACTTGCACCCACACTTTGTTTAAGTTTGCCTGTTTTGTGTGTTATTATTGCTCAAAAAGTTGCCCCATGTATCTGCTTAAGCAATATCAAACATTCTGGACATGCATTGACCCATGTATCTGCTTAAGCAATATCAAACATTCTGGACATGCATTGACAGTCAGAGACTTCATTCTCTGTATGTCAGTGTACCATGAGTTTAAAGCTGTTATTTTAAGGTAATGGAACTGCATTGGGTTGCTTTAAAGGGGTGGTTCAGGATTTTGGACATAAGACCTTATTTCCAAGTAAGCAAGTGTGATATTTATCAGTGGAGACCGTTTTCAGCACGTTTCATCCAGTCCTTCTAATTGCAGAGTTCGCAGGTGCTAGGCTAGCGCAAGTCAACGGTATGTGCTAGCCTGCCACTAAAGACAGTCTTACCCACTCCAAAGTACAGGAGTAGTCAGGTTAATAGGGCATAGATCACTCTGAAAGTAATCCCCAACAAAATAACATTCTTCATGTTATTGTTGGACTTGTGGCACCCCCAACCAGCCTTGCAAATGGTTAGCTGTGTATGGGTATGTAAAACTCTTGCTGGCCTCTTGCTGGAGATGGCCTCTTGCTTAGATTTCTGCTACTTACTTAATGTGTTGTCCCAAGTATACACTGAGTGTTACCTGCTCTGTTCTCTCCCTCCATTCTCCACTGTGCCTGTTCTGCTTATCCAGGACCAAGGATGCAGAGGACAAGAAGGGTGTGCGATATATGACTGGAATGGTCAGATAAGATCATTTTTTATGTTTGAGGTCCACACGATGGGGCCCTTACACAAACGGAGTTGTGTTGATCCAGCATCTTCCACACCTCCCATAACACTCCCGACTCCAGCCAAATGTTGCATCCTCCTTACCATGTCCCTCTTATAGGTGTACAGAGTCGGAGGGCTACCCATCCCTTCCACATTGTGTCTTTTGTGTAGTTCACACACGTGTTGTTCAAACTTGAGACTGAAATCTTTTTATTTTTTGGAAACCTAAATGAGTGTCAGACCTCCTTTTTATGTTGCAATGTTACCATACCTTCCTTCACATTTTTTTTTGCATTTGTTCCTGTTCTTGTTTGAAACACACATTGAAAACTTAATAAAAATTCTATTGAAAACATGTATCAGTCATCCTTTTCATAGTCTCACCAGCCGGCTGAAATATAAGTTATAAGTATTTTATTGAAATAGGTGATTGCTTATTGAGTTACAAGTGTGTTATTGAAACAGTGGGTGTGGGTATCTTGCAGTATTAATCAACATTTTCCAATTTAAGTTGTTATTGATTCTTATTTAGCCTATGTGTTTTTGACATGTTTATGGCTTAGTCTTAAAATGTTAAAGGCTGTGTTGTGGCCACCTTTATGCTATTTCTCTAAAAGAACTGAATAGATTTAATGCATTGATCAAACTTTTAGGCTATTAGGCTACTGAATGCCAATATTTATATATTTGATAGACGTTTATTGCTAGTTTTACAATGATCAAAGTTGTGTGGTAGATTTGGGGGGGGGGGGGGGGGGGGTCACCTTCATCTTCATCTCACCAAACGAACTGAAAAGGACACTGGATCTAATGTCCACACACAAAAAGGATACAAAATGCATAGCCTATGTTTTGACAATGTAAGTAAAGTATAGCGTGATACAGGCAAATGTAGGAATGTCCAGCAAGGAAACAAACGTTCAATGTTAGAACTACCAAAGAACATATTTTAGATCGATGTTGCAAATTAATTATACTCGCAATATATAATTGACACTATAATGCAAGCATGCTAACACGTAATAACACTCGTTTTTGGTTTGTTGTAATGTTTCCCGTTCAATAACGCACTCGATGCTGTCTATCAGACATGTGGACTCGAGTCACATGACTTGGACTCGAGTCAGACTCGAGTCATGATTTTAATGACTTCAGACTTGACTTGATAAAATTCGGCATGACTTGCGACTCGACTTGGACTTGAATACTATTCACTTGAGACTTGACTCGGACTTTGCCTCTTTGACTTGTGATGACTTGACATGTCTCGAATCAAAAACTAAATTTCCTGATCGTGGACCAGTCACCCCACAGACGCTTTCCCGCGACTAACAAAAAAAAAAAAAAAAAAAAAAAATTGCGGAGACAAGCGGCCAGAGCACAGTACAGTACTGCCGCTACCCCCACACGCGTTACGCACTGTGTGTAGGGCACCAAGAGACAGAGGAAGGACCAACATTTAGCCAATCACTAGTAGCTTTACTGCAAACTGATTTGCACTCTTGTTAGAGAACGTTTAATGTCAAAAAGCACCAACAGCATGTTACATAAAGTTGATACTTTTCGAGTCCTCTCCATTAAGATCCAACTTGAACTTATGCTAGCCTACTGCATTTAATTGAGAACGCATCCAAGCACGCACGAGAGGGAGAGAAAATGAGTAGGTTCCAGCTGGCTTGTCATTGTTGATGATGATTGATATCTTCTCAATATAAGAAACATATAAAAGGAAATCGTGAAGGCAACAAATACGAGATTAGAGGAGATTGTGAATTATCCGGTTCTCACTAGCCTACTGTACTGTTATAAACTATGAGATCCAGGTCACTATGACATAGCTGCACTCACTGTGATTTGGAAAGTGGACAAGAATATTATGAAGAGTTGTCTTTGCCTTGTGTAATGGAACTGGTCTTAATAGTCTTGAAGTATTCAATAATTTATTTACATGAAGCACATGATATGCCGATTGAAATACATTTCACTCAGCTACTGTAGCTAGGTGGCTACTGGCTACCAGGCTCATAATTCACTTTTAATTGCAAACAGAAAATGTCAAGCAAGCATCATGTCATACATGCTTCTCTTTCCAAGGGAATGAAAGCTGTTTGTGCCAACTTAATATCATGCTTATCGTTGTTAATATTGTGCTATACATGTGGCACAAACAATGTTTGAGTTTGTGGACTAGCCATAGGCTATATTTGAACGGAGCTGGTAAAAAAAGGATCATTATGAGAACGTGTGACACAATGGGCTTAAAGTGACAGTGCACCATTTACAAATGAGATAAACAGCATCAAATGTGTAGTATTTCTTAAGAAATGAATACTTTAAAACAAAATTACTGTCATTATTATCTTTTAAATAATATAAAAGTGTTGACCTTGGCTTCCCTTATGAGTCGCCACTGCCAGACAGCCTAATAAATAGTTTGCAGGCAAATCTGTGGCCTAGCGCAGTGAACTGCCATCAGTCAAATTATTACTCATCCTTACAGTGGGCTCCGCAATTTGGAAAAACAATATATATATTTGCAGCTGTGCTGAGTGTTATGTAGCTATCCGTTTACAGATTACACAGGTATGCGCATGCATATGTCGTAAAAGATTACAAGACAGAAACATTGAACATATTTTAATCTGTATTTATAAACAAAAAATACTGTGGATTAGATGGAAGTGCTAAAATTATGATCGATAGTCTAATAATGGCATTATTAAGTGAAGAGTACCTGATGACTTGTTCAGGACTTGAAAAAAATTGGGACTTGGACTTGGACTCGACTTGGCTTTGATGTGACTTGGACTTGGACTCGACTTGCCCTTCTCTGTATTTACTTGGGACTTGACTTGGACTTGACTGCTAAGACTTGGGACTTACTTGTGACTTGCCAAACAGTGACTTGGTCCCACCTCTGCTGTCTATCCCATTGAAATAACACGACACGCAAAGAGCTGTTTGGAACTGTTGAAGCGTACGTGAACCACGTGACCGCTTGGCGGCGACTTCAAAGAGTGTCGCAACTCTCTTTTTCTATGGCTCTGGATAAGTGGAGCTAGGCGGAACGAAATTCATCTGGCGAGAGCCAGGTTAGCATTTGCCCATTTGTTGAAGGAATCAGGATTCCAATGATTCAAATTATCTTTTATGATGTACAACAAGGTCTCTATTCAGGAAGTAGTTGATCAGGATTGAAAGTATATTTTTTTGATTGCAGAAAGTATGTTTTTTTTTTATCAATATTATTTAGTTTGGAAAATATTGTTCTTCTATTCAGATCATATCTATCTCTCTGTAGTTATCAGTTCCTCTTGGCCAGATAGATAGATAGATAGATACTTTATTGATCCCCAAGGGGAAATTCAAGACAGACAGACCTGCAGAGCAAATCCCAAATTTGCCAAAAGGTTTGTTTGTATGAGTATTCCCATGCTCAAAAAACTATACTATTACACATTATTCTTCAAAAGATAACATAAACATATTATCTTTTCACAAATTTGTTCAAGAATCTTTTTTGTATGTATTTCTGTTCGGTCCTCACAGAGCAATTCAGAGGGTTAAAGTCTTCAACAACACTATGGCACAAATCAATGCATCACCTTCTGTAACCTAACAGGCACCAAGCTACAGTATGTGCAACAACTCATGCGAGCTGGAATGATGCTCTTCGTTCCATGAACAAGTATGAGCAGAACGTCTCCTTACCTAATTTGTTGATTTGGGCCTCCATTCTCTCTAGTCTCTCTAGAATATCAGTGCCCTGCATGGAGTAGTTTGCTGTAAGGTGATCATTCCTATGCTCCCCCACCACGCTCTCTCTCTCTTGGAGAGGATCTTCAAATTGACCCAAGTCAGACAGAGCAAGGTGGCAGCTACGACCACACAAGGCACAAGCCCTCGAACACAGCTCACCCTCACCATCCCTCTGTCCAGTTGTGTGCACGCAGGACATGCACCAGGCTCCCTCTCCAGTAGAGAATGGAAAACATAGTGAAGACGCAGATAAGATCTTACTCAGACTAAAGGTCCTAACTCCTCCCCATCCAAAGCAATAGCTACTGAAGGCTGTACAGCTGCCACTATTTTACATAAACCTAATTCCTGAAACCTGAACTACAATATTCAACTATGCTCAAAATGCCCCCCCCCCTTATATAAAGACATGAATAATAGTGTATCGACTAACTGTCTAACATGTAACAGCATACTAATGCATTTACATGCAAGGCTATAAAACTGGTAAAACAGGCTCTGTTGTTTTGAGGGACTCTAATAGGATGTAATTCTTTATCACAATCAACCCACACACATACATTTACAGCGAGCCTTGGGGTGTTGGCATTTCTGAGAAAAAAACAACACAAAGGGCCCTATCTCGGCGATCTAAATGCAGCGCGTAGTGTATTCTTATCACGGTGCAGAGCATATTCCTATCTTACACTCGAATTTTTCGCCATTGCGCTTTTCTTTTATTAAACAATGCACTCAGGGGTGTGGCAATTAAAGACCTAAGGCGTGGTCTAGCACATTATCTAAAAATCGCTATCTTACACCATCTAAAAAGCATTACGCCACTGACCACAAAAAAACTGGTCTATAGCGAAAGGTGCATATGAAGCACAGCTGAAGACGCACTGTCACGGGATGTAGGCAGCAACTCCTCTGCAGGATAAATGTCCTTTGGTTTTTTATTCAGTCATTTGAACATTATTGGGGTAAGTGTTGCTTATTTCAGGCTGTTTTCGATGGTAACCCATTGACAGTCAACAGTGAAAGTAACGGTAGAGAGCGGTACAAAATATGACTGCTGCCCAGTCAACTTTTGTGTATGTAAATTAGTGTGTGCATGTGTCCGTTGCTTTTGTGTGCTTCTCTGTGTGTGTTTTCGCTTGTGACTGTGTGTGTAGGGGTAATGGGGTGTGTGTATGTGTGTGTGCGTGTGTCTGCTGTGTGTGTGTGTGGGTATGTTTGTGCATGCGTGCATGTACGTGTTTATGTGTGTGTGTGCTTATATGTGGGCCTGTGTGTATGTGTGCGTGTGAGTCTGTGCGTGTGTATGTGAGTGCGTGTGTGCATATGTCTGCATGTCTGTGCGTGTGTGTCTTTTGTGTGTGTGTGTGTGTTAATGTGTGTGTGTTTGCATGTGTGTGCATACCTGTTTGTATGTGTGTGTCTGTGCTTGTGTGTGTGTGTGTGTGTGTGTTTATGTGTGTCTGCTTGCCTGCATCTGTGTGTGTGTTTTAGGTGTCTGTGTGCGTGTCCGCTTGTGCGTGGGTGTGTGAGGGTAATTGGGTGTGTATGTTTATGTGTGTGTGTGTGTGTGCATGTGTGCATGTGCCTGCTTGTGTGTGTGTGCGTGTGTTTGTGCATGCGTGCGTGTACGTGTTTGTGTGTGTGTGTGCGTACGTGTGCTTGTGTGTGTGCCTGTCTGTGTGTGTGTGTATGCATGTGAGTCTGTGCGTGCATGCCTGTGTGTGTATGTGCGTGCGTGTGCTTGTGTGTGTGCCTGTCTGTGTGTGTGTGTATGTATGTGAGTCTGTGCGTGCATGCCTGTGTGTGTATGTGAGTCTGTGCGTGCATACCTGTGTATGTGCATTTGTGTGCTTGCGTATATATGTCTACATGTCTACTGTGTGTGAATGTGTGTGTCTTTATATGTGTGTGTTTATGCGTGTGTGTTTAGGTGTGCATGCGTGCGTATGTGTGAGTGTGTGCATTCCTGTGTCTGTGCTTGTGTGTGTGTGTGTATGTATCTTTATGTGTGTGCATGTATCTTTATGTGTGTGTTTGCGTGTGTTAATGATTGCATCTGTGAGTGTGTGCAGTGTACAGTCACTGCTTAGTGTACGGTCACTAAATGTACACATATATTAATTTATTGTGTGGTCCCCCATGAATGGAATTCCACAAAACTTGTTTTTGTTGCAAACAAAATCAACCTAAGCGTGCTCAGATGACGTGATAGACGGGGCACTGTTGCTCACCTGTCCATCATCGTAAAGCCCAATTTGATAGGTCCAAACAGCTCTGGTTCGAGCATAGTTGCTCCACATCGAAGCAATATCAGACCAAACTTCCCAAGCTCAAATGTTGTGAGCGGGGCTAAGTTCAGCTGGCACCCAGGCTACCTGTCAGCCTGAGATACCTGCGATTACACTATACATCAAATGAGTGGTTATGGGATGGGTTGACATAGTCCTCCTAGACCCTACAGTTCTCGAGATATTCACAGAAAACTTTGTCCGGCCTACCCTTCTTTCGGGGGGTCCATTTAGGCCACTGTTTGGAACTGTTGAAGCGTACGTGAACCACGTGACCGCTTGGCGGCGACTTCAAAGAGTGTCGCAACTCTCTTTTTCTATGGCTCTGGATGAGTGGAGCTAGGCGGAACGAAATTCATCTGGCGAGAGTCAGGTTAGCATTTTTAGCACTGGTTCTGTGTCATCCTTGTGGGGCTACATGGCCACCAAGTTTCGTGCAGCCCGGTCTTTCAGTGTCCCGGGAATCGTTGACACAAAATCACTGAGAAGAAAAAAAAAGAAAAGAAAATCTGGAAGAAAAAAAAGCTCTGACTAAACCTATATGACCGTCGCTTCGTTGTGCTGTGTATAACTGTTTTGTCATTGACTATGACACCACGGTGAGGTTAGTTTCACTTTGCCTAAAAAAAATGTAAATGTAAATGTTGTGTATACAAGGAATTTGGTCTCTGCATTTATCCCATCCGTGAATTAGTGAAACACACAGAGCACACAGTGAGATGAAGCACACACTAACCCGGAGCAGTGAGCTGACAGCTACAGCGGCGCTCAGGGAGCAGTAAGGGGTTGGGTGCCTTGCTCAAATGACAAGGACCACCCCCGTGATTACGTTGTTTTTTCGACTGCGAGTGTTCATGTGCTCTGCAGTCGTAATGTGTGAAAAACATGGATGCCACAACATACACTCACTAATATTAAATAAACAACTATAATTGCTTAAAAATATGGTGTAAGACGCTCGTGAAAGAAAGATGCAGCTTTCAAGTGATAAAAACGCAAATTCCCCAAGTTCACATTAAAACTGTTGGACATGAAAGGCCACATGGACTACAAACAAACTACAATGTGACAACAAAAGTGATGAGCCCCTAACTGGGCAACTAGTGTAGCAAAATCTAGTTTCCCGCCTCTGATTCCATAGGAGTTAATACTGCCGTCATGCCGGTCGTAAACTCGGAGGACCCAACTTTAAAAGAGTGTTCATGAGATCAGCTCAGAAAACAAATACAGGAAACGCATAAATAAGTTATTAGAACTTACTATGGTTGTGCAAAAAGGAAAATGTCTCGGGTGAGTGTTTCTGTAGTTTTAGGCTAGCTTTAGACGACAACGATCTGAACACAATCCGCAAAAGTGGCGTTGCGTTCCCACTTTTTATTTCGCGTTTAGACGAGCGTCTTTGGGTGGAAATCTGCATGCGCACGGTGACGCAGAAGTGTGAAATTTGATGTAGTATGCATGCATGCCAGGTGGCTAGGTGGTAGGCCTACTGTGAAGCACTGCCATACAACAACACCAAGAGCGCGCGCATGCGTTGAAACTTCCTTCTACTTCTCTCCGTAGTAGCGCGAAATAGCCCACAGTCGAAAACCTAAGCTAAGGCAACTTGAATATCCGACTGATGGAAATAATCCGACATGTTTGTTGTTGTTTGGCTGTACTGCACATGGATATGACGCCAACACGTATGCGAGGATGGCCAGCGTGAGCAGCTCAGAACACACTTTTGCGTTTTTAACCCTTTAGACGGGAACGCGACGGTGGAGCATCTTTAAGATTTCCACTCTGGAGGGTGGGTTCATTTTTTTGCGTTTTTAAGCCCCAAAAACGCTGTCGCCGTCTAAACGAAAGGCACATCTGATAAAATATTTTGTCGGTTTCACCCGGGAGCGTTGTCGTGTAAAGCCGGCCTTAGTTTAGTGATAAATTACCTTGCCTATTTGTAACAAGAGTGAGATTTGTCTCTTGTATTGTTGCAAGGGAGGCCGCTGTGGTTGAGAATATGATAGAACAAGACTTCCGCACAAGTCTCCGAGCACAAAATCCGGCCCAACATTTTTTTCTCTCTCTGTCGGAGGTCCGAATTTCTGAATATTCGATGTGGCATGAAGGCGGAATAAGTCATTTAGAGACAGACGAGACCAGGAAGTGACATCAAACACGTCAAAATATGTCATACCGAAAATGAGATTCCGGAAGTAGGTACATCATTTAATTTACTCTTTATGGAAGATACAGCAGGGAAAACTTGTTTTCTTTTACAGTCTATGGAACAAAATGGTCGCAATAGGTATTACGATTTTGACCAGATCACCCGGAGACTGAAGGCAGGATACATTCAGAAACCTATATCTCACTGAAAACAGCATAGATGGGTTTTTTTCCAAGTTTGTATGTGTGTGGAAGTAACAGAGACACAAAATAACACCAAATCCCAGAAAAAAGTGATTTTTTTATAATATGGACACTTTAAGAAATTCATTCATTTTAATTTTGTCACAATTATAAATTTGCCTCACATTTAATGACAGGTGCTGAGGCTGGTCTCAGATGTGCGTAATCACCCTGCTGCGGTTCTTATGACTGAGGGATACCCTGTGGTCATCAGTTCTGATGATCCCATCCTGTTTGGGAACCCTGGACTCTCCTATGACTTCTACGAGGCCTTTGTTGGGATTGGAGGGATGAGTGCAAACTTGGGCACCCTAAGGCTGGGATCACATCAGCCAGCGGCAAGCGGCAGCGGCAAACGTAACGCAACGCTCAGACCATAATAAGTGTTGTCTCGTTCCTAAGCAACATAAATGGTTTGTCAATTGAATACGCTCGCATTGCGCTTTGAAAGTTGAACCAAGTTCAACGCTCAGCTTGTTCAGCATTACCACCGCTCCACTGCCGAACTATAGAGAATAATAGGAAACCTGCCGCTGGCTAATGTGATCCTGCCTAAAAGAACTCGCTGTGAATTCAATCAAGTAGATCTGTGAGCTCTAGCTTTTTTAGTCATGGAATGCAATATAAAACTCATTTTCAGCGCTCTGCCCAAGGGCCGAAAGGATAAATTGATGAAAATATGAGAGGAGAAGTGGGACAAAGTTGTTTCTGCTAATACTAAAATAGACTAATAGGTACAGTTTTGGAAAAAAAGTGGCAGGAGAATTGAGACTAAACTGATATGTGAAAATACAGGATTGACAGACTACTCTCCACACATGAACCTAAATTAGACTTGAACAGTAAATATAGTGTTTTGAATTAAGGACAACACTCAACAGTTCTTTTACACTTAGTTTTTAATCATCCCATGGGCGTTTCAGGCCAGATGCCCTTCTTTAGCATGACAAATGATAAATGTGCTTTATTACACCTGTTTCCCCCTGACTCCTTATTCCTATGGGTTTCCTTTTCATATCATTTAGTAGGCTATGCAAAACTGTGTGAAACAGAAATGCGCTCAGAATCATACTCTAATGTGAAGTAATGGATTCCATTCTTGAGCTAATGTAGGTTTTCAACATCACCACTCAAATGAAAAATAAATGTAGCACTGTTTTTAAACTTAGGATAGGCTACGGATAGTGATTGTAAATTCAATACAACTCAAATTTACTTTATTGGTGAGCTCATGGCTTAACCCCGATGTTGGAGGTAATATCGTTCCTGAAATTTAAAATAGCCTAATTCTTTGTCAAAACTTCTCTGGGATGTTGTAGGACAATGTCCTCACTGTTCATTAACTCTGCCTATTCTTTTCTCTCTAACTATGTCCTAACAGGATCTGATGCGAGCAAACATTAGCGATAAAATCCGTTTAATTACTTTGTTTTCAATTGGAGTGTCCTGACGGCAAAGGAAACAAGCAGCGCAACGTTTTGAGAGAACTTTCTTCGGACACCCGGTGAAATAGGTTGCTTAGAACTTCAGCTTAGAACTTCTTATAACTCTGGAAACTTAAACAACTCCTCTATAGCAGTGAAAGAAAATAATGAAATTTACATCTAACCATAAAGATCTGAAATGATACTCTGCCAGAAGCTCTTTCAACGCAGAATACCTCAGGATCTTTGCAATGAGGAGACAGACTACACATAAAGATATTACATTACAGTTAATTTAAATTAAGTAATGTACACAGACAATTGTTACTTTTTCCAATTATGCAATATAAATAAAATGACTTAAGCATCATTTGCATTTGTACGTTTTGCATTTGTAGCACAACTCAAACCTGGCATATCTCCTATGCTCTTGTCTTGACCAGAGATTGAGAGTGAATCTGTTTCAGAATTCTGTTTGTGTACAGTCACTCAAAAAAATCAATCTTTGCAACCGGAGTACAGGACAGCAGTTGTCTAAATATGTTGAAATATGCTCTACAGGAATTCAAAACTCTTTGACCACATTTGTAATCCTCCAGTTCTGACCATTGCATTCCTGCATGACAAGTTCACTGTCCTTTACCTCCAAACATCTCTTTGACACTCTGTTCTGTATGGCAGACCCCTGCATGGTAAAGAAAACATATCCAAAACCAAATATATGTTGCATCTTGTTCATGGATGTCTCAAATCAATCATGTTCAGGTTTATTGAGAGCCTCACCTGTTTGAAGTCCCAGTGCATATTAAGGCCTGTTTCTTTGGCCTTCTTGCATTCATGTAGTTGTGGCAATTCTTGCAAGCCTGGATCCACCAGACAACGGTTAGTTTGGTCCGTGTTGGTCTGGATTTCTCCAATGTATATCTTGCCACTTGAGTGATAGTAGCAAGCCTGCAGCAAGATATATGTGAGATGGTGTTACAGGCCTCTTCATTGTATCTATATTAGCATATAAAAAAATATGCTGATTTGGCAATTACCTGAGATGTGTAAGAATGACATTGGTATAAGATGGGGGTGTGTCCTGAGCCTTGATCCACACATGCATCTGTGTTCATGTCATTCTGCAACTGACATCAGAGACAAAGGTGGGGACTCCTTCACAATAGTCTTTCCAATAGTCTTTCTTTTAAAAACTAGATGTACCACTAAAACTAGATGTACAAAATATGTTTGAAACTTTTGTGTATGCTTGTATGTGCATGCCTGTGTGTGTGCGTGCGTGTGTGAGTGTGCGTGCCTGTGTGCATGTTTGTGTGTGTGCGTGTGGATGTGTGTGCGTGTATGTCAATTTGTCTCCATCTCCTTATAGAGCCTGACCGATATGGGATTTCGAGGGCCCATACCGATTTCCCGACATACCGTTTGAGTTTTTCAAAAACTGATAACCGATATATCGGTTATGTATTTGAATAGGCCTAACTATCGAGTTTCCTAATAAAAGGCTCTTCATATACAGTAATTAGTTTTGTTGTATAGAATAGAAAGAATAGTAGGCTAAGAATAAAAGAGGTCTTTGTTCCGTACATTGCCACAAATTGTGAGCAGTTTATGCTTAATGACTCCCCCTTTATGCAACCAAAACATTTTACAAATATGATCAGTTACTTTACTTTAAGCCTTTGAAGCCTAAACTCTTCCTTAGTTGAAATGCAAGAAACTGAAGACTGAAACTAGGATGTAGTAGTGGGTGTTTGGGAATGAACGTTAGCTCAGATGCTCACATTTATTTTGTGTAGACTTTTTGTGGTCTTAATGCAACATTTTACAAAGCACTGACTGGGCCACCAAGGACTGTGAGTGAGTCAACAGCAGAAAAAACTATTTAGCAAGCAGAAATGTCCCAGCCCGGTGTTTAGGATGCATCATAGACAGGTTATCTTTCATGTGCATCTTCCATCAGCAAACCATCGTGTTAGCGAACATTAGCATTGTGGCTAACTAACTTAGCTCCTGTCAGTATGATCAGAAAATAATGAGATGACAGTCGAAAGAGACAATTACAGTGCTGTTATCAATTTGCTTAATATTACCGCTTTTATTTCACCAACAATCAAACTAGCCTCCATCACTCAACCAATGCTAACGGTAACATTATTTTACCTATGGATATAACGTACCTGCAGTAAAAACCAAGCATGTCCGATTAACATTCTCAGGTTTATTTCGGTTTCAAGAAGAAATGGGGATTACATTTCATGTGAAAATCATCCCCCTATTAGACATTCTCTGCCGTAAGCTATTCTTTTCTCTGCCGTAAGCTTTCATTTGTTCCTCTCTCAATCAAACTCATTAATGAGCAGCGATGAATGTATGACCATGCATTTTATTAATTGTATTTACCTCCCTGCTGAAAAAAACAGCCTGACCAGCTAAAGGTGGTTTGCTGGTTGACCAGCTTGTTAACCAGCTTGTTTGACCTGATGGTTGACCTGCTAGACCAGCAAAACTCTCGCGAAAACATACCTTCAGCTGGTTTTGCTTGTCATACCACCTCAAGCTGGTCATTTTAGCTGGTGTTGCTGGTCTATAGTCCTGGTTTAACTGGCCATGCCAGCTTATGTTGGTCATTCTAGCAAACCAGCATGACCAGCTTGACAGGCTGGTCACCAGCATGACCATCTTGCACCAGCTGTATCCCACAAGACAGGCTGGTGACATCAGCATGACCAGCTTCCTCAGATGGTCACGCCAGCATATCCAGCTGGTGGCCCAACCAGCTACACCAGCAAAGACCAGCAAGAGCTGGAAGAAAACCAGCAAAGACCAGCTAAAACCAGCCACCAGCATAAGCTGGTTTCTAGCTGTTTTTTTCCAGCAGGGCTGTGACTGTATGCAGTGGTTAAAGTGGGATTTGGCAGGTGGGGGAACCCTAAAATCCAGTGTTGGTGCAACGGGGAAAAATGACTCACCATTGGACAACATATTAAGTATTGTGGTGTACTGTAGCAATACTTTTTGGACAAGAATGAATATCTTCTTGGTCATCTCTGTACACACGAAAAATTAACTCATTATTTAATTTAACAATATCATTGGTATGAAAGAATATTTATTATTAATTTATCTCAGGTGGCAGAACTGCGTTCCTCCCCACTTTAACCCCTGACTGTACAGTATGTATGTATGTATGGTTATGAATGGAGGAATGACTGCATATTTATATGCATATTTGAATGTATGGAGATTTATGAATGCTCATGTATGACTGAATGCATGGATGCTTATGGAAGTAGGAATGAGTGTCTGTAAGGTATGTATGGGAGAACAAGTATAGAGGATGTTAATTTTGCAATTTGCACAGCTCCTTGAGTACATTTGAGCCCAAATGTTTACTGTACATTGTCTTGTAACCGTTTTAACCCTGTGCTTGTTTTGTGTCTGTTGTAACTCTTGCAGCAATTTCTCTCAGCGTCTAAAACAAATTTCTCCTTGGGGAGACAAATAAAGATATTTTGACTTTGACTTTGATTCTTGTGTTGTCCTTGTAGGAAGTGAGTAACAAGTCTAGTAATGCATGTGTGTCTTGCAGCAAGACGCTGCGCTATCTGCGTACAGTACATGTGTGTGTGTGTGTTTGCGAGAAAGAGTGTGTGTGAGACAGTATCATCCTCTACCACTCAACACCACCATCTACAGGCCGATGGGTGTACAGTCACTAAATGTAAACATAAATTCATTTATTTTAGCCCCCCATGGATGAAATGCACGAAACTTGGCATACCCCCAGAAGATGTCAGGTTAATCGTACACATGAAATTTGATGCAGTTCAGAACATCTTCATCTGAAGATTAAAGCAGTATATTATTGCATGTTCATTTTTTTACTGGTGGGGTGGGGGGGGGGTGCAAATCACAAATGACTGGTTATGGGTTAAGTTGATACGGGCCCTTGAGACCAACATACCATAAACATTTTGTCATCCTCGGTGCCACGGTTTAGGTTATTATTTAGGAAAAACTGCATTTTTTGGGTTTCGGGAGGCCCAGCGTGGGGGAGGAGTGGCCTTCGGGGACCAAACAAAATTTTGGTGGGGCTACATGCTCACCAAGTTTCATGCCCTCAGTGTTCTGGGAATTGTTGACCAAAAATTCAGGAAATAGATGACGGGAGGAAAAAAAAATGTTTGACAATCCCTATATGACTGCTACGCGGCGGCGGTCATAATAAACTCTTAACTGTGTATGGTTGTATACATTATTATACAATCTATATGTATAAATCTCTGAGCAAAAATCTACCACTCAGTGTAAGAAGTGTAACATAATGCTTACATACAAAACTTACATTGCCATAGCCGAGAATGTTGAATGGCTTTAAGCTGGTATAGACATTGTCGAGGTACCACTGGAAAGGCTTGCACTTCAGTTTTTCCCTCAGCTTTTTTCTTTCAGACACATCACCAATATCTATGCCATGGTTCTACAGTGAGACAGAAAATATACAGAGGGCAGCAAAACACTAAGTATATATTTCAATCAATCAATCAATCAATCAGTTAAATCAGTGGTCCCCAAACTTTTTCTTCCGAGGGCCAGCTTACTATGCCTGGCTGTAAGAGAGGGCCAGACTCGGAGTATATCAGTAACCATAAATAGCTTAGTGCTGTGAACAACAGCAGTCTACCTTAGTTGAATATTCCATTACATTTAATCTATAGGCTATTGCAATTTAATACCATTGTTAGCTGTGTTTATATTGCCGTCATGCCATATCAGTGTAAAATGTAACTTAAATTAAATAATACTAATAAAAAGACTTTTGCATTCCCAAAAGTATTAGCAGGTAGTCCCAAAAGTATATTTCAATAAAAATGTGTGAACTCTGAAAATGTAAAGTTCTCAAACTATGAGAATTTTATGAAGTGCTGAAGTGGTCTGAAATGACCACCATTCTAACTTTCACTCACCTGAACTTGTGAACATTGTATGAACATTTGAACAAATAAAAATAATTATCCCAGAAAGTCCCAGAAAAATTACTTGAATATAAGTTAGTTAGTTATTAACAATTCATTGATAAACTTTTAGAATACTTTGAGCACTGATGCAGTCAGCATAGGCCTCTTACATTGTTTGCAGATAGGCCTACACTTCATTCCGTTTTTGATGGCAAACGCGAAACAGCGCCAAAACAACCACCAGTGGACAAAAAGAGTATTACATGTGTACTGTTAAGACTCGCTATATAGAATGAATGGGGGGAATTGCGGAGGTTATAGTTTGACGATGTCGTACTCCCGTGCGGGCCGGTTGCTATATACCACGGACATGTTTTGGGGGGCCACCCAAAATGAGGTGGGCCGTAGTTTGGGGACCACCGAGTTAAATTAATATATATTTTATTTGATCAGTTCAATTTCAAAAGATTCCATTCTGTATTTATTTGTAAAATTAAGGGCCCTATTATCGTAGTTCAAAATGCATGGTCACCGGTGAAAACCGTATTTAAATTTAGTGGGATGTCCAGTTCACATTGGGAGTGTTTTCATTATCAAACGTTATGCGGATGGCACAACAAGGCGATCCTATGGTTCTTAATCAGTCAACATCATTTAAACCAATGAGAATGACATCTGTCATTCCCTTTAAAAGCAAGCAACACAACTTGAAACAGCACATCGGTATTCTGATAGTCAGCGGCGCATGAAGGAATCTGCTTGCACGCGAGACCGTATAGAACAGTTATTCCACTAAACCATGCTTTAGGCCTACTAAAACCTAGCAGAGTATAGCCTACACGCATTTGCACTCGCCTATTATTTGAACTCATTGGCAAAGTGAAACTAACTTCACCGTGGTGTCAGTCAATGACAAAACACAGTTATACACAGTTAATTACTTTCACTATTGACTGACAATGGATTACCATGGTAAACATACTGTAGCCTGGAAAAGGCAACACTTACCCAAATAATGTTCGAATGACTGAATAAAAAACATTTATCCTGCAGAGGAGTTGCTGCTTACAGTACTCGTGACAGTGCGTCTTCAGCCGTCATATTTGCCTCTAGCCCCTCGCCTAATCACTTTTATCCATCATTACCAATTTGCAAATGATGGTGAATAACTACTCAGTGTGAGATGATTTTCCGCCAGGTTTTGAGTCACGAAAATAGGGCCCTAACTGTATTTGGTCATTCACATCATAGTTTTTATCCAGCCCTTCTGTGTTTTGTTTCACCTGTAGAGGGAGCCTCCAGGCAATGTTGACATTGTGCTTGTAGTCGTCCAGCCACACCTCAGCCACCCGGAGAGCGTTTCTCTGCATCAAGTATTTCAGCTCTGGCATGTAAGGTTTATGCGCTCTCTCCAGGTGAGCAATCTTGGAACAGGGAATCACCTCAATGCTACCACCACACGACCACACCTGAAATCAGTCATTCCCATGAGATGAGTTCAGGGCCAACTCCTCAGCGTTCCCACAGTATTTTGTCATGGTTGTTAGGATAAATCGTTATTTTTTTCCTTTATTCATTTGGCACCTGCTGAAACTTACTCTAATTCCGAATTCAACATTTTCTCCGCCATAAATTTTCATGCCAGGATCCAGAGCTCCAATCTCCCCAAAGAAAACACGATCTGCCACCAGTACCCCCATAATGGATGGACTCCTGTCAACACGGTTTGGGAAGTTATGTAAAACCATTTTACATCAAGACCAACTAGTTGCTCATTAAGGATTTACTAAGAATAAATTACCTATTGATTAAGAATAAGAAATTGTTAAAGACCTAATAAATGTACAATGATACTTAATACATATCTTGTTGAGCACTAATACATACACATATTTGTTATGTATTAATGGTTAACGTGTTCCTAAACTAAAGTGTTACCTTTATACCTCATGATGCAACAGCTGGCGAAATGAGCCATGGAACCTCAATGGAAGTACTTAATGTCTATTGTATTTGTCTGTTTTGTTAGGTTAACTAGGTCAGTATTCTGAGTCATTGCACACTGGATGTAAATGGTCGATAAAACAAACAAGAACTCACTTTCCAGGAAGTGTCTCATCATTTCTGCCATACTGTGGGAGGAATGCCTCATACTTGCACCACATTGCCCAGTCAAACCCTTGGGCTGAGGCAACCCAGTCTCACGTCTGAACGTGTCACTGTCACGTTAATTAATCTATTGGGACGTGTTGTGTAACACGTTTCCTTGTTAAAAAACGTGTTGAGCAGGACGTAATTATCGTGTTACTATCACGTTGTATTTCGCATTCAATGAGCCAACAGAACCACGTCATCTGTCAAAAAAGCCCGACCCAAAATGGCGAGAATGTTATTTGATGCTTTTGACGTGCAGTTTCATACTCTTAAGCCTGCTTTGAGTTGTGGGTTAGAAGGAGCCACCTTCTAGCTAGCAGTTTTAAAAGGCTGAACCCCAGAATCCAGAAACAAGAACCGAGCAGGGACGGAGAAAAAAGAAGAATCCAAATGGGAAATGAGGTGAGCCTTGCTACTGCCGCTAGCATGATCATTTTGCTAGCAATTGAGCAAAACATTTTAAAGTTGATTTAACATGAAATAGTAGCCTATGCATGGGCAATACTGTGAATTCAGAGTAGGCTTGCACAACTTATAATTTAGCTAACGTGCATGATGTAATGTTACATTAATCTGTAAAACAGCTGTTGTCTGTGTAAATTAACATTGTAGCCTAATATTGTTAGTGTGGGCTAAAGCTAACAGCTGGGAGGTAGCCTATCAGCCAGGCATGTATAATCGATAATCATGATGAACGTGAATCGATTTCGTTGCGAAAACGCGCATTGTTTTAGGCCACATATCAGCTATAAAACAATTGTATTCTGATACAGCAGTTCTCAGATGTTAGATATTCACTTATATTATAATATAATTTTGTATTTCTTTAACCTGATTAAGAGAGGGGTTTAATTCAATAGAGAATTGCAATGTGTGTAGCCCATAATATTAGAGATTAGATTAGGCTAGATTTAGATTAGATTCAATTTTATTGTAATTTAAAAGAGTAGGCTACAGGTACAGAGCCAATGAAATGCAGTTGACATCCAACCAGAAGTGCAAAGAAGCAGTTATGTAGACGATCAAGATTAATTATGTACAACAGTTAGATAAATAGGCAAGTTTTCCAGATGACATGTGTACAGTGACAGAAATAGCCTATACAGTGAATATGGAATGTGTGTCTAGCCTATAACAAAACAAATTGATAATAATACATAATAATGATAATAATAGCAGTAATTACAGTAGGCCACTCGCACTGTTGTTGGTGACGTGTCTGTTTCCTATTATTCCATGCCACTCTCCTACTGTCTCCTTTACTGCCCTGCGCCACTTGCCTACTATCTTTTGCCTCTTGCCTACTGTCCAGCACCACTCGTCTACCGTCTGCTATGCTGACCCACGCCACTCACCTACTGTTTCCTAACACAAACTGTAACATTAAGCTGACACAATCTTGCTGCACGGTTACTTATCTGCATGCAATCACTATTGCCAGCTGTTATGAGTAAACATTATATTGGGACACCAATATATTTCTGATTCACGGGCAGTGTATTTGCTACTGAAGAAAAGGAGAACACATAGTAATTGTTCTTGGATGGGGATTTAGAGTAAGGTTTCTATTGATCTTTTTCAGATAAGGCCTCTTCATTTTCAACTGTGAAGGATCTACATGGACTTGGTCTGGATAGCCTTTCCTGTTTTGATGAGCCAGTCGGTATGTATTTGACATTCTTTAGGATAAAAGGAGCCATATGTTATCAAAAATTCTACACCCATATGTAGAAAAGCTTTATGAAAACTACGTTGAATGTAAAGATATGCATATGTCCCTTGGGAGGAGAGGGATGAGTGTGGATGATTGAATTGTCCAACAGACATAAAAATATGATTGTGTATGATTGTGTTTGTGTCTGTATATGATTTTTTGTACTTGTTGCATTTTAAGCATGCATACTTTACACAATGGTGGTCTAAATTGTCTTTATTGCCACTTGCAGGGTCTAGAGGGAAAACCCTATATGAGCCCCAGGGTGAGTAGTGTATAATTACTTTATCCCAAGATTGATTTTCGTAGAAAGGTGTTCAAACCAAAATCAAACCAAAATCTTCTAAAATAATAGATAGATAGATAGATAGATAGATAGATTTATTATTTGTCCTTTCGGAAAATTGTTCTGCGCCATACAGTAGACAGTTAGACAAGACTGAATACAAGACGGAATATAGACCAGAATTTCCCTCACCCCAACCGCCCCCACCCTACCACACTCCCACACATACACAACATCAGGGCAGAAGGCACAGACCCCACTACACATTTATAGAATGATAAAGTGCAGTTGTGCATACTGTGATAGTCCAGCTGGAAAGAAAGTGCATGTTCCTGCAGGTAACGTCTTGTTCATCAATGTAATGCTAGTTGGAATGAATTACCTACTGGCTCAATTTGTTTGGAAAGAAGGTAGCCTGAACCTCCCTGATGGCAACACCTCATATGCCTGGTGTATGGGATGTGACATATCTCTATTATTTGCATGACCTTTCTTCAACACCCTTCTTTCACAGGTCGTAGCAATACTGTCTGGTTTTTGCCCCTCAACCTTGCTGGCCATGTTAACTATCTTGCTCAGTTTGGTTTTTTTGGTCACTGACAAAGAGAAATACCAGGTAACACAACAAAAAAGTAGCATGCTCTTCACAAATGAATAATAGAAAGGTAATATATCTCTATCCACTCTAAATTGTCTTAGTTTGCACATAAAATGCAGCCTCTGCAGCCCCTTTTTATAGATGGTGTTGGTATTACTGTCCCATTGCAACTTATTATCTATTATTGTGCCCAGAGGCGATTCTAGAGTCTGTGGGGGCCCCAAGCAAAAATTCCAAGAGGGCCCTACCGACAAGTGTTATCACCATTATGTTATATCACCATTAGGTTATTATGTTAAATAATAAAAATACAAAAGCGTATTATAAAAATTCTTATATTTTGACATGTACTGCAAGCTGGCAGCTCGACTTGCCTTACAGTATGCGTGTGTAGATCAGACTGTCCTGAATCTGGCAAAATCATTGCCATGGTGGAGGGATTCTCTGGGGCTGAGCAATTTACAGACATATGTGGTGTGCGCCTTACAGAAATAAATGGCATTTTTTTTAATTTAGTGATGAAAAATGACCTCTCTGCGCTCTATATCTGTGACACGAACTGATCTGACCTGACTTGACCCGAGTTTGCGTGTTAGCCTGTGTGCCTATGTTGTATGCACTCATAATGGTTCTCTACAACAACTTTTTTAACTGCATTGCCATGAACAAAGTAGAGGCAAAAACGGGGTTTCTTTGTTGAACAAATTGGGATGCAATGTGAGCCTTGAATTGGATGCCACGCAGGAATTTGCTAGGATCTCAAAACCGGATTATGAACATGCTTTGCCATAGAGAAACACACGATAAAGTTGCATCATAAACATGCTTTGTCATAAAAACAGACAAAAACGTGGGGTAAGTCCAGCGATATGAAGTTATTATTTTGCTATCACTTCGTCTGTTGTATAACCCAGAAGGATATACATGGTACCAATGGATAGCCCTGTGTCTCTTCTTTCATCTGATATGCTTGCCATATCTATGCGATCACGGGTTCGTGAGTAATTCAAACGAAAGTAATGGGTACGCAGGTAAAAAGAACTGTAGACTGTAAATATGATGCAATTTGATTTAATTTCATGATTTTTTCCCCCATACCCATACTTGATCGTACAGGCAAGTGTGTAGTCTCGTTGGAAAGCCCCACTTCTGCTCTTAAAGGTTTCATCTCGCTGCGATGAACAGTTCCGGAGCAATGTAACAAAGAAGAAATGTTGTGTTTTTGGAGCACTTTGCGTCAATCGGGTTCTAAAAAATTAACGCGTATGCTTGGTCCTTACTGCATCGTGATTAACATGTTATGGCTGACAGCCCTATTACAAACATAACGTTAACCGTCTCCTTGCTTAACTAGTTGTAACTGTTACTGTAACTAGCTAGCTGAAGTTTACTGGCGTATAGATGTAGCAAACCATGTTCAATCTTTCTGTCAATTAACATTAGCCTAACTTCATTGAGTAGGCTAAATGCCAAACTCCGATGTTGATCCGTCATCACTGCACCCTCGATTGACGTTTAGGCTACCACAGTAGCCTAAATATGTGCGGATTCTTTTAACTCTTTTGAACTCAGATCCGCTGTTTATAAGGCCATAGCATAGGGCCTACATATGTACAGATGTAGCCTACTGTTTGTACAACAGGACAGGAGCACGCAAAATAAATATATCATTCAATCTCTATGGACGAAATTCTCGCTCGACCCACCGGCAAACGCGCTGAGACCAGGTCGAGGGCCCCTTAGTGGCTTGGGGCTCCAAACAGTTGCCTGCCTTGCCTGTTGACAAGGTGCGCCTCTGATTGTGCCTAAGTACTTGTACTCGACTACAATCACAACATCCTCACCATTTTTAACCATACACTGGGGGGACTGGCTCCCAGTTCTGTACTGTAGTCTATTATTATTTGCTTTGTTTTCTGTATATTTAGAAGAAGACAGCTGGACCTACACCATTTCGCAAATTGATCCACCCAGGTCCTGTAGTTGGTCTCCTCGCTATTCTGTATTAACCCCACTATTGCTGTGTCATCTGCAGATTTTTTGAGTTATGTAAACGCTTTAAAAACACCGAAGAGCCCCGTATAAGAGCCCCAGTGTGATAGGCTGGTTGCTGTCATGTGACACATCATTGTTAAATCATGATTGACAATTAAATAAATCATTGTTCACGACACGTTATGGTTAAATTATCTAAATGAATGCGATGGTGATACAATCCTGCTTTTCAATTAGTTGACATGGTGTTTGACATTAAATTATAATGAGGTCAGTTTCATGTAATAAGCTATTTGTTTCTTTGGGTCTGGGTAATTGAAATTAGCAATATCTTAGTTCAATTCAATGTCTTATAATGGTAAAAGATGTGGACAAATACATGATAATTAGCCAAATAAATCGTTGTTCACGACACGTTATGGTTAAATTATCGGAATGAGTGTGATGGTGATACAATCCTGATTTTCAATTAGTTGAGATGTTGTTTGACATTAAATTATAAGCAGGTCAGTTTCACGTAATAAGCTATTTGTTTCTTTGGGTCTGGGTAATTCATGTGACAAAAAATTCTGTTATAGGCTACTACCGTTTTTCTGAAAAACAAAGCAGTACAACATTTCTATCTCCAAAATAATGCATTGTATGCATGTGTGTACTACGTAGTGCATGCAGCTTTTAATGTTCAAAGTAGCCTATACTGATTTTCCTGCAGAAGAACTACAAATACAAATTGACACCTGAAGTTGTGGAGTTATATTTTAGTAGCCTATTCTATAATAGCATAAATACCCACATCGGTTTTACCCTTGTCTCACCTGTATACAACATATGTCTATGAATTGCAGTAGTGATCAAATGAAAAAGGAAAGAAAGGTGTCCTGATGTGTTGTTTAGGGATGGTCCTGCAATGTTTTCTCGACATATCTTTATGTCTTTTTTTTCTCCCCTCTACTTATGTTTTCACAGATCCTTGCTCCTGATATCCTGATGTATGGGTTGCACTTCATTATATGACTCCAACAGAACACTCACAGAAAGGAGAGTGGTGCCAAACTACAAGACAGCCAGCATGTAAGCAAGGCCTTGTTTGTCCTTGTTTGGCTACTCATTTGTCTACTTCCTGAAGAGGCTGAAGCATGCTGGCCTTGACACCTCAGTCACACTAGTGTGCCCCGGCACAGTGGTTGAAAAACACTGACCTAAACCATATATTTTCTGAAAGCCTATAGCCTCTAGATGTCAATTAATATACATTAGGACATGTCCCACCTTTCTACTGACTTTGACAATATACAAAATAGTGCCATGTATACATTTATATCCTCCAAAGTTTGCAGGAAGGTGGGCCATGTGCTAGTGTATGTTAACTCACATGTACAAGTGACAGGCTTTAAGAAAATATATGGTTTGCATGGCTGAAACTGCTTTGCCTTTGTGTTGGAGCTCAAAATGTTCTAAACATATCTTAAATTTCTCTCTTCTACTTATGTTTTCACAGATCCTCGCTCCTGATATCCTGATGTATGCATTCCATTTCATTATATGACTCCAACAGGACACCTACAGAAAGGAGCTGTTAAAGCAGTGTCCTTCTACAAACAACAAGACAGCGAGCATGTAAACAAGGCCTTGTTTGTCCACTTCCTGAAGGGGCTGAAGCATGATGGCCTTGACACCTCAGTCCTTGCTTCCATTTACAGCTGTGTTGTGGAGCGCATTCTCACATCCTATGGTCTGCAGCGGGTGGTGTCATCGTGTTATTTATCATCGTTTGTGTAAATCTTACACATCTTACACAAAAGTCTAAAATAATCTAAACTTCATTTACTCTCCATGTATAGATCAAGATAGACTTGCAGAACAGGCTGCAGGGCAACAGTCTGATAGCCTGCATGAAAGCATAAATGGTCCGCACTTGTTAAAGAGTGCAATTATCAAAGGGCCCTTGAATTGTGTTTTTTTAAACCAAGGAGGATGGCTGTAGCGATGCTGTCAGCTCTGCCATAAGCAGTGACTGTGATTACGTTTGCACATTTTGAAAATGTTTTTCTTTTGCATTCTTTTCCACTTCATTGTTGTATAGTTTGTATATTGTTTGTTAAAGTTGCACACATTAATTCACTGTTCTTATTTGTAAAAAATTGTATAGTGTGGTATAGTTTGTATGGTGGAGTCTTTATTGTATCGTACAAACAAGAACACCCCACCCCACCATACCACTTTGACTAACCAATTTTCTGCGGGGAACCCTGGAGGCTTTCTACAGGTATTTTGTGAAACATAGGGGTTTCTATGGTAGTGGTTGCTAAGCTATTGCTAGGGTAACTGAGAAGGTTGCTATGGTGTTGCTACAGGATATATAGTGGTTGCTATGCAGGTTTATAGGGTAATCATGTTGGTTGCTAGGTTGGTGATAGAGTAACTGAGAAGGTTGCTAGGGTGTTGCTAGAGTAGATATGGTGGTGGCTATACTAAATTAAGTGGTTGCTATGCTGGTTGCTAGGGTAATTGAGATGGTTGCAATGGTGGTTGCTCGGTTGACATTGTGGTGGTAGTTGTGAGGTTGTTGGTAGGGTAATTAATATGGTTGCTAGGTTGTTGCTATGGTTCTTATGTTGGTTGCTAGGTTGTTGCTAGGGTAACTTAGAAGAATTTTGTTCAGCTAATACATTTTGGCCTACACTATTAAGGGACAGCTGAATTGACCATCTAAACCATATATTTTCTTAAAGCCTATAGTCTGTAGATGTCAATTAATATGAATTAAGACATGTCCAACATTCCTACTTACTTTGGTGCATCATATAGGCTTAAGCAATACTGCTATTTTTGCTCTTAGACTATAAAAATCCATAATCACTTTAAAAACGCTAATTTTTTAGTTTTTGAAAGTCAATTTCTTTAAATCATGCTTAAAATTGTAACCATATTCTTTATTGAGTTATGTTAATTGACTATAATACTATTGTATTGTCATCCTTCTTTGGGACTTGAGTACTTCAATATCCCCTTCATGTATCAATGTACATTAAAGCATCTTTGATAGTAAAGGACTCTCCATGTAAATAATTACTTGAATTGTCTTTCACTTGTACTGGTTCTATATGTTTGGACCACTGATTGACTGCACTCTGGTTTTCATCAGCAAGGTCAAGGCTTAAATTAACCTCAGATAAGTCTGTTTTCATCACATGCATTATATGTGCTAATGTTGTGAAGTAATTGGTGTGACCCTACAAAGGCCTGTCTGACCTATGACCTAATAACCTAGGGTTAGTAAATATGGGATCGGAGTGAAATTACTTCACACATTCAGAAACCTCAAAGTGAAATGACCTCACACATCCAGGAAGCTACAGCAATACAAACTCAGCTACAGGTCTTAAATATGGCAAACCAGTTGCCAATTTCTATGCCCTTTATATCAATTTGTGCCACATGTTATTAGTTGAAAATTACTGGTGTAAGCTTATCTGACCTGTCTGACCTTTGCAATTCATGGACATGTACACATTGGTTTCACATTTCTAACAAGAATATGACTGATTAAATTTGACATGTAACATCCTTGGATGACACAAAATATAGTGAAATGGACTCAACCCTCACATATTCACAGACTCTGTAGCACCCCCTACAAATCCTTTTTTTTTTTTCAATCTTTGGCTCCGCCTCCTGGCAACACACAAGCAGCTATATTTGAGTATGTAGTTAAATCGCATCTCACATATTCACAGACTCTATAGCACCCCCTAGAAATCCAATATTTCCTATATTTGGCTCCGCCTCCTGGCAACACACAAGTCATTAGATGTCCCAAATTTGACAAACTAGTTTGTTATCATCCCGTGTATCAAAATATGTGCCACATGTTGGTACTATCTTGAATTAACTAGTGTAATCCTATCAAGGCCTGTCTGACCTATGCAAATTATGGCCATCTAAACCTAGGGTTAGCATTTCTAACTTGCATACCTCATAAACCGACTAAATTTAGCATGTGACATCTATCTATGACATAAAATATATGAGATACGTAAAATCACACCTCACACATTCATAGACTCTATAGCGCCCCCTAGAAATCTACATTTTCCAATCTTTGGCTCCGCCTCCTGACAACATACAAGCAGCTGGAGGTCTCAAATTTGACAAACAAGTTTGTTATCATTACCTGTATCAAAATATGTGCCACGTGTTGGTACTATCTTGAATTAACTGGTGTAATCCTATCAAGGCCTGTCTGACCTATGCAAAATATGGCCATCTAAACCTAGGGTTAGCATTTCTAACTTGCATACCTCATAAACAGACTAAATTTGGCATGTGACATCTATCTATGACATAAAATATATGAGATACGTAAAATCACACCTCACACATTCATAGACTCTATAGCGCCCCCTAGAAATCTACATTTTCCAATCTTTGGCTCCGCCTCCTGACAACATACAAGCAGCTAGAGGTCTCAAATTTGACAAACACGTTTGTTATCATTCCCTGTATCAAAATATGTGCCACATGTTGACATTTCATGAAATAATGGGTGTGACACTTACCTAGGCCGGTCTGGCCATATGGGTGTTTCAATTGTAGTTTCTGAGTATGTCCGGTGCATCAAACTTGCCATGGCAGGTAAGATCAGTGAAATTGGGTTTATTTCAGCACAGCACACCTCTGTGTATCATATTCAATCAAAATATGGATGTTTTAATGGTTTGTTTATGATTTAATAACTTTTGTTGGTCAACATCTGTCAAAAAATGCTCTCTGAACGGCCATTTCTGAAGATTTCTTGTGCATCAAAATTCCCACAGCACCTTAGATTAGTGAAATTGGGTTTATTTCAGCACAGCACACCTCTGTGTATCATATTCAATCAAAATATGGATGTTTTAATGGTTTGTGTATGATTTAAGAACTTTTGTTGGTCAACATCTGTCAAAAAATGCTCTCTGAACGGCCATTTCTGAAGATTTCTTGTGCATCAAAATTCCCACCGCACCTAAGATAAGTGAAATTGGGTTTATTTCAGCACAACACACCTCTGTGTATCATATTCAATCAAAATATGGATGTTTTAATGGTTTGTGTATGATTTAAGAACTTTTGTTGATCAACATCTGTCAAAACAATGCTCTCTGAATGGCCATTTCTTAAGATTTCTTGTGCATCAAAAGTACCACAGCACCTAAGATAAGTGAAATTGGGTTTATTTCAGCACAACACACCTCTGTGTATCATATTCAATAAAAATATGGATGTTTTAATGGTTTGTGTATGATTTAAGAACTTTTGTTGGTCAACATCTGTCAAAACAATGCTCTCTGAACGGCCATTTCTTAAGATTTCGTGTGCATCAAAAGTCCCACAGCACCTAAGATAAGTGAAATTGGGTTTATTTCAGCACAACACACATCTGTGTATCAAGATCAATCAAAATATGTAAGTTTGTGATTGCTTTAAACAGGGGGTTGTCCAATACACATAAAACAAACAGCAAAGGTATATGCTAATACAAAGCACTACAGGCACTAAATAATAATTTACATTTGATCAGATTCACTTTTATTGTCATTGTGCAGAGTAAAAGTACAAACAGGGTTCCCACTCTAAGTCAAATGTAAAATTCTATGACTTTTCCCTGACAAAACACCTGCATTTCCATGACTTACAATATACCGACCAATGATTTCAGAGCACCCGCATCAAGAGTCTTTTACTTTTTTAGAGCGGGAGATGAATAAATAGGCATTGAATTAACACAGTTGGGCTACTCAAGCAAGCTGTAAAGCTAATAACCAGATATACACCAATACTATGTGGAAATATGTTATGCATTTTGGCTAGTACATCATAAACTACTACGACAAAATTCCCTGATATTCCATGACTTTGCCCCCAAAATGATAAAAATTCCCTGACTTTCCATGTCTGGAATAGACTTCTATTACCCGTGGGAACCCTGTACAAAGCAAAAGTGCAATGTGATATACAAAGTATAGACAGATGGTGCATAGGCAGGACAAGAAATACTGTATAGTGTCGTGTAGACAGTAATATGCAGTTGGTTTACAGCAGGTGGTTTAGAGTAATATACATTAGATATAAATATGGGCAGTGTATTAACAGAACATATGAGAAAAACAGAATAAATATGGATATTCAGTATGAACCATATAGACAGATATGTGCAGTGTGGTAACAGTACCATTGTAGCGCAGAAACAGTAACATTATAAGAGCATGAAGAGCAGTAGAATATGGTTATGTATAATTGTAATTACAGTATGTGCATTTGTAAATAAATAACACTATGGGTGGGATAGGGTATTTGGGGGCTTAGTTGATTGGTTGTCACCGGTGGGGTATACTACGAAGCACGTTAGACATATCTAGGTTATGTCTACATATCGAGGCTTGACAAAGCCTTGACTCAGGGGTATATGTTAAGTGATACTACGATAGCAGTTATGTGATATATTTGTCAAACTAGGCTTCCAGCTCAGATCTGTGCACGTTCTCGGTGTTGGGATGACGTTGGCCAATCGTGAAACGTGGAGACGCACAAGACCGCCTCTATTTAAAAACAATTACTTCCGCATTCATGAGCGATAGCTTAATCTACACTGCGGTAATTTTTTGTGTCTAACCTATAACATCAAATAAATCAACTGTCATCAGTTGTTGTATGGTATGCACGTCCATAGTAGGATATTTGCACGCACAGCACTATTAAAGTGCATCCGAGATCCAAAATGTTAGTAGAGGTGGAGCTCCACCTGTACGATATATGACAGAATCCTACACGTGAGATAACTTCGTTTCTAAGACAATTGATTGGTCAGTGGGCGGTAGATTACACGATTTGAGCTATAACTTAGCACATAACCTCCTCCCGACCAGGTTTGGTTGACAGCATAAGATACCATGGTGATACAGCGACACTAAAACAGATCCACTTTCGTGTCACAGCATACCCTGGCTTTGAGCGCAACATACCTCGCTAACCGACTAATCGAGATTCGTAGTATACACCACGGGATACAGAGCTACAGTCCAGTCGGGTGACAGCCACAGAAAAGAAGCTTCCTCTGAACCTGCTGGTTCGGGTGCAGAGAGACCTGTAATAATAATAATAATAATAATAATAATAATAATAATAATAATAATAAAGACAGTAATATTTTTCAAGACCATAGAGAATGCTGTACTCCAGTCTTGAGGCGATGAGGGCATGGATGAGAATGATGCATTGTTGAGCCGTCTGGTCACAGTAACACAAGACCCATCCTGTCAGACTAGGCCAGAAGTCCCGTCACCGGAATGATGTAGAGGACTTTGAGACAGTCATGTGGCGCCTTTGACCAGTGGTCACAATACAGAGGACCCCTGGCCAGTCAATGAGCAGTGCTTGACAAACATCATGTGTAGAAGACCCATTTTGCAAAACGATGTAGACACCCATCTATTCTCAGGAGCAGTCCTTCTATAACGGGCAGGAACAGCTGCAGAAAAATCCCCGGGCTTTGCCATGCTCCTTCCTGGCATGTCTTTCTGCTTTGGGGATAACCAAACAGCTAACAACCTGGAAATTAGAAATAGAGATAAAACAAGTGTACAAAGAAAGAAACCACAATCTCAGTGTATCTCTTGACATGTTCAAACATACTGATGACTATAAAGTCCACTTATAAAATGCAGGTCTATGCCTTTCATATAGTGTGCCAAAGTATTTAAGGAGGGTGGGCCAAGTCCTAGTATGGTTTAGGTGGTTGAATCAGCTGTCCCTTAATAGTGTACGCCAAATTGTATCAACTGAACAATTTGTTTCTCGACCTACAATATGGGCCTATGTATGCTTTATCATATGCCAGAGTAAGTAGGAAGGTGGGAAATGTCTTAATTAATATTAATTGACATCTAGAGGCAATGGGTTTTCAGAAAATATGTGGTTTAGGTGGTCAATTCAGCTGTCCCTTAATACACTAGCACATGGCCCACCTTCCTGCAAACTTTGGAAGACATAAATGTATACATCGCACTATTTTGTAAATTGGCGAATGAATGGGGCATATGATAGGTTTTGAGCTCCAACATAAAGGCAAAGCAGTTTTAGCCATGCAAAGCATATATTTTCTTAAAGCTTGTCACTTATACATGTGAGTTAACATACATTAGCACATGGTCCACCTTCCTGCAAACGCCTTATGATGCACCAAAGTAAGTAGGAAGGTGGGACATGTCTTAATGTATATTAATTGACATCTAGAGGCTATAGGCTTTCAGAAAATATATTGTTTAGGTGGTCAATTCAGCTGTCCCTTAATAGTATAGCCCAAGATATATCAGCTGTACAATGCGTTTCTCGATCTACAATATAGGCCTATATACGCCTTATGATATGTCAAAGTCAGTAGGAAGGTGGGACATGTCTTAATATATATTAATTGACATCTATAGGCTATAGGCTTTCAGAAAATATATGGTGTAGGTGGTCAATTCAGCTGTCCCTTAATATTATAGCCCAAGATGTATCAGCTGTACAATGCGTTTCTCGATCTACATTATGGGCCTATGTACGCCTTATGATGCACCAAAGTCAGTAGGAAGGTGGGGCATGTCTTAATGTATATTAATTGACATCTAGAGGCTATAGGCTTTCAGAAAATATATCGTTTAGGTTGTCAATTCAGCTGTCCCTTAATAGTATAGCCCAAGATGTATCCGCTGTACAATGCGTTTCTCAATCTACAAAATGGGCCTATGTACGCCTTATGATATGTCAAAGTCAGTAGGAAGGTGGGACATGTCTTAATGTATATTAATTGACATCTAGAGGTTATAGGCTTTCAGAAAATATATGGTTTAGGTGGTCAATTCAGCTGTCCCTTAATATTATAGCCCTAGATGTATCAGCTGTACAATGTGTTTCTTGATCTACATTATGGGCCTATGTACGCCTTATGATGCACCAAAGTCAGTAGGAAGGTGGGGCATGTCTTAATGTATATTAATTGACATCTAGAGGCTATAGGCTTTCAGAAAATATATGGTTTAGGTGGTCAATTCAGCTGTCCCTTAATAGTATAGCCCAAGATGTATCCGCTGTACAATGCGTTTCTCGATCTACAAAATGGGCCTATGTACGCCTTATGATATGTCAAAGTCAGTAGGAAGGTGGGACATGTCTTAATGTATATTAATTGACATCTAGAGGTTATAGGCTTTCAGAAAATATATGGTTTAGGTGGTCAATTCAGCTGTCCCTTAATATTATAGCCCTAGATGTATCAGCTGTACAATGTGTTTCTTGATCTACATTATGGGCCTATGTACGCCTTATGATGCACCAAAGTCAGTAGGAAGGTGGGACATGTCTTAATGTATATTAATTGACATCTAGAGGCTATAGGCTTTCAGAAAATATATGATTTAGGTGGTCAATACAGCTGTCCCTTAATAGTATAGCCCAAGATGTATCAGCTGTACAGTGCGTTTCTCGATCTACAATATGGGCCTATATTTAGCACAGCGACAACCATATCTAGCAAAATCACAGTAAAAGTAATGTAAAAGTGACGTAAAATACCTGCCAATTGTCCTCTGTATCCACCGCTGCAGTAGACCATGATGTGAGGATGCACTCCATAACACAGCTGTTAATGGAAGCAAGGAGGCCAGCATGCTTCAGCCTCTTCAGGAAGTAGACAAATGAGTAGCCAAACAAGGACAAACAAGGCCTTGCTTACATGCTGGCTGTCTTGTAGTTTGATACTACTCTCCTTTCTGTGAGTGTTCTGTTGGAGTCATATAATGGAGTGCAACCCATACATCAGGATATCAGGAGCAAGGATCTGTGAAAACATAAGTAGAGGGGAGAAAAAAAAGACATAAAGATATGTCGAGAAAACATTGCAGGACCATCCCTAAACAACACATCAGGACACCTTTCTTTCCTTTTTCATTTGATCACTACTGCAATTCATAGACATATGTTGTATACAGGTGGGACAAAGGTAAAACCGATGTGGGTATTTATGCTATTATAGAATAGGCTACTAAAATATAACTCCACAACTTCAAGTGTCAACACTGTAGTTTTGGAGGAGTATTTGTAGTTCTTATGCAGGAAAATCAGTATAGGCTACTTTGGACATTAAAAGCTGCATGCACTACGTAGTACACACAAGCGTACAATGCATTATTTTGGAGATAGAAATGTTGTACTGCTTTGTTTTTCAGAAAAACAGTAGTAGCGTATAACAGAATTTTTTGTCACATGAATTACCCAGACCCAAAGAAACAAATAGCTTATTACGTGAAACTGACCTGCTTATAATTTAATGTCAAACACCATCTCAACTAATTGAAAAGCAGGATTGTATCACCATCGCACTCATTCCAATAATTTAACCATAACGTGTCATGAACAACGATTTATTTGGCTAATTATCATGTATTTGTCCACGTCTTTTACCATTATAAGACATTGAATTGTACTAAGAAATTGCTAATTTCAATTAACCAGACCCAAAGAAACAAATAGCTTATTACATGAAACTGACCTCATTATAATTTAATGTCAAACACCATGTCAACTAATTGAAAAGCAGGATTGTATCACCATCGCATTCATTTCAATAATTTAACCATAACGTGTAGTGAACAATGATTTATTTAGCTAATTATTACGTGGCTATTTGTCCACGTCTTTTACACTTATAAGACATTGACTAAGAAATTGCACTGATTTCGCATGATTCTAGCTGTTTTACAGCATGAAGGAGTTTTGGTCAGGATAAGTATCTCTATATTTTGTTCGAAACAACAAAAAACAACTATTTGTTATAATTATTATTATTATTTACTAAATTTACATAGTTTAACTTACCTTACCCCACACGGCCAGCTCTCGCTCTACGATGCGTTTCCGCTTTCTTGTGGTGGCGTGTGTCACATGACAGCAACCAGCCTATCACACTGGGGCTCTTATACGGGGCTCTTCGGCGTTTTTCGAACGTTTACATACCACATAAAATCTGCAGATGACACAGCAATAGTGGGGTTAATACAGAATAGCGAGGAGACCAACTACAGGGCCTGGGTGGATCAATTCGCGAAATGGTGTAGGTCCAGCTGTCATCTTCTAAATATACAGAAAACAAAGCAAATAATAATAGACTACAGTACAGAACTGGGAGCCAGCCCCCCCAGTGTATGGTTAAAAATGGTGAGGATGTTGTGATTGTAGTCGAGTACAAGTACTTAGGCACAATAATAGATAATAAGTTGCAATGGGACAGTAATACCAACACCATCTATAAAAAGGGGCTGCAGAGGCTGCATTTTATGTGCAAACTAAGACAATTTAGAGTGGATAGAGATATATTACCTTTCTATCATTCATTTGTGAAGAGCATGCTACTTTTTTGTTGTGTTACCTGGTATTTCTCTTTGTCAGTGACCAAAAAAAAACAAACTGAGCAAGATAGTTAACATGGCCAGCAAGGTTGAGGGGCAAAAACCAGACAGTATTGCTACGACCTGTGAAAGAAGGGTGTTGAAGAAAGGTCATGCAAATAATAGAGATATGTCACATCCCATACACCAGGCATATGAGGTGTTGCCATCAGGGAGGTTCAGGCTACCTTCTTTCCAAACAAATTGAGCCAGTAGGTAATTCATTCCAACTAGCATTACATTGATGAACAAGACGTTACCTGCAGGACCATGCACTTTCTTTCCAGCTGGACTATCACAGTATGCACAACTGCACTTTATCATTCTATAAATGTGTAGTGGGGTCTGTGCCTTCTGCCCTGATGTTGTGTATGTGTGGGAGTGTGGTAGGGTGGGGGCGGTTGGGGTGAGGGAAATTCTGGTCTATATTCCGTCTTGTATTCAGTCTTGTCTAACTGTCTACTGTATGGCGCAGAACAATTTTCCGAAAGGACAAATAATAAATCTATCTATCTATCTATCTATCTATCTATTATTTTAGAAGATTTTGGTTTGAACACCTTTCTACGAAAATCAATCTTGGGATAAAGTAATTATACACTACTCACCCTGGGGCTCATATAGGGTTTTTCCTCTAGACCCTGCAAGTGGCAATAAAGACAATTTAGACCACCATGGCGTAAAGTATATAAGCATGCTTAAAATGCAACAAGTACAAAAAAATCATATACAGACACAAACACAATCATACACAGTCATATTTTTATGTCTGTTGGACAATTCAATCATCCACACTCATCCCTCTCCTCCCAAGGGACATATGCATCTCTTTGCATTCAACGTAGTTTTCAACAACAACAATAACAAACAGCAACAAAGCTTTTCTACATATGGGTGTAGAATTTTTGATAACATATGGCTCCTTTTATCCTAAAGAATGTCAAATACATACCGACTGGCTCATCAAAACTGGAAAGGCTATCCAGACCAAGTCCATGTAGATCCTTCACAGTTGAAAATGAAGAGGCCTTATCTGAAAAAGATCAATAGAAACCTTACTCTAAATCTCAATCCAAGAACAATTACTATGTGTTCTCCTTTTCTTCAGTAGCAAATACACTGCCCGTGAATCAGAAATCAGAAATATATTGGTGTCCCAATATAATGTTTACTCATAACAGCTGGCAATAGTGATTGCATGCAGATAAGTAACCGTGCAGCAAGATTGTGTCAGCTTAATGTTACAGTTTGCGGCATTGGACAGTTAGGAAACAGTAGGTGAGTGGCGTGGGTCAGCATAGGAGATGGTAGACGAGTTGTGCTTGACAGTAGGCAAGAGGCAAAAGATAGTAGGCAAGTGGCGCAGGGCAGTAAAGGAGACAGTAGGAGAGTGGCATGGAATAATAGGAAACAGACACGTCACCAACAACAGTGCGAGTGGCCTACTGTAATTACTGCTATTATTATCATTATTATGTATTATTTATGTATTATTATCAATTTGTTTTGTTATAGGCTAGACACACATTCCATATTCACTGTATAGGCTATTTCTGTCACTGTACACATGTCATCTGGAAAACTTGCCTATTTATCTAACTGTTGTACATAATTAATCTTGATCGTCTACATAACTGCTTCTTTGCACTTCTGGTTGGATGTCAACTGCATTTCATTGGCTCTGTACCTGTAGCCTACTCTTTTAAATTACAATAAAGTTGAATCTAATCTAAATCTAGCCTAATCTCTCTAATATTATGGGCTACACACATTGCAATTCTCTATTGAATTAAACTCCTCTCTTAATCAGGTTAAAGAAATACAATATTATATTATAATATAAGTGAATATCTAACATCTGGAGAACTGCTGTATCAGAATACAATTGTTTTATAGCTGATATGTGGCCTAAAACAATGCGCGTTTTCGCAACAAAATCTATTCACGTTCATCATGATTATCGATTATACATGCCTGGCTGATAGGCTACCTCCCAGCTGTTAGCTGTAGCCCACACTAACAATATTAGGCTACAATGTTAATTTACACAGACAACAGCTGTTTTACAGATTACTGTAACATTACATCATGCACGTTAGCTAAATTATAAGTTGTGCAAGCCTACTCTGAATTCACAGTATTGCCCATGCATAGGCTACTATTTCATGTTAAATCAACTTTAAAATGTTTTGCTCAATTGCTAGCAAAATGATCATGCTAGCGGCAGTAGCAAGGCTCACCTCATTTCCCATTTGGATTCTTCTTTTTTCTCCGTCCCTGCTCGGTTCTTGTTTCTGGATTCTGGGGTTCAGCCTTCTAAAACTGCTAGCTAGAAGGTGGCTCCTTCTAACCCACAACTCAAAGCAGGCTTAAGAGTATGAAACTGCACGTCAAAAGCATGAAATAACATTCTAGCCATTTTGGGTCGGGCTTTTTTGACAGATGACGTGGTTCTGGCTGAATGCGAAATACAACGTGATAGTAACACGATAATTACGTCCTGCTCAACACGTTTTTTAACAAGGAAACGTGTTACACAACACGTCCCAATAGATTAATTAACGTGACAGTGACACGTTCAGACGTGAGACTGGGTTGGCTGAGGGCATGTAGTTTGTCAACTTCAGATCATAGCAGCTTACTTTATCAAACACGGGTGATAGCACGACAGTGCGGTCTTCCTTGATTCGCGCCAGGAGCGGCTCTGCCCTAAGTACACAGGGAAAAAATATATAGATGTCAATACAGAACACAAAAAAATATTTAGTTTAATTAGTGAATGGCCAACAATCACAATGCAGTAAACTGATTATTGAAGGAATACGCAACCATTTGGGGAAATACGTTCATTTTCCACCTCCCCTCGAGATAAACAATTGATTTTTACCTTTCTCTAGTTCATCCATTCTCTGAGTCTGGCGATACCACTTTTAGCTCCAGCCTAGCATAGATCATTGAATAGGATTAGACCATTAGCATCTCGCCAGCCAGCATCACGCTTAAAAGACACCAAGATTACCTGTAATTTTCCTATTTAAAACTTGTCTCTTCTCAAGTTAGAAAGTGTAATAAGACTAATGGAAAAGGAAATGTGGCAATTTTCTAGGCTGATTTGACATGGAACTATACTCTCATTCAGGCGTAATAATCCAGTCACTAACCAATTCCTCTGCTGCAGCTACAAATTTGTTGCTGGAAATTATAGCCTACGGGGATTATTTTCAGGTGCTGCATGATATCATTGTGCTGCTGCGCCCATGGTAGGCTACGTTTGCAATGGTCCTTGATTATTACGCCGGAATGAGAGTATAACCAGAGACTTTCTAATGTGGAGACACAGCACTCAAAAAATACTCCATAGAAATGCATGGGGCTAGTTTGTCACGCCAATATGGCCGTTGTCTACACATATCCCACCCCTTCCTCGGCAAAACGTTGACATGTGAATACATTGAGCCAATCATGTGGTGTGATGTGAATACATTGAGCCAATCATATAGTGTGTTGTGAAGACATCGTGCCAATCATGTGTTGTGATCTCGCCGCTGGAGCAAGATTGGTGTCGTGAAGCCTTGCGCACGCGCAGTGCCCGATGAGTGCCCATAAAACGTTGGTATATGGCCGCCGAGTGGAGGGACTTGCCTAAAAGGACTTTGGTATAACCAACTCCATGAAGGTTTTAAATCACTTGCCTTCATACCGGAACATCACCAACCGTCCTGTATGTCCAACCTCTTACGTGTATGCGTCACTTAATATTCATTTTTATACAAACCAAGACGGCGGATTCCTAAAGAAACGCAAGCACCCACACCATAACTGTATCTAAATTAGCTATGTACCAAAAATTACATTTTACCGTGACTCGAAGAGCTGTAAACAGTTTTCGGGCTAACTGTTGATGTGCCGTGAGAAAGGTTGGGAATAGGCACCCACCAGCCCAGCACTTTACTCCGAGCACAGCTATGAAGGGGTTCAGAACATACTTACAAGACAGGAGCTTCTACAGTGTACATCAACACCAAATAACCCCGGTGTTCCCCATGGGGGTCAATCTTAGGGCCTTTATTATTTTATTAACCTTTATATTAGGGCTGTCAAAATTAACACATTAATCGCCGTGATTCATTTTGAAATAACGCGTTAACGCGTTACAAACTACTCGAACTAAGTCTAGGGAAATTAGATGTGCTGCCCAGACCAGAGTCCCTAACCTAAGTGTGTGCAATGGTGGGGCAGTCAGTGTGTACAAACTAATAGGAGATGAAATGCAAGAGGACACCAGCTTACCTCCAAGTCCTGGACCAGCCTGCGCTTTGCCTTCTCTAGGCGACCAGCCCATACGTAATTCCTACTTCCAAGAATGTTCATAGAAAAATGTGGGGAAAACCCCAACACAAAAACAAAACAACGAAAATGTGTCCAAACACAAAATATATATCCAATGGGAAAAAGGGAATATTCATCAAAAGGGTCCAGGGCGGAAACCATAAGGTGCTGGTAGGCCCCAAGCAGGCCTTTCCTCATGCCAAACTGAGTTCCCTCCATTAAAGCCACTTCATGGCTTTTATAGCTAGCTCACAGCTACCAGGTCAAAGAAGCAAACTGGTGCCCCCTTGTGGATGAGATGTGTTTGTGAAAGTGTGCTGTCTCACAAAGTGCAAATCACAGGCAGCACATCGTAACACGCGTTACAAAATATTAATGCATTGTGAACCTATTTCCTTTGTGGGGGCTGTAACGGAAGCCACACAACATTTGAGGTCGGCAAGTTCGGTCTGGCAATGCTCTGTTGTGGTACAAATTTTTCCCACATATCATCGTTCGTTTGGTTTTTCCGACTGTTTCCCGAACATGCTCGTAGCGTGAACGCGCATGCACTGCTCTTAAGATGCTCTTAAGGGGAGCTGTCCACGTTAATAGTTCTGAAATATCCTCTGATTTGACGGTGATGTCAGGTGACTGCACGTCACAGCTATAGGCCTACCATTTAAACTTCGGATCTACACATTAATTCACATCAATACGAAAATAGAAACACTTTGACATCTGCATGTAAGCATCCCAAGTAGGTTATATACCACACAGAGACATACATAATTGTCATTATTTTAAGATTAGATTGTTGCACCATGCAATAATTTTTCGCGGTGTCAAGAACACGTTTGAAGATAAGAAAGAAGTCGAGTAAGAAAGAGAGGAAATGTGTAGGCTTAGATTTTGATGCAGTAGGCTACAGACTAAACCACATGTTGCTTTCTCTGCTTTTTACCTCATAGGCCTAATAAAATATAGCCTTCACTTAGCAAAGATAATGTCAAACTATTCTGGCAACGTCTCGTTTAATAACTTGATTGCATTTTTGTCCGCTTTTCATCACATTATTATGACCATTAAATGTAGGCTATTTTGCACGCTAAAATCTGATTCATCACAGGTAAACACAATAAAGAATGGGAACGTAAGTTGGATTATGTATTCTAAGTTGTAATTGTAAATGTCCTGTTAGTGACGCAGTGAGAACTACTGTTAAGACGCTCTTGGCCGGTAACGAGTACTCTCCCAGATAGCAAGCATAGTCGGCCCGATTCTGGCTGAGTGCTGGCAGTGTCGGCTGAGGTCCGAGTCGGCTGAAGCACAGTAAACACAGTCGGCCCGATCCTGGCTGAGTGCTGCCACTGTCGGCGGAGTTTCAGGTCGGCTGAGGCACTGTCCCCTTGAATGGGCCGACACTGACACGCAGTAGTTGGGCTGATTACTGAGTGTCTTATTTGGCCCGATTGGGGTTTGATGGGCTACTGCCAGTTTTCGAATCAATCTCGGCAGACGGATTTCATACAGTGTGTGGCCCGATACTTCAGGAACGAACACTGATCAGTATCGAGGCTGTTGGCGGCAAAAATGAAACATTTAGCGACAGCCGGACGCTAAACGTACATGGCCCAATTCTGTGAAGTGACTGTCGGCCCATTACATGTGGAAGAGCCACGAGCAGAGCAACTGTTCATTTTGAAACCAGCAGGACGGCGCGAAACTGTCTCGTTTTGGACACTGCCTGTGGTAAGTAACATGCAACTTTACCTGTTATTGCATGTAAATCATTATGAATGTACGTAGGCTTATTATTGCAGACAAAGTTTAACAAGTAGCATAACAAGAATGGGTGTTTCAATCTAACCCCCTTGACGATGACGAAGCTAGCTGTAACATACGTTATGATTTCTTAGCCTACTTTGTTGGCCTAATTAGCTGCTACCTTTAACGTCAGTGTTGGTGGTCAAAAACGTTCAGTGCTGTAACGTTAGCTATACTTGCATAATTATGTGGTTTTCAAAGAAAAGTGTGATCTAATCATTTTAGAAATAGCTTAACAGTTAACCAGTATTGCATGACTTAGAATATAGCGATTGGTAATTGGGCATTTCATCGTTATCTATCCAACTTCAGGCACTAGGCAGGCAGGACTGAGACTGTATGCCTTAAGAGAGTGTGTGTATGAGAGAGAGAGAGAGAGAGAGAGAGAGAGAGAGAGAGAGATGGTAGCAGGGTGGGTCCTGTCCTGGTCATGTAAAGCTCATCAAAATCTGTATTTTAAGGTCGTTCTGTATTTTGTACTGAGGGGTTGTTTTATGATCATGCAATCATTTTGAGCACATATACTTCCATTAACCTAACGTTACTGTGACTTTTTTTAAATGTACACCTCAGAATCCAGGCCACACTGACCAGAGACCTGCCTGCACTCCTTTGGATGAAGAAGGCTACCCGTGTATACATGTGTGAACCATTTCTTGTGTTGGAAAAACAGGAGACCTGAAGAGCTCTTGGTAAGTTGTACATTGATTTAATAGAATAAGTAATACGTTTTTGTTTAGATGAGCCAAATCATAGGAATCAGCTTTCATCTAGGCCTGTGTTTTGTGATGTGTCATTTTTAGATGCTTTTGGTTTGCCTCATCCATTATGTCAGCAAAGAACAGGAGTGGGCAGGAAACATGCGCTGTTGAAAACATGGCCAACCAACTGGAGCACCCACAAGGCTCTTGTGAAGGAAGTCCACAAGTGCTTCAGGTCTGTATGTGTTGACAAATATGTCTTGCTCTTGGTGATTGTCATTGGTAATATATCAGCATTTAACAATCACACAATGTCAATGTTGCCCAAAATAACTACCAGGGAGGTGTTACCAAGACAGCTGCAGAATGGCAAGACTGGGCTTTAGTAATATGTTGTCAGACAGTAAAGGATACATAGTTTAATGATTTTTTTCTTTTCTTTTGAAATGACATGCTGTCCATACATCTCAAATTGAAGGATGGATGGAAAGAACTCTTTGATCAACCCCCACAGAGAGCTGAGGTGGCTATCTGTAAGTATATTTGAGTGGACAAACAGAACTTCTGACAGATGACATGTTGAAATCTTGCTTTAGACCTCATAATGATCTTATAATATTCTTTTATACCTAAATGCAGTTTGGAGACACCCCCGGCTGGTAGTGCTGCTGAAACTGGTGGAGGCAACAATGAAGCGGCAACAGAAAGAGAAGGCAGGTGGCAAATGTTGCTGCTATTGAAAAATACTTTGAGAGTGAGTATGTGTGCATGTATGTAGCTGGGTAGGTCATGGTACATGGTACAAAAATACAGAATTTAAAGCACTTAACACTTAACTCACAACCCACAACTACTGACAATGGAATTACTCTTTTAGAGTGAGTGAGTGAGGGAGAGAGATAGAATATTTCTGTAAATGTTTAATGTTAATTTAGAATCATTTATTTCTTTGAATCATTATACAGTTTTAAAATGTTTAATTGTTTGTGTTTTTGTATATGAAAGAAGTCGATTGTTGTAGATAAAAGTAGATTGTATATTTTAACTTGTTTAATTTCTAAAGTGTATATATGTAAAAGCTTGTATCATTTTTAAATGTTTGTTTTATTTGCAAGGTTGTGTTTGTCAAACTTGTTAATAAAAGTAGCTTGTGCTTTTAATTACTAGTTCTGGATTTGTGTTTATTTTCAAGTACTTTTGGTAGTTAATGGGCCACATGTGGCCCGGGGACCCAGCCGACATTCAGCCAACACTCAGTCAGATCAGTTTTATAGTGCGTGGGCCAGTACAGGCCCAGAGGCCCAGCCGACACTCAGCCAACACTCAGTCAGATCAGTTTTATAGTGTGTGGGCCAGTACAGGCCCAGAGGCCCAGCCGACACTCAGCCAACACTCAGTTATATAGTGTGTGGGCCAGACCTGGGCCAACAGAATGCATGACAGTCATTTCACAGTGTGTGGGCCACACCTGGGCCAACAGAAACAATAAGAGTCATTTCACAGTGTGTGGGCCACACCTGGGCCAACAGTTCCAATAAGAGTCATTTTACAGTGTGTGGGCCAGACCTGGGCCAACAGAAACAATGAGAGTCATTTTGCAGTGTGTGGGCCACATCTGGGCCAGAGGAAATTCTTTGTGTCAGTTATCAGTAATTGGGCCATTGTTGGGCCGGAGGCCCAGCCAGAACTGGGCCAACACTCACAAAACCCTGAGGCAAGGTAGTGGGCCAGAGGTGGGCCGGTCAAATTTTGCTATCTGGGCTGGAGCACTCGTAGATCTACGAGTGTTTTCACGACGGTCTTAAACTACGATGGTTTCGGGAAACAGTCGGCAAATCTTAAGACGTTCGTGAGAGGGACTTTACGACGCTCTTAGGCTTAAGATGCTTTCGGGGAACTGGGCCCTGGGCTTTACGATGATGGACAGGTGAGCAACAGTGCCTCGTCTATCACGTCATCTGAGCAGCTTGTTTGCAAAAAAAATGAAAATGCATATTATCTCCATGAGGTTTTATTACTGAAAACGATTATTTCTGAAAACTTTGGCCAACTTTGATATGTGGGAAAACTCCAGTTTCACTTTCATCAAGGGAAAACAGCGTGTTTGCATTGTGATATGTTGTTCCTACATTTGTTTGAAATCTCTTGATTGGCCACCTGTTTGCTCGAGGGAGTCTGCGTTCCTCAGCTGTTTATAACGTGTTTGTAGCATCAGTGTTCGAAATTATTTGTAGCATCGGTGTTCGGAATTATTTATTAAAAAGAAGGAGGGGTGGCCCCAGCCGTGGCGCGTGGATGATTTGTGTGTTCTTCCTACAGCTCACGGTAAGCTATTTCGTTGCTCTAATTGGTTAGGTCGATCCAATTGAGTGCAGAGGCATTCTCCCCCTGTGTCAGTTGAAACACGCCCCATAATTACATCCCAATGGAGCAATATCACTCATATTCTGAGTATGACGCGTCAGGTTAAGAGATGGGCACAAATGCATCAAAAATGTATTTCCAAATAAAATACCAAATACCCACTTTAAAAATGTATCAAATATAAGCTACAAAATACAGCAGCCAAAAAATGTATCAAAATAAAATACTGTATTTTCCTATTTTCAAAATAGTACAAAATACTTCTTTCTAAAGGCCTTTTTCGTCTATCCCTTCACTTGTACACTGGAAAAACATCTGAAAGCAAGAGACTCCTTCCATAATCAGTCAACAGATTAGATAGGCTGACCCCTCATGTTAGACATCCCAATATAAACCTGCCCTGAGAAATGTTCGGTAACTCAAGGAACCCCTCCTTAAGTATACTTATTGGTGTAATAGATTGCCCACTATAAATCAGTGACAATAACTCAAAGACAAACAATCCAAATGGAGGATTTATTTAGAAATTTAAAGCAGGTAGCATTTAACCTTTTAAGTTATTTAATACCATCACTACCACACTTATGGTGAGTTTCATCACAGTTGAATAATTTTGCTGAAATATTTCAAAAACTGTAAAACAGAAAAAAGGAAGGAGTGTTGCGATCTAAGCTTGTGAACTCAAGTGTGTGTAACCTTAGCTAGTGGTGTCTCCTCCATTGATGCCTTTAAGCACAAGTAACTTTCCAAACAGTGTTGCATTCAGACGACGCCTATGGGGCCTGCTAATCAGTCCAGCAAAGGGAAATAAACGGTCTACTGGAGCAGAAGGCGGAATGATGGTATTGACCCTTACAAAACTAGCCACTAGCCACTTTTTACCACTGTCTTACTGCTTCACTGTTTGCATGTTATATTAGCACATATGCATAATCCCTCCCTCCATTCCACAGCCGGATTGTGGCCACACTTATACCTATACTTAATACTTTATAATCAATGCTCGTATAATGGCTGTAACCCTATTACGTCAACCCATTCTTGCACTGATAGTTTGTCTACTCTCTTAAATGTCCATATTTATTTTTTATGCTGGTCTCTAGACTCTATTCTTGCACTGTTGGACTTACTCATTTGCATCATCACCATGACACTCACTCTCACAGAGCACCTTACCTTACTATGCACAGAGAATCACAGGCTCAGTCCCTGCCTCAGTCATTGCAAGCGCCTCAAGCTTAATCACCCCTAAGCACACTATGTTGATACCCAGAGGAAACTTTTGCTTCTCATTTGTATCCCTTCTGTTGCTAAGGAGGCAAAATGGTGATTCTCTTTTAAGGATCATTTAAGTATTACTTTTGTCACAATTATTTCTCCTAATTTTGCCTTAGGAGAAATAAAACAAGCAAAAGATGAGACACATAGCAATAAGACAAGTAGGAGTCACATAAGAGATATTAGTTTGAGAAGCAGGAGAAGTACAGGAGATCTCTTATATGTTTGAGTGTAGTCTCACTTACAACTTGTTTCTCCTTAGGAGAAATAATAGAGCAGATGGAGTCACATAAGAGATATTAGTTTGAGAAGCAGGAGAAGTACAGGAGATCTCTTATATGTTTGAGTGTAGTCTCATTTACAACTTGTTTCTCCTTAGGAGAAATAATAGAGCAAATGAGGAGACATTGCAATGAGAAACTGTTGAGAAGTAGGAGTTACAATTGAGATATCAGTTTGAGGGTCAAAAAATAGGGCACTCCATAGCATTTCAAACTTTTATTTTATAAAACAAAGCAAAACAGTTGTACTTTAAAAATGGACTTTAAGCAATGGGAGCTTGCACAGTTGCACTTTAAAATGGACTTCAAGCAATGGAAGCATGTTAATGCCTTGATATGTTCTTTTTAAAAATTGTGTATTCTTATTTTTTATTTTTGTGTGTGTGTGAGTGTGTATGTGAGTATTATTTTTAAAAGCTGCACAAGCAAATTGCATTGTACGGACCAACTGCACAATGACAATTTAAGTCTATCTATAAATCATACAACATGGAGAAATGAACTAATAAACAATAACATAAACAAACTGAACTTGTGCCAAAGCGTGCCATACTGTGTACAATGGTGGATGAAAACGTGGGCTGGTCAATCTGCGTCTTTTATCCTGGTGGTGGAACCAACCAAAGGGAGGAGGGAGAGAAGAGCAGAAAATAGAACATTGTTAGTTTGTGAGCCACTCAAAAATACAAAGTAAGACATTTGTTTGACCGTCTGCTTTCATAACTGTGGGAATTTTGATACAGCACAAAGATCAGACACACCTTATTAATCACTTAAACACAGAATGGGGGATGTGATAGCTACCACTCACATTTGCTATATGTTGCCCAATTGAAAAACAGATTGTATTGATATATTTGTCAAGCTTAAACAAGTTTGTTGAATTCCCTCACCTCATCTAGTGAGTAAACTGTATTGTCAGGCTAGGATTAACCCCTATCCAGCTTACCACTAGGCAAAACCTTGTTTTGGTTGGACTAAGCCTATTCAGTGTAAAAAAAAAAATGGGCATCTGAAAATAGTTTAGTTCAGAGTCCTGATGTCAAAAAAGTAATTTGGGCAATTTTTTTTGTCATCTGGGAGCTGGCTCCATAGTCAGAACGCATAACAACTAAATGCAGCGTTGCCTTGTTTAGTTCTGATAGTGGGTTTCAACAGGAACATTTCTCCTGTGATCAGTGAGGCTTAAGTGATGAGTATTGCTGGAACATGTCACACAGTCTCATTGAAGGGCAAATCTGGTGTAAACTGATTCAAAGCCTTGTTGTTCAAGCTCACCAGGCACTGTCCAAAGGACAAAGAACAATAAAATGTGTCATAACCTAGACAAGTTATGGACAAGAAAGTAAAGCTGACTCAATATGGCAAAAAAGCCTTCGGTATCTTCTTTCCATTACAGGGTTTCCCCAGGTTTGACCACCCCAAATAAGACTTTTTTTTAAGACCACTTACATGAAAATTAAGACCTACATCACACCCATTATGAGGTTGTAAAACACCAGATCAAATCCATAATGACAATTAAAACAACACTTCCCCATGATGTGCTGTCCTCTCCTTTCGACTGATTATGTTGATTCATTGCTGCCGGTGCGAAAACCCAAAGTATTGTTTGCGCATATCCTAAGAAATTAGACTAGTGTAGTTGCCACGATACCAAAATTATTGTTTCGATACCGATACCACATCAAGAATTGCGATTTCGATACTTCTTCGATAATTCTTAAAAAATGTATTTGATTTGGGGGCCCAGACCACCTTGACATCATCAGTAATATTGAATATAGTGTTATCATTCACACCAGTGGGCATCCTAGATTCTGCTTGACTCTTTCCACACACACGGAAAATTATGGCTTATTTCATATGTTTCTATTTCTTATACCTTCGAATTCATATAAAGTGTACAGTTAATGTATAGTATTTTTTAATCTGCATAATTACTATTAATCTGCTTAATTGCTAAACATATTTAGTCATTTGAATACTTAATATTTATTTTTAAACTATTACACCTAGGCAAATTTTAATGTGGTGTGTAGGCCTAGGTGTAATTGAGTGTTTGTCAATTTAAGAAATACGTGAGTAATTACTGTAGCCTTCAGTCTCACGGTTTTAGGCTAGTGAATAATAGTTGCACATAATGCATAAGGATATGTGGATGCAATTCATTGTTGTCTGTCATTAGATAAAATAAATGTAAATAAAAAACTATCAAGTTCATAGAAGGGATCATGTTCAATAATGATTTTAGCACTAATTACGAATGACAAACATGACCTGAGCTAGCAGAATTAGTTAGCAAGGAGCTTCTCCAGATGTAAAAGTTTGCAAAGGTTGCGCTGCCTATTTCTAAATGACATTAAACCCAATAGTAGACCTACGTACATCTCATAGCCTAGGCAGGTTAGCAACACAAAGTTGAGAGGTGCAAGTGAGCAAATCAACTTGATATTAGCCTATTATTATGTGTTACAACAGAATCACTTAAGCTAAACTAGCAGCCATGTCTCGCTGTTTATGGCACGACAGCTGCGCATATGTGTGTGAGGAGAAAAGACGCACAGCCACAGGCTTGGGGAGGAGGCACTAGAAGCATGCCTTGTGCACACAAACAAGAACACGGTCATTCTTAAAAGTATTGATACTAATAAAATTAGGTATTGTGACAACTGCTAATAGCTATTGTGACACTTTTGTAGTATCGGTGCACCGTGCAACACTAAATTAGACGATCTCTGACGTTAATCAACCCCCTGTTGAATTTTCACATTGTTGTTGTTTTTTCCTAGCCTAGAAATCTAGACGCACCCTAGTAGCGGCAAATTAATTTGCTCAGCCTGTACGTCTAGTATCAAACCATAGGGATTTCTATTGGCTGACGCCGTGGACGTCATCCAATCACAGCGCTCTATTTTGTTAGAGTCTTAAGGCGGGCTTAACAGGATGGCGACAGTCCTGCGACAGTGAACAACAAGGAAGGTGGCTATGGCAAACGAAGAGCGGTTGTTTGAATCGGCGTTGGCGTCAACTTTGGACTAGTTGGACTTGTGCTTTTCTTTGAAAGTTGAGCAACACAATGCACTTAAGTCATTCCGAAGAAGGATGTATTTGCCGTTTTGCCGACCGGATACGGATATGGTCGTAGCGCTGGCCTATTGCATGCCTAGGCAGTTTGAAAGACAATTCAAGTAGGTATGTGTGGTTTCACACCAAATAAAAATATTTCCTCTCATAACTTTTTTAAACCTGGCAAACTAGGCATCAGGGTTAAGAAAGCCATTGCCAACACCATTGGATTTTTATATCAAAATGTCAAAAGGCCATGGCTTGAAAGTGGTCAGAGATAAAGTCCTACTGTAAATGTAAAAATCTTTGAGTAAAACAAAAGTTTATGAAGGGGGTAAATTTACCCATCTAATTTGTCACTGGATGGCAAGCACTTCAAATTATGCACCTTTCAGTAAATACTGGATGAACATATTTAAGCAGGTTTACTTTCCTTTTTTCATTTTACCCACATAACAAATTAACAGGAAAACACCTAAGATGTTGTGGTTTAGTAATAGATTACAATATAGGCCTACAATAAAGTATTCTGGTCAAACAGTTCCTATCGCGGGTAATCTGCAGTACCCAGAAGTTTGCATCATATTGCGGGTGACTTTGTAGTTCTTTAGAGCCCTATTTCTACTAGCCCTGCTGTCTGTACCACATCCATTACGGACACTATCACGATTACCACTGCAACCTCCAAGCTATGTTGGGCAGAGGGTCGAAACAAGCATGGTATGCTTAGTGGACACCGTTGTATACACGCACCTCCATTCACAGACGCACCGTGACTATCACTGTCATAGACGATCGATCATAATAGGGCAGCCGTGGCCTACTGGTTAGCACTTCGGACTTGTAACCGGAGGGTTGCTGGTTCGAGCCCCGACCAGTGGGCCACGGCTGAAGTGCCCTTGAGCAAGGCACCTAATCCCTCACTGCTCCCCGAGCGCCGCTGTGGTTGCAGGCAGCTCACTGCGCCCGGATTAGTGTGTGCTTCACCTCACTGTGTGTTCACTGTGTGCTGTGTTTCACTAATTTACGGATTGGGTTAAATGCAGAGACCAAATTTCCCTCACGGGATCAAAAGAGTATATATACTTATACTATACTTAATCTCCAAAAGGATATTCTCCTTCAGAATTAGAATAGGTGAATAACATAGCTTACCTAAGACTTCATCACACGTGAACGTTTTTCAACATTTGGTGTAGGCCTATTTCTGCTTCAATTTCTGCAACACTATGGCCTGCATCGCTTCCGCGTCATTACATATGCACGTCTTTGTGTTTCTCGCGTGTAATACAAGTATTTCCTGAAAACTTTGCGCAGCGATTTTGGGTTTGAATCAAGCTCTGGATGTCTTGCACATAGTGGAGCAGAGTAGGCCTACAAATGAGATTTGTCACCGTACCTGGATCTATCGTCTATTTTAATCAGTATCGTTGTTTGTCGCAATTAATAGCCTCAAGGGCCGGATTACATTATTATTTGGTCATACGTCGCGGGCCGGAATTGGGCAGGACGCGGGCCGGATTTGGCCCCTGCCCTAATGTATTTGTGCTAATTTCACATCTTGAGCCTGTTTCTGTTTATCTGGATGTTTTGCCTCATGCCACCCTTGAATCAGTGCCTTACTAGTGCCACCCTTGTTAAAAATGTCTAGAATCGCCACTGTGTATATATAATATTAGGATGGATGGATGGAGCCTAGTTGTAGATAGATAGATAGATAGATAGATACTTTATTGATCCCCAAGGGGAAATTCAAGAAGATTGTAGGCCTAGGCCTAATGTTTAATGTGAAATAAAATAAGTAGCCTAAAAGGCAACATTCGAAATGAGGAGAAATAAGGCAAGATAAGAGTGATTGGGGAGAAAAACTGAGTAGCCTTGGCTATTTTAAAGATCTTAACGTGAACTTAAAATAAAATTTGAGCTGAGACAAGGCTGGTTCCTTGAACCCATTAATCAGCAAGTTTAATTTAATTTTTTTAGTTTTTTTTATGTTGACCCGAAATCCTGGAAACCCAGGAACATCACGTTGTTGGGCAGTGAATGCATGTCGGCTTAACTAGATTGTGGTGGATCAATCATATTGCCTTCTTAAATCGTAAAATATTCTGTGGTCAAAGTTCACTGTTGAATGGGCCTAGCCTACCCTATGCTTGCTCAATATGTTTTGTCTAGTAGAGGTGCTTCAAATTGGCGCTTTTAAAAATTGCCTGTCTCAGCATAGAAGAGGTCCAGGGCAATTCTGCGCAAAACTGTCACATCCATATTTAGTCATTGATTTTGATTAGCTGAAACGTGTTCCTTTCTGTTGTAATTCCCAAGTTACACAAAGTTACACATCCTTGTGTACGCATCCCTACGCAAAGAATGGTAAAAAATGTTGTTACAAGCTGTGGCCAATGTTCCACTTACCATTGTGTGACAGTCTACATGAACTATTTATTGATGTAGGGGTGTCTTTATAAAACCATCAACTGCATAAGTTAAGACAACCAGAGGAATACAATAAATCATCTGTTGGAAATTGATCTTAATGCCTCAATTAAAAAATGAGGAAAAAATCCAACCTTTAAACACACCAATATTCTTTGTGAATGAACCAGGTATCGTAAATTAATAAATGTTATTCCTTAAAATACAGGGGACATAAGTAAGGAACCCCCCATGTTAAAATCCCAGGCAGGCAGATTTTTATTTTTAAAGGCCAGTTATTGAATGGACTCAGGATACTATGCATCCTGATAAAGTTCCCTTGGCCTTTGTAATTAAAAGATAGATAGATAGCCCCACATCACATACCCTTCACCATACCTAGATATATCATGGTTTTATTTCAGTTAGGCTAATAGCTGCATGCTACAGCTAATTGATTTGCATGCTACAGATTCTATTAATTGCAAAAGAAATGTTGACTGGTAAGTTATTCATGACTGCAGATGCTGACTTGCCTATTTCTCGATCCCTCGACCGCATCAACGCTACTTCCTAGTTTACCTGGGTTACAAGAATGCCCTTTCACTCCTGTTACAATATGCTGTAATTTATAGCAGGTTAAACAAAAGTGAGAACATATTATGGGGAAAAATATGCTTACCATTTTGGTACACTGTTTGTTCAGCAATTTGATCTGATGGTCTAGCGTAGTCTTCCAATGTTTTAAGAAGCTGCCGGCCTCTTTTCAGTGGAATTGAGCTGGAACCAGTTTAAACCAGTGGCAATAACGTTAGCTTCGTCATCTTGACTGACATCCCAAAGACATTTTAAAATTCCGTGCATTTTGGCTACAGCATGGCTTAAACACCATTCAAAACATACAGACTAAAGCTGTATAAGGCAAAGTAAGCTAGCAACGTTAAATTGTCTAACGTTAGCTTTATATACAAGCAGCACAGCCAGTGATGTAACTTACAAGTAGCTAACATTAACTAGCTAGCTAACTTTATGTGCTGCTTCGTCAGGTTGTTCAATGATATATCAAGTCTAAAAATATGCAAGAACGTTAGCAAATTACCAAAATGTTAATGTACCTTCTCTGAGTTTTTCGTGGTGGCAAGTTCTGCACAATCCTTCATACCCACACACTGTTTCACTTGGTTTCACTGGGCGCCAAATCTAGACTGCATTTTCTGGTAGGAGTCTTCTGCACGCGAGTTTGTCACATCCGACCATCATAAACGTCCCACATACTCGACGCACCCGACCAGTAGCGCGACAATGTGACGTCACAGAAGCGCCGTAACCATTTATACTCGCGCGTGGTGGTCGCAACACTAGTTGCAATATTTTCCTGAACAGAGGTGTCGCTGTTGTGAAAAGACTAACATTAACTACTTACACAGCAGAAGAAGCTGCAGTAAGGAACACCAGTAGCTAGCCTCTGTGATGGTACTTCAGACTGTGGTTGCTACTATTCACAACTACCATCATCATTATCATGTAGTTTCCAAGGTGTGTGCACAGGTAGATAGATAGATGGATATATAGATAGGTACTTTAGTCATCCCGAGGGAAATTTTAATAATTTAAACAGTTTAGTTAGCTAGCTAGCTAGCTAGCAGCTGGCTGAGTTTGTGTAATTTCCTGAAGTGGAAAGAGATTTTGTTCAGGCCTTAATAGATATCCTTTGTTTGAAAATAAATCGTTTCTATTCTTTCCTCTTAATTCCATGTGTTGCAACTCTCACTGGTAACTTTGTTAACTTATCCAGCAAACTATTAAAAATTCACGACTGTAACAAAACACTGCAACTCGCTTGCCCTCGAACTAGTCCATCTTCCTGTTTCCGCCTTGTCGCGCTCGTCTGAAAAAAAATGAGTTGTGCGCTACCTCGCGCTACACGGCCAAAACCCTGGCGCGCCAGAGAGATCTACGTCATTTTGACGTCACATTGTCGCGCTACCGGTCGGGTGCGTCAGGTATGTAGAAGCCTATAGACCTCTGGAGTCTAACTTGATTTCTCTAACTTGCTAACAAGTCGCAAGTTAGCTCTGGGGTAGCAAAAATCAAATTGTGCCGCCTTCACGTAGGCCTACCATTGATTATAATATCTACTCAAAGGTTGAGGACAAAAGTGCGTTCAGGAAAACGTCTGCGTCTCCGATTTCGTCATCTCCCTGCGCGAGAATTTAACAGGTGATCTTATATGGGCATAGATGGTAGCTTTTTTGTAGGCGAACTTCAGAGGTCTGTCAGAGCATCGTCATGTGTGGTGGTCACATCACATGGTTAGGCCTACTGTTGGCAAATGTGAACTTGAAAATATGTGCAATTAAAACAAATAAGCCTCTGAAAATCATTTGAGAATTGTTGTACAACAGCTAGAGCTCTTACAGATCAGACTAATTTATAAAACAAATAGGTCTGGATGAGCATTACATTAGTTCACTTAGAGAGCTCTCTGATGGATAAGCCTGAGTAAAATATGAGATATATAAATTGAGCAAGTCTGAGTATTGTATAAGCCTTTGCTGAGATCTCTTTTGTAAATCAAAAAAGGACTAAACTGAGATGACTAGAATGAGAACGGTTCAAGCTTGTGAAGAGATCTCTTTTACAGAACTGATGGAGCCTAATCTGAGATTTACCAAAAAGATCTGAAATGAGAATTGCATGAGTTTACAGAGAGAGCTCTCTGGTGGATCAGCCTGAGTAAAATATGAGATGTATAAATTAGACAACACTGAGCATTATTTAAAATATTGATGAGATCTCATTTGTATATTAAAGGGAGTCTACACTGAGATAACTTAACTCTTTTGCTCCAGAGACAAACCTGAGAAGCGGGAGACAAAAGCAATAATCTCATTTTTATATCACTGTGATCTCATTATTGTCTAGAAGAAACAATTGAGAAAGAGAGGAGCTCTCATTTTAACATTTTCTTTCCTCTGCTATTTTAGACTTGATTTAGATATAGTATATTCTTTATTTAGTATAATTTGTATTTAATTCTTTATCTTCTACTGTCCTTATTGCTTAGTTGTGTTTTTTATATTACATACTTTTATTACTTTTTCTGCTGTTAGTGCATGTTGTTTGTGATGTCTGTATGCTACTGAGACCTTGAATTTCCCCTTGGGGATCAATAAAGTATCTATCTATCTATCTATCTATCTATCTATATATCTATATATCTATCTATCTATCTATCTATATGTATCAAAAAGGATGGCAATAACAAGTCCGAAACAGCGCCAAAGTTCCCTAGTGGCCGAGAGTGGTAAGTATCCCGAGAAGCCCCTGGCTGCAGCTTGCAGATCGGGGCTGGGCTCAATGTGGGTGGCGGTCAGCCCACCTTCAGCAGGTCTTCTCACGATGACCATTTCCGTTGGGGTCCGTAGGCCTACCTGGTTTCCTACTGTCCAAGTTACATATTTCTCAACATAATCTGTAGGAAAAATGCTTAACTCTATAAAAGCCTATCCTCAACTTCAAGAGAAAAAAACAGGGAGGGTACGAGACTCTCGCTGTAGACCTAGAGTAGGCATAGTTATAGGCTGGGTAGGGTAGCCTATAATGCGTAGCCTTTAGCCTACATTAAAGGTGCTCTAAGCAATGCTGGGTAACAAACAGAGAGCTAGCTTGCTACTTCCTCCCCCTCCCTCCCTTGCTGCTCCTGTGCAATTGAAACTCTCCTAAACGCGCATCTCGTCTGTTTTTATGGGCTAGGTTTGCCCAGGTTGTTTTTGGAGCCTGAGCTGTCCACAGAGATCATGTTTTTTTACAGTGTATTCAGGACACAGACAGCTAAATGTTTTAGCCTAAAAAATGTGTGGCATCGCTTAGAGTACCTTTAATATGCCAAACTGATTATAGTTTATATTAAACTCGTCGATTTAGGCTACTGTAAACTTTTTTTTACAGTAGCCTAAATCGAAAGTAGCACAGATTTAGCCGGTTCCCACTACTGACCAGTTATACTGTGAGAGCCAGGGCGCTTTAACATGGTGAGTCTTGAAGTCTTCAATAATTTGTTTATACATGAAGCACACGATATGCCAATTGAAACGCATTCCACTCAGCTAGCTAGTTGGCTACTACCAAGCTCATAATTCACTTTTAATTGCAAAAAGAACATGTCTACCTAGCATCATGTCATTACATGCTTCTATTTCCAAAGGAATGAAAGCTGTTTATACCAACTTAACATCATGCTTATAATTGTTAATATTGTGCTACAGTATACATGTGCCACAGACAATGTTAGAGTTTGTGAACTAGCCATAGGTTGGAGGTGGTAAAAAAAGATCATTATGAGAACGTGTGGATACAATGGGTTTAAAGTGACAGTGCACCATTTACAAATGAGCATCAAAAGGAGTAGTATTTCTTAAGAAATGAATACTTTAAAACAAAATTACTGTGTCATTATTATCATTTTAATAATATAAAAGTGTTTAACTTTTACCTTTGTGGTTACTCATTAATTTTGTGATTTATGTTGTATTTAATATGCTATTTAAAAAGCTTTAGTCTTTAGGGAGAAAATTTACTTTTTAATCACAATTAATCTAAATTAATTCATTTCAAAATATGAGATTAATTAGTTATTTTTTTAATCGTTTAACAGCCCTACTTTATATGTTCTACAGTAGCTTGGACAAATCATTAAAGAAAATCAGATTTCTTCCTAGAATCTCTTTTAATCAATAATTTGATCAAATCAGCTGGATATCTAAAAGAAATCTTAAATTTCCCTCCTTTGCAATTATTTTGCAACACATTTGCAAAACACTTCACTGTTTTAAGATTCCAGAAATGTATTTGTCAAATGCAAGATTGTACAGGTAGCACTGGACTTGGTGTTCCATAAATCCAAAGGGATGCAAATGTAAATGGATACATTCTTTAGATACAGCTAAGCTTAGTATTTCTGTCAACAAAGGAAAAATATTTAGATATCTAATTCAGCTTGAAATCTAATTAACTTACCAGCCCTTGTTGACCTCAATATGGGCATCCAAAATGGCAACCACATCACCACTGGCAACCTTCCACCCCGAAATTCTCGTCTGACTTAGGCCTAGCTGGCTGGAGTGCCTGACCTGTTTCACCAAGCCAGGCCTAGTCACATGAACGAGGCTCACAAAGGCATTTAATGGCTCTTTCAGGTCACCTGTCAAGATAAATGATTTTACAGTTACACATACTGCAAACTACATTAATTATACAGAATCATCAATAACACAATGATCACAGAGCAATATAGCAACTTTCAGTGATCTGCCTCTTCTTTGTTTCATTAGTTGGTAAGAGGTGGAACCTCAAATGTACACAGAGCATGTGTACACTGCACAGCCCAGAATAAGCCGGGTCTTACTTGTGTTGACTGATAAAACTGATAAAACAGTTCCATGTGGCAAACCTGGTATCATGACAAATAAGAGACAGCTTGAGAAACCAACCGTTGGAGCTGTGGTCATCCACTAGGATGATGTCTCTGAGGAGGTGGGGAGGGGTCCTGTTGATGATGCTGTAGATGGCTCTCTTGATTATGGACAGGGCCTCGTCAAGGTAGATCAGCACAACACTAATGGTGGGCAGATCTTTTGGGTATTCCCGCTCCAAACACCTGGAACACAGTCGAAAACAGTTTGTTTTCTTACAGTTGTTAGTGCATGACTGAAAAAATAGCTGAATCCCTGCGCTGCTCACAACTGACCTATAATGTCGCGTTTCAGGTAGCTCCCTGTCCAATGGCAAACGGTTGCTCAGAAAGGTATTGTAGCCATATCTCTGAAACAACTCCTCAGCCTCCATCTGTTCTTCCTCGGTCAGAGCAGCATCCCAGTTTTTGAAAAGAGGTGAGTTTGGGTACTTTTTGACCCTCTTCTCCTCCTTTACTTCATCCACCCGTCTCTCCTCGCGTTTGTGGAGGGAACTGACTGAGATCACAACAGTCATCATTTTACTACACTGTTTCAAATGTTTAACCCTGTCACTACTTAAACACGTTAGGCCATAACTTTGTATCAAATCAGTGAAAACTGCAATGGTCTTTGTTCACTAGACACACATGATGTTTGTTGACACACACATGCAATGCAAGATGAGAGCAACCTTATTTTCCATTTTCCAATAACATGTCAAATTTACTACACAGAAATCCCACACATACCTGTGAGCCTATTAGCTAGTAATCATGTGCACACAGAAATATCTATTGTATACAAATGTGTGCACTACAAATACTTGTGCAAATATTTGACTTTGCACACGAGGGATCAAAAAGTAAAAGGGTGTGTCAAATGTACATTCATTTGGTGTATAAGAAAATTACAGTTAAGGTGAATATTAAGTTGATAACTTGCACAAACCCCTCTGTTACCAGACTCAATGAATGCAGTATACACACACCATCTCATTTTGACATACCCTTTGTTAATGCTTGTTCAATGTATTTTTATTGACATAATGACTTTTGCTATCTGAGAGAGTAATAATGCTTACCAGTAATAACACTAACACGTAATATTGGGACTATATGGTCATTCGGTTCTCACAGAGCAATTCAGAGGGTTAAAGTCTTCAACAACACTGTAGCACAAATCAATGCAACACCTTCTGTAACCTAACAGGCACCAAGCTACAGTATGTGCAACAACTCATGCAAGCTGGAATGATGCTCTTCGTTCCATGAACAAGTATGAGCATAACGTCTCCTTACCTAATTTGTTGATGTGGGCCTCCATTCTCTCTAGTCTCTCTAGAATATCAGTGCCCTGCATGGAGTAGTTTGCTGTAAGATGATCATTCCTATGCTTCCCCACCACACTTTCTCTCTTGGAGAGGATCTTCAAATTGACCCAAGTCAGACAGAGCAAGGTGGCAGCTACGACCACACAAGGCACAAGCCCTCGAACACAGCTCACCCTCACCATCCCTCTGTCCAGTTGTGTGCACGCAGGACATGCACCAGGCTCCCTCTCTAGTAGAGAATGGAAAACATGAAGACGCAGATAATATCTTACTCAGATAAGGTCCTAACTCCTCCCCATCCAAAACAATAGCTACTGAAGGCTGTACAGCTGCCCCTATTTTACACAAACCTGTACAGATGTCAGATGGATCAAGGCTGTAATCATAATATAATTTGATTAATACTATACTTTGTCCCCTCCCAATGTAAATACATAAATTGATATACTGCAATAGCCTATTACTCACCAATGTCCAAAATAATCATTTGTAATCACAAACTAAAGTTGACAATTGTTACCTAATAAATTATATAGGTCTGCTAGTCAACAGTCCTCATCATTGAATGTTAAAGCTGCAGTTGGCAAGATTTTTCTGATCATATTCACTGAAACCGACACTATGCTCCGACAGAACAACATGAATAATAATTGCTCTTGGGTGCTCCTTGTTGGTGCCCCCCGCCCAATCCCAATCCTCCCCCACCTTTCTTGCAGCCCTTGCCACTTAATCTACTAAACCCCTCTTCTACTGCACTTTTAGCACTCCCCCCCCCCCATAAATGCACAAATAGGCTGACACCAGACATAATTTCACTGCATTTCTTACTTCCAGTAACTATATGCATGTGACAATAAACTTCCTTGTATCCTTGTATAAGCCGGTTTTAGAAAAAATCTGCACTTATACCTCCACCTAGAGCCTGTTATTTGGTTTGCAAAAATCCACAGCTCCCCTCATTCTGGAGGAGCCAGACCAGCATCAAGATGTACCATTAGAGTGTGTCTAGACACCCATACACAGTAAATACTTGTGCAGCAGGATGCAGAATCCTGTTCTGCTACTTCTTGAACAGGATTCTGCTACTTCTTAGGTGAAGCTACAAAAGTGTTTTGGTTTGTATTCTGATTCTGGCTCCCTATTGCATAATGTGTGGCTTTTCAAATAGGGGTCGATGAGGTATTTCAAATGTCCTTGATATTATGCTCCATCTCCCAAAGCTCTTAATATAAATACATAACATCCCACTCAACCCTTAAAACTTAGGCCAAAACCAAACTTCATGCAATCTTGCTGAAAATAAATCACTTTGTCTTCAAACATAACACAAGAAGCCCTCAAAACACATTCATGTATACAACATATTCAAATTTCATAATTCCCACTTCCTTTTCCTACTTCCCACTGTAGTAAAATTATCTTAACTGAAATTCTGTGGAAAAGTATTATAGTATTTAAATGTACTGTGAAATATGCAACTGGTACTAAAGAATGGTAAACAGTAAAATAATGTCATGACTTTACCAGTATGTACAGTAACAATAAAAAAAAAACTTTTACTGAAGAAAGGTCTTTGGGGGTCCAAAACATCCCAAACAAGTGAACTGACTCGTGATCCTTTAATCTAAACCTAGAGGTTATGATTGGTATGTGAATCATTTTTGACTGTTGTGTTTGCAGCTGGAGAATTGAGTACTAATTGGGTTTGAGTTGTGATGTCTTGAGTTAATGATGGTATATGCCAGTGCTTTCTGAATGAGAAAACTGTTGGTTTTGAACTGTTAGCTCATAAGCCTGGTAATAGTGTGTAAGCAATCGAGAAAAACTGTAAATAAAATGAGGCCACTATGGAGGACAACATTTATAAACTGTTATTTATATAAAGATCATGTTCATGTTAAGCAGTAGAGACAGAAAAAAACATAGACGTGTCCAGACACTGACTTCCTTACAGTTACATACAGTACAACTTGTTTCTATCACAAAGTGCTTCATTCACACCTCTAATTTAAAAGTAAATAACATGTGACATCTTTTGTAGTATACTAGTTGAATATCATAATGTTGACAACAGACTGTGTTAAAACTAACATCTGACTCCTAATAATGTTTCCTATAGACCCTTTCAACAATAAAAACAAAAACAATGTTTGAACCTTCTATTTGGTTCCCAATCTACTTCCTCTGCATTAAGATAACATATGGAATGTTAAAACGGAAGCTTTGTGGGGCCAACTATGATGCTGATAATGGCACTCTCTTGAAAGGGTCTATAAATGTTACATTACATTCAGATATGCGGTCAGCTGAGGAGATTTTTGTAAAAATCATTTACAGTCAGAAACCCTAAAAAAGTCCATAAAATATTAGAACTGCAATAGACAGGCATAAAATGCTTTCTATTAACAAACAAACAAACAAAACATGTAAACATATAAAATGGACACAAAACACAAAATAACCAGAAACCATTTATCTGTCATTACGGAACATACACAGAATTATGATTTCCACCAACTTCAGTCAGATACATTTAAATAACCACATTCAATTTCCACATTCATAAAACGGCACCTGTGCTGTTACCTGAGTTATCAGGAAGTAGTAATTCATCTGCATTTGGCAGCATTGTTTACAATGTCTATGTACCAAGCCTGCCCTTAAAAAACAACTGTTTGCACAGGTTAAACAAGGCACTTTTCCATTGAAAGAACTTGTGGCTCATTTAAAGGTGGCCTTTGTGGTGGAAGACAATAAGATTTACCAGCGGTTATGTGGTAAATAAAGCAAAATACATTACAGCTTACAGATAGCTTGTTGAGGTAACACTCAGCTGAATGGACACAGGCAAAACGTCAGAATTCAACGTCAGAATTCAACGACAAATTGGTTTTAATAACAGTGTACTAGTATATTCCTGTGTCAAGTAATTGTAGGTGAAGCCATTCAAGTAAGTAAAATTCAACTGTCAGGTAACATTATCCAGTTTAATGACTTAATGTTGGTTCCAACACTGGAGAAATGCATCATTATTTTTTATTGTGCCAGAATGGGTTGAGAGTAAAAGATTAGTCATGTCATTTAAGTTCACAGTCCCTGCACAGCCATGGAAACAGAAAGGCTGAAAGGTCTGGCTGGGGAACTGTTCGTCCCTGTAAATGTTCATGCCACCTGCTAAGTTCCTGCAGTGGCAATGTGTCTGATTTATCAGGAATCTAAAGTGCTTCCTAACGCTTCCTCCAAGGCACATTTATACCCACATTTAAGGCCGATTTTACAATCTGTTTTCCAACTATAACTTCCTCTTACAAAAGGGTGGTAAAAGGAAATGGCTTATACATCCATTTAGACACAATCAATGAATTCAATCAATTGACAATGATGAGCATTATACTGTATCAATAAATATTTACACACAATATAATTACAGTTAAGAACAAAATTATTCATACCCCTGGCAAATATTGATTTAATGCTGATTTTCGCTTTATCAATATGTTTGTTCTGACTGAAAATGACACTGTCACATACCAAAAGTTTGTAAGACAATGTGGGAGAAACATGGAATTAAAAAAATAAGCGTTTTCATCTTATTTAACATTTTTATGAGGTCTGGACTGTGGCTCTGCCACTCTAAAATGTTGATATTGTTCTCAGTTAACCATTTCTTGCTTTGTTTGGCTGTTTATTTTGGATCATTGTGTGGTTTAATCCAGTGGTTTTCAAAGTGGGGCCCGCGAGGGGGTGCCAGGGGGGCCTCAGCAAGTTGGAAGTAAAAATAAAAGCAACAAATAAATACATTTGAAAATGTTAAAATATACCTATTACTATGAGGGTTGTTATACAATGCCATTATAATGTGTCACATATCTGAACATTATATTTTCCATGATAATGACTGGGAATAATAGTTGATAGCTCTCATATAGCAGAAAGCCCCAAATACAATTTTTACACACTGTATGCTCCATCACGAAGTGTTTGTGGCTGAAAATAATTATTAGGATTAGCTTAATGTATTTTTACATTTGCCTTTGTATTCTCGATGGGTTTAATAACACATCACGGGGGTCCTTGGCCAGAACCTAGTGGTATTTGGGGGGCCTTGTCGTGGAAGAGTTTGGGAATCCCTGGTTTAATTGTCCAATGTTGCCCATTGGAGCAGGTATCTCGGCAGACTGCCTGATCTTTTCCACAAAAAAATCTCAATGTAGCACCTTGTTTTAGTGTTACCATTTACTTTGAGAAGTTCACCAGGTCCCATTGTCTGAAAAACACCCCAAAACTACTACATTTCTATAGCTATTCTCCACATTGTGGATGGTGTTTTGGTGGTTGAGATTTTCAACTTGGTCATCTTGGATGCTGATCATGTGTCACTCTTCTCCAAACATGCACAACTCAGCTAAACCTTTATAAGGGCACACCTGGACAAAGAATTTAGCTTTAGCTGGATTTTTTTTGACCCAGGGACATGGCCTGAGATTGGCATAAAAAAGAAGCATCAAATTCCAATGACACCATGTCCATTTCAATTCTGGGGGTTAGAAAAGTATTCTTTTGGGATGTTTTTCAACCAGGGGGACCTGGTGACCTCCTCAACGGTAACACTAAATCAAGAGGCTACACTTTGATTCTGGAGGAAAAGATCAGGCAGTGTGCCAAGAGACCTGCCCCAATAGGCATCATTGGACCATTAAACCATACAATGATCCAAAACATACAGCCAATCAAGGCAAGAAATGGTTAACGGAGAACAATGTCAACATTTTAGAGTGACCCAGCCAGAGTCCAGACCTCAATCAGTCAAAAAAGTTAGCACAAGGCCAAAGTAATGGCAAATAATCATTCCTGCCTCAAAACCCAGATTGCTGCTAAAAAGGTGCGGTCTACAATCATTGTGGAGACATGGAGAGGCTTGGTAAGTATTATAAGAACCATTTCGAGAGCTTTGATGGCAAATAAAGATGTTTCTATTGATTATTTAAAAAGGGTATGAATAATTTTGGACATGCCATTTTTCATAAAAATGTTAAAAAAGATAAAAACGATTATTTTTTTGATTCCATGTTTCTACCACATTGTCTTACAACCTTTTGGCATGTGGCAGTGTAATTTTCAGTCAGAACAAACATATTGGTCAAGAGAAAATCAACATCACATCAATATTATAATATAATATCAATACAATAATATATGTACAGGCATTGCTAATACCGATATCCAATTAAACAATTGTTTTATAGGGGGGGAAATCAAACCAGAAGGAAGGAGGTGATCAAAGTCACCTAAAAGAAAAACACATGGCCACCAACTGCATGCTCATCATTTATTAGGGAAGAATCAATGATGCTGCTTGTTCATAACATCATAACACGTCACATCACATCACATCACAATCACTCAGGTCAGGAACATTTCTACTAGATGTCACTAGATGGAGCTGTCACACTTCAAAGCAAATCATGATTAATATGTCTGCTTACATGTGAACAAACTAAGGTGCATGGAGGATACAGTGGATATTTTAAATGTCCACCTCCACCTTTCTAACTGGTAGCCTTGCTAGGAATATAGGTTGGCTTTTATATAGATTTATTCAGATTTAGTCCTTATATTAAAAACAAAAGAGAATAGATCAAAAGGAATGATCCACACTCAATGTGTACGAAGTGTAATGTTATGGTAAAATGTGGTGGTTTTTCAGTGGTTTTATTCAGACGATGGGTAACAAATGAAGACAGAATTATGTTACAAAGGTGCGTAGACCCCTTTAAGTGATCTGCACTCAATGTTATAATTCAGCATGGTCTACCAGGTTACCAACTGACCTGATGTTTTTGGTCTTTAAAGGTGTGCACTTTTTAATTTGGGAGCTGAGGTGTGACAGGAGGTTATTCAACCTCAGCTGTGTGATAGCACTGTCATTTCCTGACCACCCCCCCACACACACACACACACAAATCAAGCATCATCCTTGACCCTGTAGCCAGTAGGCCTAATGAAGGGCTTCAGTTTGAGGGTGAGGGGTAACTTAGGTGTGAAGTTGCCAATACCTCCTGGGCTCTTAGCGTCAAGAATGTAAGGATACACACGAGAAGGATGAGCAAATGAATACCACCTTACCACCCTCAAAACATCCCTAGTTGTTGCCTCTCAGTTGAGGCGGGGCCAGACCTGTTTAAGATCCAGGTCTGAAGTAAGGGTTCCATCCATGGGGGAGGGGATGATAATATGGGCTGACTGGTTTGGCCACCTTGCACCTGCTGCCACCACTGCTGGGGACCTTGATTGCTCCCTCCGCTGCATACTTCCAGGCCGACGCACCTGGTACAGATTAGTGGTCCAGAGAAGCCAGCTTGTCTCTCCCGGGGCTCTGCATATTGGTCTTTCCAGAGCCCTGCTTGTAGGTCTTCTTGGCGGAGTGTTGCTTGTCATAGCTCGTCTGCTCCGCAGCTGCTGACTGGGGAGGGCTGTTGACCTCAACTGTCTTCTTGGAGGTACGGATCCTTGTGCGGCACCTGTTTTGGGCCTCCGTAAACCAATCATGCTGAAGGGCCTCATCCGGAGTCATACGCTTAGTTGGGTCCCAGCTGCATAAGGTAGTGAAATGTCAAAGAATTCATATGTGAGCATAATTAGAAACAATTACAAATGCCACCATATCCCTCTCAGCCTACCCTATGTCTGCCCTGTGTTGCCCTATGTTTACATGTACCATGTCTCATTTTGGATTCTATGTTTTGTACTGCACTGATACATACGCAAGGCAGCCCCTGATGAAGTCCAGAAAGAGTGGATCAGAGGTCTTCAGAATGCTGGCCAGATCTTTGGAGCCAGTTTTTCTGGTCTTGCCCTTGCTATTGGTGTAGGGCCTTGGTTTGCCAGTAGGCTCTGGGGGAGAAAAGGCTCATAGTTTACATAGGGACAAACTCTCATGGGGCCATCTTCTCCTCAGGTCATGTCCTGTAGCATGACTGCACCTGATATCAGGAACTCACCAAAAAACTTTTTCATCCTTGGCGCAGCCTGAAGCATCTCCTCCGGAGGCACTCCCAGCACCTGAGACACAAACACACCTCAAAGATCATGACATGCAACTGCAGCACTCATTTACAAAATGGAGAACCTGCGTTACATACACAGAACAATTGCTGTTAGACAGTACCTCCATGATGAGGGCAAGCTGGTCCTTCTCATTCTCTCCAGGAAAGAGTGGCACGCCGGTGTACAGCTCCGCAATGATGCAGCCAAGGCTCCACATATCAATCTCTATGCCATAGCTGCAGCCCAGGATGATCTCAGGGGAGCGGTAGAAGCGGCTCTGGATGTAAGAGTACACTGCGGACAAGAAGGCCCAGAGGTAAGTGGTGAGATGAGAGGGAGACTAGACTGTGGGAATGATGAAGAGGACGAACAGGGAAGGGCTGTGCCTCACACACCTCTCTCATGATCGAAGCAACTAGATCCAAAATCGATCACTTTGATGTTCAGCGAGCCGTTCTGGGTAACAACGATGTTCTCCTGCAACAAACACCCATCAACTCAGCATTGAGATCATGAACAGTAACAGTGGAAGGACATTCTTCATCATACAAACATTCCACTGGATTTTTCAAGCAGATGGATGGAGAGGAATGATAACATACCGGCTTTAGGTCACAGTGGATTATCTTCTCATGATGAAGCACCTGCAGACACTTAAGGATGGAGTGAGTGAAGCGACGCACTGTGGCTTGGCTGAAGCCCTTATAGCGGTTCTTCTTTATAGTCTCATAGAGGTTATCCCTGAAATCATGAAAAAAAGTAGTGACTCTTTAGATGTACAGTTTATAGTCACATTGCATGTGCTAAGTGCTCCAATAAAACAACAACATATCAGCAATATCCATTTAGCCAATGTATTTTGGTTTTCCTCTAGGCCACTAAAGCTAAGTGTTTTTAAAAAATAATTACATTACAGTAATCAAGTGCCAATTCTGGCATATATTTTGCCATTGATTATTTGACCTCATTCTGGAGGCTCTAATCATCTTCGGTCACCATCTTTCTCACATGTGGTAAATGAGAAGTTCTCTTAGATAATAATAATAATAATAATAATAATAATAATAATAATAATAATAGTTTATTTTATATAGTGCCTTTCTCAAACCCAACGTCACATAACATACTAGAAGGAAAGCATAACAACAGACAGACAAATAATAACAATACAACCAATCAAGCTATGTGTGTGGAGCTATGTGTTGGGTGTAGAGGAGAAGTGAGATGTGCCTTGAAGAAGGGAAGAGATGGACAGTCACGAAGAGGTTGGGGGAGGGAGTTCCAGAGTTTGGGGGCCAAGGCACTGAAGGACCTGCCACCCAGGGTGGAGAGTCTGGTGCGGTGGATAACTAGGAGGTTTTGGTCAGAGGATCTGAGTGAGCTGGAGGGAGTGTAAGGTTGTGCAAGGTTGTGGAGGGCTTTGAAGGTGAGTAGTAGTACTTTGTATTTAATCTAGGACGGAGCTTGTAGCCAGTGGAGTTGATGGAGAATGGGGGATGATGTGTGAGGATCGTTTGGTATGGGTGAGGAGCCTGGCTGCAGAGTTTTGAATGTATTGCAATCTTTGAAGGGATTTAGTGGGGAGACCAAGGAAAAGTGAGTTGCAGTAATCTAGATGGGACATGATGAAGGAATGGACCAAAGTCTGTGCATCACTAACAGAGAGGAAGGAACGTAGGCGGGCAATGTTGTGGAGGTGTTAGTCTTAGTGAGTGATTTGATATGAAGATCAAAGCTGAGGGTGGAGTCAAGTTGAATGCCAAGGTTTTTGACAATCGGGGTGGAGTGGACAGGTGAACCATCGATGTTAAGAGTGAGACTGTAAGGATTGGAGAGCATGCTTTTAGGGCCAATCAGTAGAATTTCTGTTTTATCTGTGTTGAGTTTGAGAAGATTGTTTTGCATCCATGATTTTAAGTCAGAAAGGCAGTCAGTGAGGGAGCGTGGTGGGGGGTCAGAGGGAGAGGGAGTGGTAAGATAGAGTTGAATGTCATCTGCCTAACAGTGTACATTAAGACAGTGGCTGTGAATAATCTGGCCAAGAGGGAGGATGTATTGAGGAAGAGGAGGGGCCCAAGAACAGAACCCTGGGGGACACCACAAGTGACGGGGGACTTAGACTGATGTGGACCAAGTGTGACAAACTGCTTTCTGTTGGTGAGGTATATGAAACCAATTGAGGGCTGTGCCAGAAACACCAATAGCAGACAGACAGGAGATTAAAACATTGTGGTTGATGGTATCAAAGGCAGCACTAAGGTCAAGGAGGATCAGAATGTTAAGTGAACCAGAGTCAGCAGACAGGAGGAGGTCGTTAACTATGCATAGTAGGACAGTCTCTGTGCTGTGATATGAGATGGAAGAGGCTCATACAGGTTGTGGTGGTTGAGAAAGGTGTGTAGTTGTGAGGCCACCACCCTTTCCAGTAGGGAGGTTGGAGATAAGGCGGTAGTTTAACAGTGATGTTGGGTCAGAATCAGGCTTTTTGAGAATGGGTGTAACTGCAGCAGTCTTGAGGGCAGCAGGCACAACACCAGAGTTGAGGCAAGTATTTACAATCAGTGTAATGGGTTCAGATAGGGATGTGGCACAGGCTTTAAGTAGAGGGGTGGGGGCAGAGTCGAGCTGATATGATGAGGAGTTGGACTTGTCAGTGATAGTGAGGGAGTAAATAGTGATGTCAGTGATAGTGAGGGAGTCAATAGTGGTGAAATGGGAGAGCTGAGCTTAGATGCATTTCCCAACCGACCACTAGCCTTACCCCTGGAGCTCAAAGGTGATGCATAGGTGATCACGGAACATAAAGTGCTCCTTCATGTGGATGATATTGAAACGGTTGTTCCGATCTTTCTTGCGCAACAGTTCCAAGATCTTGAGCTCCATCAGGGCTTGGTGCTTGAATCTGTGCCCAAAGCACATTAATTATTAACATAATAGAAATATGTATTTAACTATAGAAAGTATACGAAAGTAAAAAGGAGTCTTTTTACCTTCTTTTGTTGTGAAGAATCTTAAGAGCAACCAGTTCTTTGGCCTTATGATCCATACATTTCAGGACTTGGCCAAATGATCCCTTTCCAATTACCTCCAGAACTTCATAGCGGTATTGAAGGTGATCATGCAAAACCTTGAATATTCATAAAGAAACAAATCATGAAAATGCACACTTAAGTATTCGGTTATTAAGTCATAATTCAATAATAGCCTGATAATTCTCTTTCAGAGCCGCTTGTTTTTCTCCATAGACAGTAAAATAAACATTTTTTCCGCTATTCAGAGTAGCCTTTAAGAAAATTGTTGAAAAAAACGTTTTTGAGAGAAAAGGCTGTTGGGCCCATGACGTCGGACTTAACAACCGAATATGTGTACACCTCATAAGGAATGATACAATAATGCCTATGACATCTACACTGTTCTAAAGACAGGATACCTTGATGTACGCGCCATTCTCATCATCAAACCCATTGTTTTGAGGAGCCCCTTCAACTGCTTCGATCTTCTGGGCATCGAGACCAAGGTAGTATATATCCGGAAAGTTAATGATCTCTTCCTGCTCAAACTCCGACAGCTTATCCCTGAATATTTTCAGTGCCTCTGTGAAAAAAACATTTAACAAATAAAACATCAGTCGACAGTAAGACTCAGTCTTCACAGAGATATCTGCTGTCTTTTATCACCCAATGCACTTGAATTTCTCTGTACCTCTTGGTGTTAGGGGCAGTGACTTTGCTCCATTGTAGGGACTTGTACTTTTCCTGTTGTTGATGCATTCTGGAAGATTCTCCACTGTGGACCTGAATTTCGAGGTCCGAGGCCTATCGTCCTGTTTAATGGCAGATTCAGATTCAGTCAAACGGAGTTCCACTTGGGCGTACCTGTCTGTCTATAATGAAAGCACTTAAGTAATGGACAGTCCTAGTGAAAACCCTGACAGTTTTCCACATGCATCTATCCTGACATGCTTACAGCGCTGGGTGGTGGGATCACAGGTGGAGTATTGTGGATAACAGGAGCAATACGGGGCAGGATGTCCTTATGGCTGCTGGTCTTCTGGGGGTTACGACACACTTGCTTATTCTCCAGATGAGGAAATGTGCCAAGGAGGTGCTGAGGGGAAGAGACACAGATGCAGATGAAATGTGAAACGGGTGATAACTTTCCTGCAGTATGTGAACACTCCTGTGGTGTACAGGCGCAGGGAACAGAGTGGCAAGACAAAGGAGGGTTTGAAGCATCTAGTCTGCTTATCCAGCTGACTGGCGCCCAGGTGTGCCACAGGCACTAACTAGACCTCCTGAGAGGCAGGTAGGGTTACCTGGAGTGAGAAAGGGATAGGGACAAAGGCAGAGAGGTCCAGCACTGACAGGTGCCGTCATCTGCTGCCAGCACACCCTCAGTAAGGGGCCTTACCCTTGGCAAGCCTGCCTCATTATCAGCACTAGTCGGCTCGATGAGGCCACAGTGTCACCCCCAATGCCCTCAATTTCTGCTTCTACTATAGAGCAGTACTGCCCACTTGGGTGTGCCCTCATACAGTCAAAACTGTAGTACGGCTCCAATGCTGGACTTTTTGCTTTACATATACATAATAGCCATTGACTTCATATGCCATATAACAAGCAGAGCAAAGTGGTCAATAGGTTTTACCCTCACGACGTGGGTAATTTGCTTTACATTTTATTGATTAAACTACTGTGTAACAGTCTGCAAATGTCCCGTGTGTGTGTGTGTGTGTGTGTGTGTGTGAGGTGGTAAGGGGTGGGTTTGGTTGGGTCATGGGCAGAGACACCAGTTCTCAGGTAAATTCCTACTCTCCCACCCCCCAACTGCACACACTAGGAGAGTGCATCTCAGGGGACACTCTGTGAGGATGGAATGAGAAAGGCCTCACCTGCTGGTAGGGTCTACCAGATAGCATACGTATACCAGATTTCTGGGGTTTGCTCGATCGAAGCCGTTCCCCAGATGTCACATGTAAGCCAGTCACCGAAGTCCCAGCGTGGGGTTTGGGACCAGGGGGGCACTCATCCGGCTGTAAAAAATAATAAACAATAAGGGGGCATACACACACAAGCACATTTAATTTTCACATCATCGTACACTTTCCTAAAACACAGACTTCAATATCTATCATCCTTACAACTGAGAGTTTTAGGTTATCCATCAATAAACTTTTTGGCTTATGTGGCTAGCTAAATATCACAAATCCAGAACGAATCTACAAAGCATGAGTGAACAAATGAACGGCAGACATTTAAAATAGATAGAGGAAAAAAGACCCAACAAAATGATGATATAAAGAACAGTAGGCCTATAATAAACAGTAATCGAATTGCATCACCTTAATAATATCAGGAAACATGTCCTCACAAATCCTCAATGGACTCGAGTTCTCCAAATCCAATATCTACATCACATCGAATTAAAGGTTCTTTCAAGTAGGCTACAGCGTGTTTTCTATCAGAAACAATGAATCCATGTAGATTGGACATCGCGGCAATGACAGAAGCGCACTGTTGATGCTACACAAGAGGATACAAAAAGCTACTTCCTAAAAATCACCTATCGCTACTCCATTGAAAGACGAAAAGAGGGTCCATTCGTTTTGACGTGTTTTCGAAGACGCACCTGTTCGTGACTTATTACTTAGGCTACATAGCCTACTTATTCTGTCGCAAATAAGATAGGCTACAGACTTATTTGTCAACTCTGCGAAGTAGGCATAAGCTTACAGCTTCTTGTGGTAGGTGGCACATAACGAAAACAACAAAAACCTCGTATAACTGACTTCATGCTTTACACGAGTCTCTTTAATCCAGGCAAAACTCGTGTACCATTATGCGATCTTAATGATCTGCTGATAGCGCAGTTACAACAGACCGACACACTGTGACCACCGCGCACGTCACGTGGAAAGCTGGACACGAGCGCAAGTCGTTTATAACCAGATCCTGTTTTAAACGACATAATTTGGGGTCTGAGAAAGATCCGCTCTGATAAAAAATATAAAGATGGGGAATCCACAGAAAATACACAAAGAATGTATTTACAGCTACCACATGGAAACTAGAATTTATATTATCAAGAATTACTCCCGTTACGACTCACATTACATTTCAAGGAAGTAGCCTACCTACTCAGGGAATTGCAAAATCACCCCACAGAATAAGACATGAGTGAATTCACCATGGCAAAAACTCAACTACGGCTAAATGCAAATGCTAAGTCCATGTGCACTGTTCAACTATAATGTATAGTCAGTGACTTGTGCATTAAAAGGTAAGCAAGACATGCTTTGATTTTTATTAAAATAAAGGAATTTAACTGTTTTCTACACACTCAATCACAGTAGGGGTGCTTTCTGTTCACCCTCCATTTGTGCCTAATTCACTCTGACTTTCTTATTCACTTTGATGCTCTTGCAGAGCACTTGGCAGTGCAGTGAAGTGGCATCTTCTTGAGGCCATAACACTAGAAACGTATGCAGGTGAATAATCATATAACAAAAATAGAAGACATCCTCAGACTTGCCGTTGTGTGGTGCCATCTTGTGCTGATGGCTGATCATATAAACACTAGTTACAACTCAGAGTAAGTTTTCGTAGTTATCTATCTGGAGAGTAGGCTATTGTGGCAATCTTTTACTTTTAAAAAATCGTGGGAGTTAAGAGAGGAGGTTTCCCAGGCCAGGGACTACCCAGATGGGCTTAATCCCACTCAAAATGAATCCCACAGCACATTTGTTTGTTGCAAGTGCAGTGAGGACTAGTCACAGGTTGTAAGAACTATAAGCAGAAAGAACCGAGCTGAAGGCGACACGTCACTAAGATCAAAGGGGGAAGCCGGCCTATTGGTTAAGCGGTCATTTATTACAATGCATGGGTACAGCTTGGGTACCAAACACATTTGCCCTAAAAGACCATTTTAATATTCATTCCAAAACATCAAGCAAGAAAGCATTTAGCCCCTTTACTAGGTACTGATTAGCCATTACAGTCCATTTTGGTTTGCCATTAAAACTTACCCCATCCACAGACTCTTTGCTCACAGTGGACCTTGCCTTAGTTGAGCTGTGTAGCTCAGTCCAGGGAGCCATTTCATCTTCTACTCTATAGAACTATCGTGACTCTGAGGAGGGTTACAGGGGCTGCCAGTTCACACTCTGCTGGTGTTGGCCTTCCCTCTGCTGATAGCTGTGCCTGAGTGTGGGGTCAGAATCAGTAGCAACTTGACTGGCCTGAAATACACTCCATCCTTTGGGAATATTACACTGGTGGTGATAAATCGGAGGATGGCCAGGTGAAAGACAGGCACCCAGAGTGTCTTTTGAGCTCTATTGCCCCAGCTGTGGGCAAAAAGCACCCAAATGATGAGGCACAGATCTTAGAAGTGGGTAAGATCCTATGATATTGGCCCTTAGGTGAGACATGCAGAAGTAATGGATCAGAAAGAAGATATTTTAGTCCCACAAGCACAGCAGGTGTCTCCCATGTCACCCGAACAGGCCAGTCGAACCCCGGCCCACTCATCGAACAAGCAAATGCCCTGCAAGCTGTCCAACACCATGTACAGCATTTTGGCTTAACAAGCGACTTCTGGCCCAAACACGGTGTAAGTGACCAGTCTGCATTGTCTCACGTTCTGACGGCTCTGTCAGCGGCCACCTCATAGAGCTAGGCTGTTCACTCGCTGGCCTCTGTCCATGGGCCGGGTGGACTGACAGCCCGGTCTGGCTCTGTGTCAGCCAAGTAAGCAGAGAGAGGTTGTGTCAGCCTTCCAGCCCTCACTCCGAGCGTGACGACTGACAACCTGGTGCATGTGTGAGCAAGGGCTTCTGTTTGGCAAAGCTGAAATGTGTTCTTGAGTGTGTATACTTGGAGCTGAAGTGTTTTAAAGAAAGTGTTGTAGCATCCAAGAACAGAAAGAAATAAGATATTCGGCTCTGGTGGGCAAGATTACTGTTAAGACAATGTGCCAATGTGCATTTAACTAAGTGTGCTTTTATTCACATAACTTGCTCAGAACTGGCAGGGCTTTGTCTCGTTCGTTCGGCTTTCTCGCAGTTTTACGGCTAAAATGAAACAAATGCGACCGTCATTTCAGTTAGGTTATGGCCATGATACCATGAATTTAGGCTAATTCATTCACTGGGCTTATATACTTCAATGTAATTGAACGTGGACCTGTTTCACGGACATCCTCCTAGAACTTAATTCTAAACAAGATTAATATTAACATCATACCACAAATATTCGTAGGCCTACTAGGCTAAATTATAACCTCACCGATCTACCTACTCAACTCCTACTCAAGCGAGTAGGACGCATTTCACACTGCTCCTGCTTCACCTATCCTTTTAGCAATTTCCACTCTTTTTCATTCTTTTATTTCATTTACAAGCTAGTTTAGCAAAAACAGTGAAACCAGTACATTTAGATCTGAAACTTTAGTGGTTAGTTTTTTACTTTAAATGAGCCAGCCAAGTCAACGAGCAAAAACTGAACGGCAATTCACCTTGAAGTTGGATTAAAACAAAATGCGCTCCTCCGGCCAGAGACCCAGGAGATCATGCCGAAAATGTACTGAGCTAGAACAGAGGATTTCTACTTTGGAATCAAAGATGCATGCCCTTCCATCAACGACAGATGAACTAAGAGAGGCATCTCATGAAGTGAGTACAGCAACTACTGGAAATGCAGAGAATGTAACCCAGCAGTCTAATATCACTGCTAATAGAGCAGATGAATGCATCGACCTCACAAAGGGAAATGTGAGTACAGAGCCTTGGCACAGGCAAGGTGCCAGACCAAAAAACAAAAAACGTAATACAAGAACTGTAATTTCCTCAACACTAGTAAATTCAGATGTTAACTTCAGGCCTCGTATCAGAAATACAGACAGATCAGCAAACTACTACACTACTGGAATACATGCTGAAAGCGGAGCAGCTACCAACCTCCTTGATTTCCCATCACCACCCACACCCAATCACGTCCCCACCCAATCAAACTCCCCAGGCCACACAAACCCCCCTAATCTCCCATCACCATCCCCACCCCTTCATCCCACCACCCACTCAAACTCCACAGGATCCCCTGAATACCCATCACCATCCCCACCCAAGCACATGATGTTCCCTGCAAGAATGGAGAGACTGCTACCAGTAGCCATGCAGAGTTTTACTAGCCCAAGATCATTAGCACCAAAGAAGCGAAGGGCACCTCCAACCCCCTCGTCCTCCCCCTCCCCGTTTAGAAGGATCTCTTAAGCAGCAGCAACCTCTTAGTTCATTTTCTCAGCCGGCATATAGCATGGAATGTGCAGTGGAAAATACAGATGGCAGCAGGAGGGGACAATTATATGATGACTGTATTGCATGATATTCTCAGGGTCCCTGCAATATAAATGGTACTGACAGTAGTTTTGAGAACATGCCGGGACCCAGTAAGCCCATGACATTCTCTATTCCTGTATTGACAAGAAATAGAACACAAATGCATCAAGCTTATAGGGTAAACCAGTCCAATCTCCTACCCGTACCACATCAACCTTCCCCCATGGATCATATTTCCCCAACACTTACAGCAAAACTAGCACTCCTAAATATCAGATCTCTTTCAAACAAATCATTCTTAATTTATGATCTAATTTGCACACACAACCTTGATTTTTTACTTTTACCTGAGACATGGTTAGATCAAGCAAACAGTGCTGCTACTCTCATCGAATCAGCTCCCCCAAACTTCAGTTTCTTGAGTGCTACCAGAGCAAATAAAAGAGGTGGGGGGATAGCCACAATTTTCAAGACGTCTTTTCAGTGCAATCAGTCGTCATTCGGTGACTTTACTTTATTTGAATATCTGTGTGCATGCATTAAGTCTTCTCCTCAGATTTTATTACTGACAATTTACAGGCCTCCAAAACATTCAGCTAAAGTTTTTCTTGAAGAGCTAGCTGAACTGCTATCAGTTGTTTGCATAGAGTTTGACTGTCTTATTATATCAGGGGATCTAAACTTGCATGTGGATAATCCTGAAAACAATTATGCCAAGGAATTCATTGTACTAATCGATACTTTTTCCCTAACACAGCATGTACAGGGGCCAACACACTCTCTCGGCCATACCCTCGACCTTGTTATCACAAAGGGTCTCGATGTCTCTACAGTTGTTAAAGACCTGGCCTTATCTGATCATTTTTGCGTGTTCTTTGATGTGTCTATGTCCCCACACGCTCAAACCACAGCTATGATGGTAAAAAGGAGAATCATAAATTATCAGACAAGTGCTCTCTTTGAGCAAGCACTCAAGTCAAGTCAACTGTCAGACTCTGAAGACTTATTTGATCACTTTAATGCAAAAATGGCAAACATTATGGATGACATTGCTCCATTACAATTCAAGAAAGTTAAGGACAAACAGAAAGCACCATGGAGGCAAAATCCAGCAGTTAAACTTCTAAAAAGAGAGTGTAGGAAGACTGAAAGAAAATGGCGTAAATACAAACTTCAGATCCACTATGAAATCCATAAAGAGATGCTCCGCACATATAACTCTGAAATATGCAAAGCAAGACAGTCTTTCTTTTCTAACATTATCAATAGAAGTTCAAATAACACTCGTATTCTATTTTCAACTGTTGATAAGTTAACAAATCCCCCCTCACAATTAGCGCCTGAACTTCTCTCAACTAATAAATGCAATGAGTTTTCATCTTTTTTTAAAGGTAAAATTGACAAAATCAGACTCAACATATCTGCTCAATTACAAATTCAACAACCTGAACTTCCAGCAACAAACAGAGGGAAACTAAACTTGATGTCAGAGTTCAGCTTGATAGACTACGAAACACTTGAAAAAACGGTACAGAATCTCAGCCCTTCCACATGTGTCTTAGACACTCTGCCTACCAATTTCTTCAAAACTTTTTTTCACCTCATAGCGGCGGATGTCCTTCAAATTGTAAATGTATCACTGCTGTCTGGCACTTTTCCTAAGTCACTGAAAACAGCTGTTGTAAAGCCACTTCTCAAGAAGAATAACCTGGATGCCTCCATGCTAAACAATTACAGGCCCATATCCAATCTACCTTTTATTGGCAAAAGTAGTCTTTAATCAATTAACCACCTTCCTAACATCAAATGGGTATTTTGATTACTTTCAGTCTGGTTTTCGGGCAAATCACAGCACTGAAACAGCTCTCATTAAAGTTTCCAATGACATACGCCTCAACACAGATTCAGGTAAAACATCAGTCCTAGTGCTACTGGACCTTAGTGCAGCATTTGACACTGTTGATCACAATATTTTACTACACAGACTAGAACACTGGGTTGGATTTATAGGCATAGTTATCAGCTGGCTAAAATCATATCTACAAGAAAGGAGCTTCTTTGTTGCCATCGGAAACTGTACCTCAACACCAACGTCCTTGACCTGTGGTGTTCCCCAGGGGTCGATCTTGGGGCCACTATTATTCAACCTCTATATGCTCCCACTTGGACAAATCATTCAAAATAATTTGATTTCATATCATAGCTATGCAGATGACACACAAATTTACTTAGCTCTATCACCAAACAACTATGGTCCTCTTGAATCTATGTGTCAGTGTATAGAACAAATCAACACCTGGATGTCTCAACATTTTCTTCAGCTGAACAAAGAAAAAACTGAAGTAATTATATTTGGTAAAAATGAGGAAAGACTTAGGGTTGTCACTCTCCTTGACACAAAAGGGTTGAAGGCAAAGGATACAGTTAAAAATCTTGGTGTATTATTTGACAGTGATCTAAATTTCAACAGCCACATGAAAGCGATAACTAAATCAGCTTTTTACCACCTCAAAAATATTGTCAAACTCAGAGGGCTGATGTCAAAACATGACTTAGAAAAACTCATTCATGCATTTATCTCCAGCAGGGTTGATTACTGCAATGGATTGTTCACAGGCCTTCCTAAAAAGACTATTAAACAGCTTCAGGTGATACAAAATGCAGCAGCTAGGACTCTAACAAAAACTAAAAGAACTGACCACATTACTCCAATTCTTAAGTCCTTGCACTGGCTTCCAGTAAGTCACAGAATTGACTTTAAAGCACTATTGCTTGTTTATAAATCAGTAAATGGAGCAGGACCTAAATACTTGTCAGACATGCTTCAGCAGTACACACCTTCTCGTCCTCTCAGGTCCCAGGTGAAAAACCTGCTAGTAAAACCTACAGTTAGAACTAAACATGGTGAAGCAGCTTTAAGCTGCTATGCGGCTCAGCTGTGGAACCAACTTTCGGATGACATTAAAAAGGCCCCAACTGTAGCCAGTTTTAAATCTAGACTTAAGACCAAACTATTCTCAGACGCCTTCTGCTAACTGTGCCGAGTTACAAATTCTGAATCTGCCTCGATAATTATTCTACTTTCTACTGTCTTTTATTTTTTTTACTACTTTTGCCTTTATTTTTGCTTACTAATTATTCTTTATTTTTAAATGATTTTACCTTGTGTTTTATGTTTTCTTTTTATTATGATCTTTACCTTTTAACTATTCTTTGACTATATTGCCCTTCTATGCTTTTATTTGTTATTATTGTTTGGTTTTGTTTATGTAAAGCACATTGAATGACCTCTGTGTATGAAATGTGCTATATAAATAAACTTGACTTGACTTGACTTGACTTGACCGATCTGGGGGTCGTTCCCTGAGATTCCCGGAACTCATGTTTGCCTTAAGAAGTCTTCTTCGGCATATGAGAGTGGTCATGAAAGCGACAAAGCTACATGAAGCTAAATGAAGCAATCTCTGAAAGGCTATGGATTACATTTGATATGCCTATAATGTCATAATGAACCGCGCGTGACGTCATAAAGCAATTGACAATCCAACGTCAAACGGAACCTTTGAGCAGAGCTCTGGGCCGAGGCTAGCGTTCTAAAGCCATTCTAAATGCCAAGCAACATATCGCACGCCTGGGAACTTCATCTTACTGCCGACTTCGATTGTTACAAGACTTTTTGACTCAAATTCATTTTTAATGTTCCATTCCATCCAAATGTACAAGTCGCCAGACAAAAAAACAAACAAACATTGACATTACCGTATACATATTAAGTTCAACATGCTTTTAAAATAAATGGTATTATTAAATGAACCGACAACACATACAAAGTTTGACATATAGACGTGTGGAAATTATTTAGGAATCCAGCAGAGGGAGCCGCTATGTTTCAATACCTTTGTTATTACTGCGTTCAATGTAATGGTGTGGCTATTTGAGATTCCTTCAGATGATGGTCTACTTTTGGGGGCATAAAAGTTCTGTAGGCTGTGTTTGAAGTATCAGGATGCCAGCCATCAGTGAGCCGCAATTATGCTTGTGAATTATGTTGTCCACTTTGTATAACCTGCATCAATAATTCTTAGCGGTAACGGGTCGTTACAGTGGCCTATAAGGTCCCTCTCAGTCTCACAGTTCTGGCCATGTAGGAATGGAAGCGCTTTCCAAAAGGCCCACCTATCTGGTGGAGCAGATTTTTGCTGATGCTTAGCCTATCCCTGGAACTAACTTCCTGGTGACATTAAAGGTATTTCATCTATAGTTATCAGTCTTGACTTTGAGTTTACTGATTTAGAGGATCATGTAAGAATACTTGGATAGAGGTTAACACAAAGGGTTTAAAGTGCATGGTAATAGTGCAGATGACTCACCCTCTCACTGGAAAGCTAAAGTGAAGTCAAGTCAACTTTATAGCGCATTTCATACACAGGTCATTCAATGTGCTTTAAACAAAAGCAAACAGGAATAGCTTATAAAAGCATAGAGGGCAATAGCCAAAGAATAGTTTAAAATGTAAAGAATACATAGTTTAAAAGTGTTTAAAAAGTAATAATGAAAACATAAAAAAAACAATAAGAATGATGATTATAGCCTACTAGTCAAGCACCCAGAGAACAGCAGCACTCTATGGAGATTCTTGAAGTAGCCTAGTTCCAAACTGTGCGCGCACACATATATTTCCACAGGGCTCGATAGACCCCCTCGTGGAGTATTAAAGGAGAACTTGGCAACTATTTCAACATAATAAACCCGTTTAGAAATCATTTGGATGGTTAAATGACCTGTTCCGGTGAAAATTGTGACTTTTCTCGATGCCCTTAGCGTCCCCCCCATACAGAAAAATAATATATTCACATATATGCAGCTTGAACATATTCCAGTATAAGCACATCTATGTTAAATAAATATATTTACATCTATGTTAAATACATATATTTCCATGTATGTATCAATATATTTCAAAATATAAGTAAATATTCAATATTGGTTTTCCCATACAGAAAAATCAAGGGATAAAATATATTCACATATATGCAGCTACATCCAGCTTATATTTAAATAGATGGCTACAATATATTTAATACATATATAATACAAGAATGTATATATGCAAGTATATGTGGGACCCAGCAATGTAACATATATGTGGATATCGTACATGAACATATATGGTGAATATTCACCCCTTGCAAGTGACGTCACGTTTTGTTCGCGCCACAGCAAAATATATAGTAATGCCCTTTCACTTTGTGTCGACCAATGCGATGCGGGGCCTCCTAATAATAATAATGAATCATTAATAATAAACGGCCGTGTCCGTATTCGCGGCGTCAGTAGCCTACTCTGGGGCTAGCCTAATTGAGCACATTGCACTGCTCTACAATGACATCGATGCAGGCCCCTTTGTCTTCTCTTCTGAAGTGTAACAAAATGTAACAAAACTTAATAAATCCCAAAGTAGAGGAGCTACAGGAGAGGCTGAAACTGACTGACAAATTTACAAACTCTGGAGATAACGTGGGTTGGATTGAAGCGATAAACGAATGACGTGGATTCCTGTAACTGTCCATGAAAACAGAAGGCATAGCAGGTAAATATCGTAGCAAATAGCCTGGCAATGAAACGGCTTTAAAAACATGTAGGCCTTCACTTGTCTCACTGGAGTGAATACAGAACATGGGCTGTTGCGCAAAGAAATGAATTAATGATCTGCATCTCCGTTCACCAAAAACTAAGTTTGTGCTAACCCATATTCGCACAAATAATATCCTATGTTATGTTTTCTGATTGTTAACGTGAGATATGTCTCCATGTTGGGAAGTGTAGTGATAATGCATAAGGTAGCCAATGTTCACGTCACATGAGCCAGCTGCTTGTTCTGTAGGCTAAAAGTATTTCTGTCCCTCCCAATCTGTGTTAGAATGGTGTGTTAAGTAGACAGAATTTCAAAAAACCTCCTGGGGAACCCCCCCGACACGACAAACACATGCACTTTTGAAAAGCTTGAAACGTCCATATGTGTAACCCATCTTTTAACTTAGCCTATAGTGTTAAAAGTTCAACGCTGTTGTTTTCGTGCAGTAGGCTAACCTTTTTGATAAGCGATGTCATGGGTAGGCTGGGGGGAATATAGGCTACGGTTCGAGGAAGTTCTGCCTCTTTGAGTTTTGGGCCTGACACGGGCCGCTGTGTGTTATATGCTGCATTGTGTGCTTCGGTGACAATAAACCAGTTCATGAAACTCTGGCTCTTGGTGAAACGCTACAATAGGCTCAATAATGATAGGCTACACTGCATGTTAGGCTATATCAACCAAAAGCGCACGTTATGTAAATAGGCGGGTCAGATCGCGGGCGGGTATCATAATTAGTATTTGCGGTTTGGGGGGCGGCCTTAAAAACATATAGCCCAGGGGCCTCAGGTGGTATTAAGGCGCCCCTGCACATTTGGTAAAGTTGACAAAAACGGGTATAAAAAATAATCCTTTGGCAATTTATTGTAATCTCACAATGAAAACAGATAGGAAAAATCCAGCCTTAAAGGGAAGCAAATTTATTTTGTGAAAAAATCTCCTAAATAAAAAACAAAAACATGTTGCTCACAACTATTGGCACCCCAAGAAAACTCTTATAAAATGTAACAGAAGATTTTTCCTAATTTCAGCTTCTTTAAGTTCATCAGTGTCTGTGAACTTTCAGAAGTAGTTCATGACTTTCTTTTTCACAAAGGTATGAAAATAAAGTGACACAAAGGCTAAATCCCCTAGTCATTTTTCAACATTGGAAAGAATACACTAAATGTAAATAAAAAGAGAGTGTGTTGACATATGTAAGTCAGGAAATGGCTAAACAAACTGGTACTTTGTTGAAAATGCCTATATTTACAGTTAAAGGTCACATTCACTGAGAAACCGTTTAATACTTGTTACTTTCAAAATACTCCACTCACTCCAAAATACTCCATATGCATGCTGCACGTGAAAATGATCTTCTACCCCCATTGCCCGCATTAGCCAATGAAAGAAAATACACGGAAAAACAAGCGAATCAGAAAGAGCCCTTCCCAATGAGGCCGAAGGGAAACTGATTATTCATGGCCTCGCCCACCTTGGCTTGTGACCGCCTACAGGAAGACTGGAAGATTTTGCGGCTAGGGGATTGTCTCTCTGCAGCTAGTAGGAGCTAACAGCAAGTTGCCAACATGGCGGAATTTTTTTGGCAATAACACATCAATGTTGCATGTCTTGCCTTAGAAACATAAGTTGAGAAAGAAATGGTTCGGATTTATCGTTGGAACACCACCACCGAAGTAGTGCAACATTAGTTCTGTGTTCCAATCATTTCGACCACACTCACTGCCTTAGAAAGTGGTTTTGCATCGATGTTCTGAAAACCTGGTTCTGTACCGTCATGACGATCGACCACCAGCTCACAGGCTGTAAGTACAAACAAACTTTTCCACCTAACGTCTGTTACAAAATAGCATGTTCATATTCTTCACGTTAGCATGCATGAAAAGGGTACAAGCTAGGCTTAGGCTAGCCTATATTACAGGAAGCTACACCAGGCACGTAACTGAAGTGTTCTGTTCGCGACGTGTAAAATCAGAGAATGCCTAATAGGAAGGGCTCTGGTAAAATCCATTAGAGGAATGGTCTATTTTCCCGAACGTAGCCTACAGGCCACTAACACGCCAGGTGTAGCTACTTCCATTGATTAGGCCTATTGGAAGCTAATTGTTGCAGTACATAACGCGAACGGAATGCTTCAGTTACGTGCCTGGTGTAGCTACACTCATAAGAAACTGACCACACCACCCAGAGATTTAGCTTGTTGAACCTATAATCTTCTAACCTAAGCGTTAAACCACAAATAATAATATTAGCAACAATATTTTATGCTCAACTAAGTACAGGTATTGTTCTAGTCTAAACAGGGAAAATCAAAAACACAATACCCCTGCACTATTAGGCTAAGTTGCTATCACTAGAGCTCAGGTATTTACACTTCAGTCTAATTTATGTCTTCTTGCCATTATTACATTGACATACAATGATGTTTTGTTTGATTACTTGCTGTTTACTTAGTGTTTTGTATGTCTTCCAGAGCACATCCTCATGTCAGGCTACACAGCTTTCTAGCCTACATTAGGTCATCACGTTAGAAGCAAAGGTTTGTGATCTAACTTTTATTGTTGTGCTAGTTAGTTTCTAGAAGTCTTTTTCTAGTAGGCTAATACAGGTTCTTATGTGCTCGTCAATGTTTTGGAAAGTCAATTCATGGGTTTCTTCAGGTCACTTTCCACAGGTGTATAAAATCAAGCACCTCGATTATGAATGCAGACTGCATGGTGCTTGATTAATACACCTGTGTAAATGGACCTGATGAAACCCATGAATTGCATAACAGATAGAATTGATATTACGGAATGTCTTCTTGTGGGTGTGCTACTTAGTACATCATACACCTTACCACAGTCACTAAAATATTTTTGTTTCCATTGTGCCAGTACAGTTTTGTGAGATAGTGAATGTCCTGTGTACTATTAGTATCTTGTAACTTGACAGTAATACACATTTATTTACTTTAGGTACCCAAACAGAATACTTCATGAAAAGTATGAGTATTGATACAAGCACTTCGGATACACCATGGGCATGGGGGCCTGCTACCTCTACTGCCATCAAGCCTGTTCATCCAAGGCCAGCTAGAAGACCTCGGGTTGATCAAGAGGAGGAGGAGGATGAAAGCGACATTACATTACATTTGGCTGACGCTTTTTTAACCAAAGCAAGACATCTCCACAATAACACCTGATGGCTCCACCTATGGCCCAGCGCAATCAAAGAGCAATGTAATAAAATCATCACAGCCAACAAATGTGTTTTGTGTGTTGTCCCTTCGGATCCCCAGGACAATACAAGCCGAAACAACAACTCAGACCTTTTTCCCTAAATGTTCCCAGCACTATTTTACAAAGGATCTGTAGGCCAGATGTCTGCAAAAAGAGGACATTGTTAATTCTGTGCATAGTTTGGATGTTCTTGTTTTGTGTTTGCATTATTTTAATAGACTGCAATATTACTATTTGTCAGTGTTTCACGGACCACCTAGCAAAAAAAAACAAAAAACAGTAGACCTACTTCAACAGTATATCACACAATAGGCCTTCTTACTGAACCACCTTGCTTATTGTCTTTGCACCTTGCTTATGGTGTCAGAGGATTCGTATGATTTAAACTGGCATAGGTTACATCAGTGTTGCAGAACTGTTTGGATTTACATACAAGTTGGTTCAATATTGCAAACAACTCATCTATTATATTTTACCACATCTACTTGTGGAACACTTGAGAGAGCTTGCGGACCACACTTTGAGTACCACTGCTGTATGTAAATATAATAAAGTTGTTTATAGACAATTGACCTGTTTTGTATATTTGTTTTAGGAGTTTCATCAGTTTTTGTCCCTTTTAAGCTAAAGGTTTATCTTACCTTTCATATCTTCTGTCTCACAGAGGGCCATAGTCGTCATAGTCGAATGTTTAGTGCATTTTGAAGGGAGTACATTATGCTAAGGCAGACTGGTTCTAATCCTGGGTACAGGGTCATACAGACAACAGGGGTACTGGTGTTGCACATTTTTCTAACCACATGACCCTGACGGAAAAGTAGTATAGGAATCTTATAGTATTTGGGACAAAATATTATAGTAATCTTATAGGAATAATTGGGACATACTGTAGAAGTACTACTAATAACTCTATAATATCCTGTAACCGCTATAGTTTTTCTATAGTAGTCTTATAGGACCTATAGTATGTCCAAATACTATAGTATTCCTATAAGATTACTGTAATATTTAGTCCCAAAATACTATAAGATTCCTATAGTAGGCTACTTTTTCTGTCATACGTGACAGAAAACAACTTGAGTAGGCTAACCTCTGCCAATGTCAGGCTATCAAAGCCATAGTTCTCATTACCGGAGAAGTCTTGCAGCACACATTCTCTGCTTCTGTAGGCATTCTGGTACAATTCCAGCAAAATATAGCTAGGTAGGCGTGTTTGCATTTAGATCTATCTATATATTGGGCTATGACCAAGTGGTCTTTCAATGATAGTTATGGTTTGAATTCCATGATACTATCTAGCTATTCCGATAGCATTAGCAGGCTAGGTCAGTGGCTGAACTGCATTTAGGGTGCTTACCTGTGTTGTGAAGTAAAATATCTACTAGGAAGATTGCAAAGACTTTTGACTGTGTAAAGAAATAGGTCTTTATTTTAAAACGTTTCCAACTGTTTATTACTTGAAAGCAAGATGACGATTGTCACAAACGTTTACCTCTTTTAGGAGAAATTTTAAGCTGACAGGCAATTGTTACCATTCTATTAAACCAACGTTCACCGACAAACGGTCAGGAAGCGGTTCTTCTTCCTACTCGAATACTAGGATCAAACACATGAAGTTGTATCTCCGAAGACATTTTGTGCAATAGTTTTGACTCGAGTTTTAGCCATAGACAGTAAAGGTTTTAGCCAGGTTTTAGCACTGTAAAGTTGAATATGGAGCATAGCACAGGCAGAATCGGATGAGGACGCACTGGAGGAAGCGTCACAGTACTGTTAGCCAATCAGAGGTGAATTCATTAGCATGTCATTAATATTCATGACTAGAGGCGAAATCCAGTCGTTCCTCCCCGCCCACCTTCCCCACCAAACTAGAACAGCATGAAACAGACGCAGGACAGCATTTTTTCCACCAAAACCGGCTCACAGGGCATTCATCAACACTACAGACCACTGCAAAATTGATGAAAAAACGATGAGATGAGACCTTTAAACCAATTATTAAAAACTTCTAACCAACTGGAAATGTGATGTTACGCAAACATGCTTGGATAAAGACCCATGGTTATCTTGCCCCCACGCATAGTATGGAGGATGGTAAGATAGGCAAAAAATTCCATAAGAACCACTGTTGGAGAGTTACAGAAAAAGTTATCATCTTGGTCACCAAGTCCTCCAAAAAATCTTAAAAGGTGACCTCACTGCTTATAGATTAATTAGAAGGCATGTCAGGTAAAAGCCTGTCCAGTCATTTAATTACAAATGTAAGCAGCAGAAGTTACTGAATGGTACAGTGACTTTGTCTGGAAGTATGGTCTATTGTCAGATGAAATTTGCGCTCTTTGGCAAGAAACACTTTAGGTGTTTAGGTGTACATAGAAAATAACTATACTGAAAAGAACCCCACGCCTAATGAGAGTAATGGAGGGGCTGGGATATTGTGGGGCTATTTGTATTCCCAAAGGCCTTGGGAACCTAATTAAGGTGCATGGTATCATGAACCCCAAGAAAAACATTTTCAAAGGAAATCTGTCAATCTCTGCCAAGATAATAAAAGTGGGTCATGGATCATTCATCAGGTCACTGAACCAAAACAAATGTCTAGATCAAAACACAAATGGTTTACTGAAAACAAAATCAAGCTGTAGTAATTGCCATCTCAGTCACCTGATCTAAAATGCATAGGGTGAGTCAAAGAAGAGAATACACAAGTGAGGGCCTTTTGTAAAGATGAATGGTCTTAAAAACAGAAGGTGCTTTTCCATTAAAGGAACTTGTGGCTCATTTAAAGGTGGCCTTGTGTGGTGGAAGACAATGAGATTTGCCAGAGGTTATGTGGTAAATAAAGCAAAATACATTACAGCTTACAGTTAGCTTGTTGAGGTAACACTCAGCTGAATGGACACAGGCAAAGCATCAGCTCACATTGGTTTTAATAACAGTGTGCTAGTATATTCCTGTGTCAAGTCATTATAGGTGCCATGAAGCCATTCAGGTGAGCAAAATTCAACTGTCAACATTACCTTGAGTTAATTCTAAAATTATCCAGTTTAACGACTTAATGTTGGTTTCACCACTGGAGAAATGCATCATTATTTTTTATTGTGCCCAGAATGGGTTGAGAGTAAAATATTTCTTGTCATTTAAGTTCACAGTCCCTGCACAGCCATGGAAACAGAAAGGCTGAAAGGTCTGGCTGGGGGACTGTTCGTCCCTGTAAATGTTCATGCCACCTGCTAAGTTCCTGCAGTGGCAATGTGTCTGGTTTATCAGAAACCTAAAGTGCTACCTAACGCTTCCTCCAAGGTAAATTTATACTTACATTTAAGGCTGATTTTCCAACCCGTTTTCCAACTATAACTTCCTCTTACAAAAGGGTGGAAAAAGGAAATGGCTTAAAAATCCATTTAGACACAATCAATGAATTCAATCAATTGACAATGATGAGCAAATACCGTATCAATAAATATTTACACACGATATAATTACATATGTATGACACACAATATGCACAGGTATTGCTAATACCGATATCCAATTTAACAATTGTTTTATGGGGGGGAAATCAAACCAGAAGGAAGGAGGCAATCAAAGTCACCTAAAAGAAAAACACATGGGCACCAACTGCATGCTCGTCATTTATTAGGGAAGAATGGGATATGGGTGGCTATGGGGAACTGTTGTTTTAAGTGAATTGTATGGCTGGTGCCATGGGGAGAGATGGGGGTATTGGGGGGACTAATGGGGAGGTCCCATTGAGTCTGTCATGATGGTCAAGCGCAGAGGGGCCCAACAGGCACAGTCTAGGTGTCATTATCTGCAGTGCTGTAGGCAAAGTCCCAATGTGATGGCAGTTTGGGTAAGTACAATATGTGGCAGAGGCGAGGATGAATCAAAGTTTGATTTGGATTTGGTCTATGATGAAGTGTTTTTTTTGGAGTTTGGGGGGGGGGGGGGGGGGGGACGTCAAATTGTGTCTATAATGATGGTTTGGTAAAAGCTTAAGGTCAATGATGCTGCTTGTTCACGTCACATCACGTCACAATCACTCAGGTCAGGAACATTTCTACTAGATGTCACTAGATGGAGCCGACACACAAAGCAAATCATGACTAATTTACGTCTGCTTACATGTGATCAAAAGTGCATGGAGTAGAAAGTAGATATTCTAAATATCCACCTCCACCTTTCTAACAGGTAGCCTCATTAGGAATATAGGTTGGTTTTTGTATAGATTTATTCAGATTTAGTCCTTAGATTAAAAATAAAAGGTCAAAATAGATCAAAAGGAATAATCCACACTCAATGTTTAAGAGGATTACTGTGAGTAGGTGAGCAGATCAGGGTTAAGACCCGCTTCCTTGTGTTTTAATAATAGATGCTCAACAATACTTGAGACAGATCTTTTGGAAGTTGATTAGAAATTAGTCAGAGATTATTCTGAAGCACTTTGCAATGGGTAAGATGTTCTAATCGAAACCAAAGGTGCGTAGGTCAAAACAATAACCCGCACTCAGTGGTTTTATTCAGACGATGGGTAACAAATGAAGACAGAATTATGTTACAAAGGTGCGTAAACCCAGCGCTTGATCTGCACTCAATGTCTTCAGCATTCAGTGTCTTGTACCATCAATCTGGAATTTTAGGCAGTGCTCTCTGCATCTTTGGTAGAGAATTACTGTGAGTAGATGAGTATATGAGGGATAATATCTACTCCCATGTTTAAATAATAGATGTTCAAATATATCCATGCAATGATAAAGGAAGACTTAATTATGTTACAAAGGTGCGTAGATCCCTTGAAGTGATCCACACTCAATGTTATAATTCTGCTTTAGGTGCATGGTATGAAGGTTTGGTTCAATTATTTATCCAAATAATTTCCTAAGAATCATTGCAAAGTTGCAACAGATAGGCTAACAGAATTATAGTGAGAAAGTTAAGGGTTAAGATCTGCTCCCTTGGGTGTTAATAACAGATGCACAAGTACATTCATGCAAATGTAGAGGTTAGAAATACAGCTCAGTGATTTAATTCAGGCTGTGGGTAATATATGCAGGCTGACTTACTTTACAAAGGTGTGTCTGCACTCAATATTTCAGCTCAGGAGCACCAATATACTTGCATTACTATCTTTGAAATCTTCAAGATGTCAATGAGTACTAAAGTGCAACATTAGGAGCATGGTAAGAAATTTAGAAAGGGGTGGCCGAATATCCAAAGTGTATCCAATTAATTTCCTACAAACCATTGCATGTCATTCAGCATGGTCCACCAGGTTACCAACTGACATGATGTTTTTGGTCTTTAAAGTTTAAAGGTGAGCACTTTTAATTCGGGAGCTGAGGTGTGCCAGGAGGCAGTGTGATAGCACTGTGATTTCCTGACCACACACACACACACGAATCAAGCATCATCCTTGACCCTATAGCCAGTAGGCCTAATGAAGGGCTTCAGTTTGAGGGCAAGGGGTAACTTAGCTGTTAAGTTGTCAATACCTCCTGTGTGTCCAAATATTCCTGAAGTTTGGGTGGATCCGGGCCCTTAGCGTCAAGAATGTAAGGATACACACGAGAAGGATGAGCAAATGAATACCACCTTACCACCCTCAAAACATCCCTAGTTGTTGCCTCTCAGTTGAGGCGGGGCCAGACCTGTTTAAGATCCAGGTCTGAAGTAAGGGTTGTGGCATCCATGTGGGAGGGGATGATAATATGGGTTTGACTTTGGTTTGGCCACCTTGCACCTGCTGCCACCACTGCTGGGGACCTTGATTGCTCCCTCCGCTGCATACTTCCAGGCCGTCGCACCTGGTACAGATTAGTGGTCCAGAGAAGCCAGCTTGTCTCTCCCGGGGCTCTGCCTATCGGTCTTTCCTGCTTGGCCCAGCTTGTAGGACCTAGCAGAGTAGAGACGGTGAGACTTATCGGCCACCAGCATGATTGACCTCTTGGCCACCGGTTTAATGGACTTCCCGGCCACCAGAGGGATGGATTTTTCGGGCGCCTGCTTGGGAGACTGGGGAGGGGTGTTGACCTCAACTGTCTTCCTGGAGGTACGGATCCTTGTGCGGCACCTGTTTTGGGCCTCCGTAAACCAATCATGCTGAAGGGCCTCATCCGGAGTCATACGCTTAGTTGGGTCCCAGCTGCATAAGGTAGTGAAATGTCAAAGAATCTATATGTGAGCATAATTAAAAACAATAAAATGCCACCATATCCCTCAGTCTACCCTATGTCTGCCCTGTGTTGCCCTATGTTTATCATGTCTCATTTTGGATTCTATGTTTTGTACTGCACTGATACATACGCAAGGCAGCCTCTGATGAAGTCCAGAAAGAGTGGATCAGAGGTCTTCAGAATGCTGGCCAGATCTTTGGAGTCAGTTTTTCTGGTCTTGCCCTTGCTATTTGTGTAGGGCCTTGGTTTGCCATTAGGCTCTGGGGGAGAAAAGGCTCATAGTTTACATGCGGACAAACTCTCATGGGGCCATCTTCTCCTCAGGTCATGTCCTGTAGCATGACTGCACCTGATATCAGGAACTCACCAAAAAACTTTTTCATCCTAGGCGCAGCCTGAAGCATCTCCTCCGGAGGCACTCCCAGCACCTGCGGCACAAACACACCTCAACGATCATGACATGCAACTGCAGCACTCATTCACAAAATAGAGAACCTGCGTTACATACACAGAACAATTGCTGTTAGACAGTACCTCCATGATGAGGGCAAGCTGGTCCTTCTCATTCTCTCCAGGAAAGAGTGGCACGCCGGTGTACAGCTCCGCAATGATGCAGCCAAGGCTCCACATATCAATCTCTATGCCATAGCTGCAGCCCAGGATGATCTCAGGGGAGCGGTAGAAGCGGCTCTGGATGTAAGAGTACACTGCGGACAAGAAGGCCCAGAGGTAAGTGGTGAGATGAGAGGGAGACTAGACTGTGGGGATGATGAAGAGGACGAACAGGGAAGGGCTGTGCCTCACACACCTCTCTCATGATCGAAGCAACTAGATCCAAAATCGATCACTTTGATGTTCTGCGAGCCGTTCTGGGTAACAACGATGTTCTCCTGCAACAAACACCCATCAATTCAGCATTGAGATCATGAACAGTAATGGCAGGACATTCTTCATCATACAAACATTTTTGATGTTGATGGGGAGCAATGATAGCATACCGGCTTTAGGTCACAGTGGATTATCTTCTCATGACGAAGCACCTGCAGACACTTAAGGATGGAGTGAGTGAAGCGACGGACTGTTGCTTGGCTGAAGCCCTTATAGCGGTTCTTCTTTATAGTCTCATAGAGGTTATCCCTAAAATCATGAAAAAAAGTAGTGACTCTAGATGTACAGTATATAGTCACATTGCATGTGCTAAGTGCTCCAATAAAACAACAATAACACATCAGCAATATCCATTTAGCCAGTGTATTTTGGTTTTCCTCTAGGCCACTAAAGCTAAGTGAAAAAATTACATTACAGTAATCAAGTGCAAATTCTGGCATGTTTTGCCACTGATTATTTTGACCTTATTCTGGAGGCTCTAATCATCTTCGGTCACCATCTTTCTCACATGTGGTGAACTAATGAGAAGTCCACTAGCCTTACCCCTGGAGCTCAAAGGTGATGCATAGGTGATCACGGAACATAAAGTGCTCCTTCATGTGGATGATATTGAAGTGGTTATTCCGATCTTTTTTGCGCAACAGATCCAAGATCTTGAGCTCCACTAGGCCTTGGTGCTTCAATCTGTGCCCAAAGCACATGAATTAATAACATAATAGAAAGATGTATTCAACTATAGAAAGTATATACATGGAGTCTTTTTACCTCCTTTTGTTGCGAAGAATCTTAATAGCAACCAGTTCTTTGGTCTTATGATCCATACATTTCAGGACTTGACCAAATGATCCCTTTCCAATTACCTCCAGAACTTCATAGCGGTATTGAAGGTGATCATGCAAAACCTTGAATATCCATAAAGAAAAACAATATTTCATGACAGTGCACACCTAAGTATTGATGCAATAATAGGCTGATAATTATCTTTCCGGGTCCAACGGCTTTCAGAGCCGCTCGTTTTTCTTTATAGACAGTAAAATAAAAAAATGTTGTCCGCTATTCAGAGTAGCCTTTAAGAAAATTGTACTCACTTGTTGACTCAACCTAATAAAATACTATTTTTCGTGGAAGGCTGGGCGTCACCCTTGATTATATCATCTGGCTGCACAGCTACAGCAATTACTCTGTTAAAGTTAACCGATTTTGTTTAACCCTCACTAAACTGAGGTGATGGTGATAAGGTTTACAAGTTGCGTAAAAACCGGCTGGCTGTGCTAGTCAACGTTTTTTGAGGAGAAAGCTGTTGGGCCCATGACGTCGGACTTAACAACTGAATATGTGTACACCTTATAAGGAATGAAACAATGATGCCTATGACATCTGCACAGTTCTAAGGACAGGATACCTTGATGTACTCGCCATTCTCATCATCAAAGCCATTGTTTTGAGGAGCCCCTTCAACTGCTTCGATCTTCTGGGCATCGAGACCAAGGTAGTATATATCCGGAAAGTTAATGATCTCTTCCTGCTCAAACTCCGACAGCTTATCCCTGAATATTTTCAGTGCCTCTGTGAAAAAACATTTAACAAATGAAACATCAGTTGTCAGAGAGACTCAGTCTTCACAGAGATATTTGCTGTATTTTATCACCCAATGCACTTGAATTTCTCTGTACCTCTTGGTGTTAGGGGCAGTGACTTTGCTCCATTGTAGGGAACTCTACTTTGCCTGTTGTTGATGCATTCTGGAAGATTCTCCACTGTGGACCTGAATTTCGAGGTCCGAGGCCTATCGTCCTGTGTAATGGCAGACTCAGATTCAGTCAAACACAGCTCCACTTGGGCTTACCTGTCTGTATATAGTGAAAGATGGACAGTCCCAGTGAAAACCCTGACAGTTTTCCACATGTATCTACCCTGACATGCTTACAGCGCTGGGTGGTGGGATCACAGGAGGAGTATTGTGGATAACAGGAGCAATACGGGGCAGGATGTCCTTATGGCTGCTGGTCTTCTGGGGGTTACGACACACTGGCTTATTCTCCAGATGAGGAAATGTGCCAAGATGGTGCTGAGGGGAAGAGACAGAGATGCAGATGAAATGTGAATGGGTGACTGATAACTCTCCTTCAGTCTGTAAACGTCCCTGTGGTGTACAGGCAAAGGGAACACCTAGAAGGGAGTGGCAAGACAAAGTTTGTAGGTGTAACGGTAAACCACAATAAAATTCCCGAATTTAACATTCACCATGGTGCAAAAAACGTGTGAGGAATTATTTCCCAGCAATAAAGTAGGCGCACACAGGCACAGCATTCAACGTGGGTATTTCTTATGTGTTTGAAATCAGGTGCCACTGCTTTGCATATTTATATTCATAAAAAATGCCTGCCTGCTCCTGGGCTAGTTTAAACTGTAGCCTATGCTTTTCTTGTCTCCCATGCCTGTTTCATTCATCCCGACCTGGGGGGACAAATGAAACATTACGCACGTTTCGCTTTTGTTGAAATAATTCCTGAACGATTTTGTTCAGAGCTGAACATCCAACTGTAGTTGACAGAGGACCGGTAAAATATTAGTGACAAAATATTAGTCACATTCATTGATTCGTTCATTGGATTTTTTGTTTCCTTCTTTATTGTAAACAAACCACATCTGCAATCATCTCCGATTGTACAACCTGTTCAACCTGTCATTGTCCATCAATATCTTCAGTAAACCACAATATCTCTACTCCTGCCTGGGGCTCGTGTCTGGCCTACACCATTACGTCTGTCACATCCATAGAGAATTGGCGCAAGAGACAATACAGTTTTTACATGGTCCTTCGTGAGCCGGAGATGACGGATATAATGGATCAGAAAGCCCTTGATCAACGGAAATCTGCAAGACCCCGGCATCCACCTGCACGTCTGGACTACCAGACACAATATGCAGGATATAGTTACAGCTCCACCGATCCCCGCACAGGCCAAGGCGCTCAAGCAGTGGGGGACTCGCAAGCTGCGGGGCTATCCGCTCCCCTGGTGCCAGACTTCGACTCTGCCATGCCCCTGGTGGCAGGAACAGGAACTGCTGTCCCAAATAGATGATTTAGGACGTAATGTTTATGCATTAGAGGGTAGAATGCAGCGTTGTGAACAGAACCCTGTTTGTATGTCATCAGCCTCTGAGGCTTCAACGCCTGGTCGCCAGGATATTCCTTTAGTTCAGGAGTTAAGTGCTTGTTTAGGTGAACACAATATTCCACTGTACACAAGCAGAATACTGCGCTCAATCACCTCCTCCTCTTAGCCACCTATCAGCATTACCACCACCTCCTGCCTCCATGCTTAGAAGCCCAGAGCCTGCACAGGTTATTCTTATTAGTGATTCCCCAGTAGCATTAGGTGAGCAGCCTCTTCCTTCTCCCCCTCCTCTTCCCCATCCCACTCTGCCTGCCCACCACGACATTGCCTTTGGGAGACAGTTGGACCCTTATCAGGCTAGAGTACCCACCTTGCAAAATCAACCCTTAGTGCCTCCTATAAATGCTGCTACCTTTCTGCCACATCCTCCCTGTGACCCGGTTCTACTACCTCCTGGGCCACGGTACACCCAACCTCCTGTCCTACCCAGATCAGGGCAACTCCAGCTACACCCAGAGCCTCCTGTGCATACTGGTCCCATCCAGCAACCCGCGTCCTCCTGCGGGTTCCCAGTTAGCTCCTCAACTACCTCAGCAGCAACCACTAGGTGGAGCTCTACCTGCCCGTTCCTCTCATGGGTATTTCTCTGCGCCAGCGGGACTTCCTTATGTTCAGGCCCCTGGTTACGTACCTCAGGCCCCTGGTTACGTGCCCCATCAACCTCAGGCCCCTGGTTACGTGCCCCATCAACCTCAGGCCTCTAATTATGTGCATCATCAACACCTAGGTCCACCTCCCCTGTTTACTCAGTTGCCTGTAGCTTCAAGGGTACATTCATCACGCATTGAAGCACCCTCCTTTCTTAATTTTGTCCACGATGACCCTTTAGAGTTTGCCATGCTAAAAATGTCTCTCCTTAATCTGCTCCCTCAAGATGAACCTGAACAGTACAAGTACCATATATTGCTTGATCATCTGAAGCTGGAAACTGCATGCCGTCTAGCTCTTGCTTATGCACAAAGCCACCTTCCCTATACGCGTGCTTTGGCTGCTCTTCAGCAGAGGTATGGACAGCCCCATCAACTAGTTTTAAAAGAAATCAGTGCAATGCTTAATCTCCCCCCTGTTCATTCAGGTGATGCCAAACACTTCAGTGACTTCGTCTTGAGAGTTCGGGCTCTAATAGGCATGCTCCAGTCTCTGGAGACAAGTCAGGGCGATGCAGAGTTAGCCCGTGTCTCACATGTTCAGCAACTCCTTGGCAAGCTCCCTTCAAACTATGGGCCACGGACCGGCACCGGTCCGCAACATGGACATTGCTGGTCCGCAGAGCCGCGGAGTGAAAGTGTATGATGCATGCATGAGTGAAACATCCCCAAAAAATGGCACCCATATAATTGCTGTTGTTTTGAGAACTATTTCTCATGCAAGCATCATGCAACCATGCAAAAGCAATGAAACTATTGTAATTATATTTTACATTTAAGCAGTCCTCTGATGTGCATGTTTTGAAACTTTTTGTGAACTTTTGTGATAATTATATGGGGGGGGGGGGGGGGGGGGCTATGCCATGTCTGCTATGACTGGCCCTCAGGTCAAAGAAGTGACTAGGCTGTTGCACGAACAAAATATGACGTCAAATACCACGGACAACCAGCAACAGTGGATACTGTTTGTGTTTAATCCAGGGTCTGACTTTTAATAATTTAAAAAAATATTAATAAAAAAAACCAGTCGTGACGGTGTGTTTTTCTTCTGAAAACATCATTGCCTGCCTATTGACATTGACTGATACACTGCCCTCTGGTGGACAGAACAACTTAAGTTTGATACCAATATGGGTCTTACTGAAGGCATTTAATGGTAAAAATATTATTAATAAATATTCAAATATATGCAAATATTAATATTAATAAACAAACAAACTTATTGTAAATTGTAAAAATAATTTGGGGTGGTGTGGCAAAACTGTAGCCTAATCAACTACGGCTAAATGCAAATGCTAAGTCCCTATGCGAACTGTTCAACTTTTCTTATAATGTACAGTCAGTGACTTGTGCATTAAAAGGTAAGCAATCGGCTCAATGAGGCCACAGTGTATAGTATGGCTCACCCCCAATGCCCTCAATTTCTGCTTCTACTGTAGAGCCGTACTGCCCACTTGGGTGTGCCCTCATACAGTCAAAACTGTGGTACGGCTCCAATGCTGGACTTTTTGCTTTACATATACAGAATAGCCATTGACTTCATATATGCCATATAACAACCAGAGCAAAGTGGTCAATAGGTTTTACCCTCACGACACGGGTAATTTGCTTTAAATTAAATTGATTAAACTACTGTGTAATCTGCAAATGTCCCCTGTGTGTGTGTGTGTGTGTGGTGGTAAGGGGTGGGTTTGGTTGGGTCATGGGCAGAGACACCAGTTCTAAGGTAGATTCCTACTCTGTGAGGGGTCGTCCACCCCCAACTGCACACACTGGTGGTACGGCTCCGATGCAGTACTTTTTGCTTTACATTATATATATATATATATATATATATAGAATAGCCATTGACACCATAACAACCAGAACAAAGTGGTCAATGTGTTTTACCCTCACAAAGCAGGTAATTTGCTTTAAATTATATTGATTAAACTGCTGTGTAACAGTCTGCAAATGTCCCCTTTGTGCGTGTGTGTGTGTGTGTGTGGGGTTGTAAGGGGTGGTTTTGGTTGGGTCATGGGCAGAGACACCAGTTTTCAGGTAAATTCCTACTCTGTGAGGGGTCGCCCATCCCCAAGTGCATCCCAGGGGACACTCTCTGTGAGGATGAATGAGAAAGGCCTCACCTGCTGGTAGGGTCTACCAGATAGCATACGTATACCAGATTTCTGGGGTTTGCTAAATCGAAGCCGTTCCCCAGATGTCACATGCAAGCCAGTCACCGAAGTCCCAGCGTGGGGTTTGGGACCAGGAGGGCACTCATCCGGCTGTAAAAAATAATAAAAGGTGCATACACACACAAGCATGAAAAAAATGTGCACATTTCATTTTTACATCATCATACACTTTCCTGAAACAGACTTCCAGCACTGTCCTCACCAGATTCAACCCCATCCAATAAAGACTTTTAATATCAATCTTCAATCTACAATCGCAGTAGACACATTGTGCAATATTTTGTAGACTATCCTTACAACAGAATTTTAGGTTATCCAACAATGGGTTGTGATAAACTTTTTGGCTTATGTGGCTTGCTAAATACCACAAGTCCAGAAGGAATTACAGAATACAATTAGCTGAGTGATCAAATGAACGGCAGACAGACATTTACAATACAGGAAAAAAGACCCAACACAATGACAACTATAATATAAGGAATAGTAGACCTATAATAAACAATTCACAAAGCCTATATCACATCGAATTAACGGTTCTTTCTTTCAAGCACAGCGTGTTTTCAATCAGAAATCATGAATCCAAACATGTAGATCGGACATCGTGTGGCAATGACAGAAGCGCACTGTCGATACACAAGAGGATACAAAACTCAACTCCAAAATCACCTATCGTTACTCCATGGAAAGAGGGCAATCCACTGACGCGTTTTCGAAAACACCACCTGTTCGGGACTCATTAGGCTACTTACTCTGTCACAAATAAGATAAACTACAGAATTATCTCTGCGAATAGGCCTACAGCTTCTAGTGTGAGGTGGCACATCACGAAAACAACACACACCTCGTACAAAGTCACAAGTCTCTTTAGTCCAGACAAAACTTGTGTGTAATCCATTATGCGATCTTGATCTGCTGATACTAGGCCACAGACCGACTGTGACCATATCCAGTAGCGCACGTCACGTGGAAAGCTGGTTGATCGTTTCTAACCAGACCCTGGTTTAAATTCATTCCATCACTAATTCAAATTAATTTGGGGTGTGGCAAAACTGTAGCCTAATCAACTACGGCTAAATGCAAATGCTAAGTCCCTATGTGAACTGTTCAACTTTTCATATAATGTAGGCCTACAGTCGGTGACTTGTGCATTAAAAGGTAAGCAAGACATGCTTTGATTTTATTAAAATAAAGGAATTGAACTGGTTTCTAAGTTACACACTCAATCACAGTAGGGGTGCTTTCTGTTCACCCTCCATTTGTGCCCATTCACTCTGACTTCTTCACTCTCTACAAGTGCTACTGCTTGGATGCTCTTCCACAGCACTTGGCAGTGCAGTGAAGTGGCATCTTCTTGAGGCCATAACACTAGAACCGTATGCAGGTGAATAATCATCTAACAAAAATAGAAGACATCCTCAGACTTGCCGTTGTGTGGTGCCATCTTGTGCTCATGACTGATTATATAAACACTAGTAACACAACTCAGAATGTAAAAGTTTTTGTAGTTATCTATCACAGTTCACAGAAGTGGGTATTATTATTAATAATATTATTATTACTGTAGGTGGGGTAGTCTGGCCCAGTCACCAAATAGTTCTTCAGCTCAGTGAACACTAGGGATACAATGTGGGGCTCTGAGCAGCTAAATGAGGTTCCCCAGGGCAGTTTGGCCAGGAAGGCCCAAGCCACAGCCTGAGTTCCCCTTTAGAATAATATTGTTCACTATGTAAGGTATAATCATAGTCTTTCCTTATTGCCTATTGATAGGTTATTTTTTTAGCCCAGCCTATATAAAATATTCACATATTCTATTTCATGTAGTGCATTCAAATCACTGACTATGTGCAGCAGTCTAGATTAGCCTACATTTCACCAAATTGTTGGTGAGGAAAGTCCATTCCTATTTCAACCATTTAACTAAGTGTATGCTTATGTTCACATACCTTGCTCAGAACTGGCAGGGCTTTGTCTAGTTCTTTCTCCTTTCTCGCAGTTTTACGGCTAAAATGAAACATATAAAGAAATGTAGTTAGGTTCTCGGAACATTTCAGTCAGATTATGGCCATGATACCATGAACTATTTAGGCTAATTAATTCACGTCATTGGGCTTATATACTTCAATATAATTGAACGTGGACCTGTTTCACGGACATCCACCTAGAACTTAATTCTCAACTATTAATATGTAATTAATATTAAATATTAATATTAAAATGAATATTAACATCATACCACAAATATTCATACTAGGCTAAATTATAACCTACTCACCGATCTGGGGGTCGTTCCCCGAGATTCCCGGAACTCATGTTTGCCTTAGAAAAGAAGTCTTCGGCGTAGTCTTGCTCATGAAAGCGACAAAGCTACAATGAAGCAATCTCTGCAAGGTGATTAGGCCTATTTGATATGCCTACAATGTCATAATGAACCGTGCGTGATGTCATAAAGCAACAGACAATCCAACGTCAAACGGGACCTTTGGGCAGAGCTCTGGGCCGAGGCTAGCGTTTTAAGTCAGTTCAGTTAGAATTCCAAGTCGTCATTATCGGTATCATTCTAAATGCCAAGCAACACATCGCACACCTGGGAACTTCATCTTCATGAAACAAGACTGCCGTCTTCGATTGTTATAAGACTTTTAGACTCAAATTAATTTTTAATGTTCCATTCAATCCATAAAGTATACTCTTTTGATCCCGTGAGGGAAATTTGGTCTCTGCATTTATCCCACTCCCTGAATTAGTGAAACACACTCAGCACACAGTGAACACACAGTGAGGTGAAGCACACACTAATCCCAGCGCAGTGAACTGCCTGCAACAACAGCGGCCTCGGGGAGCAGTGAGGGGTTAGCTGCCTTGCTCAAGGGCACTTCAGCCACGGCTACTGGTCGGGGTTCGACCGGCAACCCTCCGGCTACAAGTCCGAAGCGCTAACCAGTAGGCCACGGGCCACGGCTGCCCCTATAGGCTACAAGTGGCCAGACAAAAAACATTGACATTACATATTAAATTCAACATGCTGGTATTAAATGAACCGACAACACATACAAAGTTTGACATAGGCCAGACGCGTGGAAATTCTTTAGGAATCCAGCAGAGGGAGCTGCTTCAATACCTTTGCTATTAGCCTACTGTGTTCAATGGTCTGGCTATTAGATATTCATCCAGATGATGGTCTACTTATGGGGGCATAAAGTTCTGTAGGCTGCTGAAAATATCAGAAGACTGGATGCCAGCCATCAGTGAGCCGCAGAATTTGGATGAAGGGGTTTCACCCTGGCCATACGGGAGAGTCCTAAACGTAGGCCCTGACCGGGAGACTTTACTGCAGCGCCTTAGGACTTCTTCCAATCTGACCTGTGGGCACAAATACAAGTAAACAAATTAAATCACATCTTTCAAATGCTGAAACACCTGCCTAAACTGGGAGGCATTTCAACTCAATAACAAGTATCTAAGGCCAATCATTTAATGATTTCCCTCTAGTTTTACCTGGAGGATTCCACTTGGGAATTCTACCTCCAGCTGGACTTGTGGAGGGTACAGGGCTTGACATGGGGGGAGTAGCGGGGGGTTTCTTCAGGGCGGGTGCAGTGTTGGTTGTAACTGGACTTAGACTGATGGTGGGGCTTGCCAGACCTCTGCTGCTGGAGGGAGTTTTGTAAATGTAAATCAGGTTTCTAGACCAAGTATACTTGTGTATACAAGGAATTTGGTCTCTGCATTTATCCCATCCGTGAATTAGTGAACACACAGAGCACACAGTGAACACACAGTGAGGTGAAGCACACACTAACCCAGAGCAGTGAGCTACTGTACCTGCTACAGTAGCGGCCCTCAGGGATCAGTGAGGGGTTAGGTGCCTTGCTCAAGGGCACTTCAGCCGTTCTCACTGGTCGGGGATCGATAACAGTAGTTGGGAATGAAGTAACACTTTAGGTTAATTTAAAAGGGACACTTTGTAATATGTATCTTGTACAGTATTTCTTGTATCTGTTCCACCTTTGAGCGTTACCTGTCGTTGTGGCTGGTGTTTTAGATTTGGTAGCCTTAGGGGTCTGCTTTTCCCTCTTTGGAGGGGGTGTTTTCTTGTTGCCCTTGCTCTGTTTACTCTTTTTCGGCTCTTTCTTGATGGTACATTCCTCCTCTTCGCTCTCGTTCTCCTCACTGAAATCTGATCCACTCTCTGAGTCTGAATAAAATAAATAAAGCATATCACATGAGTGACTGAAAGAATATAGGTAGTCTCATTTTTTAATCATATTCTGAGGTGATGAACAATCACTGCTACCGGGTGTGTTTTGGGGGAGGTAGTCCTCATCTACAGCACTATCTTTATCTTCCTTCAGGGAGGACGTCAGTGCTGTGTTGGCACAGTGCTGCCGACAGTATGTGCCAAGGAAGCAGCCTTTCTTTGTTTGGATGATTTAGGGGATAACTGTTCGTTTGTGATCATTTAGCCCTGAGGAATATCAATAAAGGTAACAGAAATCACTTTTATCTCATCTTTTATGAACTGTGTAGGTCAACAAGCACTTCCTGAATAGACTATATGCAAACACTGTCTCTATGCACAAACAAGTGCAAGATTTTCTTCTCTCTCATTACCATGGTTATTGCTATCCACACTGCAGTTGGACAATCATGGTGCCGAGTGTTGGGCTTGATTCTCATTAACTGTGAACAAAACAAACACAAATATATAATTATGTTTTTGACAATGGGGAAATCGGTATGTATACACAAAACACAGAGAGAGAGAGATAGAGAGAGAGAGAGAGAGAGTTATCATAATCATTAAAATCTACACATGATGAATGTGAACATTATTCTTTGTAAGTCCTCGGTAGTCTATAGATCATTTTGGTGTTGGTCTGCAGTCAGATTTAATTTCAAGTTTCTAAAAGCCCAAATCTCCACCTTCCATAATGGCACTGCTAACTCAGCACAAAACAAGATGGACACTGATAACATGAAATGATTGGACAGGTGTGAGGCTGGGAAGCCAAAGGCTTCGTACAGTAGCTGGTTTGGAGTATCCACAAAACAGGATAAGATTGTAATGAACAGTTAGGCAGATAGAATCAAGCATAATTTGTATAGCTCACAAATCAGGAAGTTGGCAAAGATGAGGACTCTTCACACCACTGGCAGCTGCTACTGAACAGCATCACTACCAGACATCTGTCTTCAGGCTCCATGCCGCCACCATCATCATATAAATAAACCTTAATCAACTTGTTTGCACCACCACACTGCACTGTATGTTTATTGTTTGTCTTTCACATCGTGTGATTTTACTTACTTGTCCTGTCAGCATATTGTACACAATCTACAATATATTGTCTTTTGTATTGTATGTGAAGTATATATTTCTGAATGGCAAAAGTCACCAACTGGCTGCCGAATTCGATTTTCTTATGTGTAAACATAGGCCTACTTGCCCATTCTGGTTCTGATTAGATTAGATTCAACTTTATTGTCATTGTGCAGAGTACAAGTACAAAGCCAATGAAATGCAGTTTGCGTTTAGTTGATTGGTTGTCACTGCCACCAGGATGCAGAGTTCAGTAAGGTGACATCAGGAAGTAGCTAATTGTAATAGAAAGCATATGAGAACAGTTTAGTCTTAAATCTAGATACAAAACCGACTATGGACCCTTTCAAGAGAGTTCCATTATCAGCATCATAGTTGGCCCCACAAGACTTCCTTTTTAACATTCCATATGTTATCTTAATGCAGAGGAAGTAGATTGGGGCCCAAATAGAACGTTTAAGCATTGTTTTTGTTTACCTTGTTGAAAGGGTCTATAGTTGGAGCACCTTTTGATGCGATTCTGAAGGTGGTTCCTAAACAAAGCCACACAGTAGCTTTTGGCTGCTTCACCATGTTTATGTATTTCTGACCGCCAGATGTAACCAACAGATTTTTCTTCAGTGTGAGATGAATTAGATGTGTGGGCATGAAAGCATAATGAGCCCCATTTGAAGATGAGGTCAAACTACAGTTATTCAAATACCTTTCATCAGTGAAAAGTATAATATGATGGCACCCCTGCAGAGGCATAGACACACAGACACACACACATACAGCAGGACTAGTTAGGAGGAGGACACAGTTAAGTTACATGGCAACAATTCATGTGCTATGTTTTTGCATGAGGTTTATTTTGGGAGTTGGCCGTTGGTAGGCCTATTGGGCATTTAATTGTTTGAGCACCCACCGATGGAAACATAAATCAGCGCCTATCCCGACACTCTTTCAACTACATGAAACTTAATAGTGAACCATCAAATATACCCTCCAGATTTAAGTGCTCATCACTGTGCTCATTGCTCATTTAGCAATTTAATCAAACTGCTTAAAAGTAAATTAAATCCCAAACCAAACCGAAAACCTGCTTTTGGTAGCCGCTCCAAACGAAACGCATCTCACAATAAAACGCACCTTAGAAAAAAACAAATCCTTAACTTGCTGTTATCTACGCTAATTTGTTATTGTTCATGAAGTTGTGTCTGGCCAGTTATTATTTTATGAGTAGCCTTTTACTTTATTTCAATAAAATTCTACAACAGAAGCCTCATAAAAAAATAAAGGCCTGCCTCGAATACAAGCCTGCCCCAAATAAAGGCCTGTGCTTTGCGCAGCCTAAGTAAATAAAAGACCCCAGTCACAATTTGAGGATTTTATGGTATGTTTGTGTTTGATTAAAACTGCAACAACAGATTTTTAAGCTGGTTTTCTTGACTTTAGTTTAAGTTTAGCTAGTTAACTGTACACTCTGAGGCACATGTCTATAAAGAAGTAGCCCTCTGGAAGTACTAGTGTAACTAATAGATAGAGTAACCCAGCAACACATCTGCTGATAAAATGTGTACAATAGTGTAAATCACTTTCTGACATCTAGATAAATGTAATCTGGATGGGATGCATGTAATGTGATTGGGTTAAGGGGTCTAACTGTGCATGGGTATGAGGGCCTGGTTAGAGGCATTCACACTCAACACCCTCAAATTCCAGAGGTAATAAAAGCTTTAGGGTGGGCACCGAGTTATCAAATAAGATGAAAAAGGCAGAGGTCATATCTAGATCATACACATCTCCCCAATCTATAGTGCAGCAGAACTGAAGAGAGTATGTCTGTAAATGCCATAAATCTAACATTCATCTTGTTTGCTATATTACTTGTATAGGAATAGCTGCAGGCTTCCCTCTGTCTCTAGTTTCGTAGAGTGCTGAAGCAAACTTATAACTAAGTCTAAAGGGAGAAAAGGCCACATTTTGCATAAGCTAACTTCTGTGAAGTGCTGCCTTTTCTTGCTTCTTTGTACTACACTGCTTACCTGTGTACATGCCATTAGAAGTCCTGGGCGCCTGCAGTCCACTTTGAGCATCCCTAGTCAAGTAGTGGCAGCCACCATGGAGACCAAGAATGATTAGAATTCCTTTACAGAACTGCAGTTATCAATATATCTTCAAAAAATGAGACATTTACTCAGGCACCTACAGGGCAGTGTAGATATCTGTGGGGACAGTGCAATGGTGTTTTAATGAGCCTGAATATGAATGTGGTCACTTAGCATTTGTAATGTTTTAACATCCAACAAGGAGATTGACCAGTGAGCCCCCTGAAATGAGAGCCTCACACTGCATTCAGTTTCTGGACAGCCTTTCTACTTTATTACAAAGAGAAGCAGCCTCGCATGTGGTCAGAAAATACAAGAGCGATCTGTTTGGTTTGTATGTTTTTTTTTCCTTTCATAATCATTTTTTTATTGATTTTCCTTTTCCTATGAAATGCTGCCAGTGAAAACAGCCAGAGTGAAGTGCCTCAGTCCTGCTTCGACTCCGATTCCATTCGTCTGTCCCCGGTTCCCCTCCCCATGCCCTGCCCTCCCCTCCCTTGCCCCTGGCCCATAGCGCTCCAAGCGATCACATGGGTATGGGTGTCCTTGCTTCACAGAAGTGTCGTCGCTTCTTTGAGATGGTCTGCTGGTCAGTCGTGGTCAGAGAACGGTGTGTGTGTGTGGCTTCAGTGCGCCGCCCTTCGTCCAATGGCGGCCCACCCCGTGAATCCTGTTATATCCACATATTGCGCCTGCGTCCACCTCCTTAAAAACGAAGTACAGTCGAGGTGGTATTTTTTTCTCCTCCTATTTTGCCTTATTTTTCTTCTCCAAAATAGATGTCATATATATATATAATATATATACACATTCATACATACATATATTTATTCATGTGATGTCCAAAAAAAAGTTTAAAAAAGGAAAAAAAAGAAATGTACACATTTATTACAAAACTTGTAACAAAGACTAGACAGTGTTTGGGTTTTTGTTTCTTCATGCGTCGAAGAATGACGACAAAGCTCAGTGAATGTTGAGCCCTAGAGGTAAAAATGGAGTGTGGCCAAGACAGTCTCTAAAACAAGTCTCTGACTGTTTCCATTTTTGTTTTGTTTGTTTTTGTTGAAGCTGGGCAGCAAAATAAGAAATGTGACTAGATGAGACGAGACGAGATGGGTGAGGCACTACATGCACAGGTTCAAGGGGTGGTGTTGATCAGGGGGTGAAGGGGCAAGTCAAGAAGAAGTGTGGATGTGTGTTAAGAGGGCTGCTAGTCTTGGTAAAAGAAAGTGCGCTCACATTTAAAATGAAAAATAAAAATCACAAATATTTTTGTGTTCTTTTATTACCAAATAGTACTACAATGAACATTGCATTCTCTCCAGGCCTCCATTTTGTTTGTCCCAGGGTCATACTGTACTCGATGGAGGTTGCTTCATTTCCATTCGCTCGCTATGAACGCTTGAACACTTCAAAGAATGAAGTATAAACCTTGTTCTGTTATGGTCAGAGTGAGTGTCTCAGTCTGTCATCCTGCCTTACAGGCATAGGTGTAAACCCAAAAGGAAAAAAATAAAGAGGAAAATGAAACTCAGACGGTCCGAAACGGGAAAGGAATAACAGAAGAAAAGGATAAAATGAACCTTTTTTGCCTCGTCTTTTTTTAAAAAAAAAAGAGAGAAATGAAAAGAAAAGGAGAAGAAAACAAACGAGTGTGTGTTTGTGTGTTTTTTGGGCAGCACATAATTCTGAAAGGCAGGACCCCACAGCCAAACATGGCAAGATGGGGCTCCCAACCCGAGTCAATTTAGCTGATCCATTGAGGAACATGTGTTTGTTTGTTTGTTGTTTTTTTTTTTTTTAAAAAACAGGATGCCTGAGCCACAGCGCCATCTATCTGCCAGTTCAGTGAGTGACAAGCCAGGACAGCCATACCCCTGCCGCCGTGACGACTGCGAGCAGGGCGGACAGCTCAGAAGGCCTGCTGAGCGGGGTTGTAGTTGAAGGTGGATGGAACATGAGGCCGCTCTTCTAGCTTGTCGTATTCCAGGTGAAACTCCTGTCAATGGTCGGAGAGAGAAAACAAACGACAACGCTTGGTGATTGGTGGCAGAAGTGGGATTCCCCAATTTTCTTTCAAAACATTTAACACACTTAAACAAAGTGAGCTTTAAGGAGAGAAGCTGGGTTGAAAGGTTTTTATTAAGTAAAAATGAACAATCTAAATGTGTTAATTAAAAAACAAATTATGCTTTACAGTTAACATTTTAATAAAACACACATAGACCATACAGGATATTACACTGTGCAATGTCTGCAGACAAATCCTTAAAAAAAAACACAGTTCACAGTGATTTTCATACAAATAATTTCTTATATTTTGAAGTAACGATAGATGTGCGCTTTGGTATACGGTATGCCAGAAAGCCACGTGTTACTTACACACACATTAAGAATGAGATGGTGAGAGTTAAAAAGAGGACCGTCAATACCTTTACCTTAGCTACCTTCCTCCAGTTAAGACAGTCGAAGAAGTAGTACGTCCCCCGCTCGTAGGTGTTGGTCTTTAATGTAGGCTCCATCCCCGGCGCCCGTGTGATCCAAACTCGCTCCTCCTTATGGTACCTCCAGTCCCGGTTAAACCTGCAAACACCAAAACAAAACGTTGGCAAAGCTTTGGCATTCACCCATCATAGACTACTTCATCCTTCCTCATTCAAGTCATTATATGTGTGTGTGTGTGGGGGGGGGGGGGGGCAATGACCAGCGATCCCTAAGTATGTTTTAGAGTAGACCTAGCAGTCAGTGTGGCAATCCCCTGTGTGTCCACAAGGGGGTGCATGGCACTTAGAAATGCTAATGAGTATGCACATGGAGATTCATACACAATACAAGCCTGCTCATATTCTCACTTTTACACCAGCACATGCTATATAAAGCACATGCATACACCCCAACCCTTAACACTCAAAGAGTCAAAAACATCAGTTCCTTAAGTCTCCTAAAGTGCCAGTTCAAGCTTTGAGCTCCCTATAACAGTCCAACAGACTCTCCACATGAACAAATCAAATCATATCAAGAGTTGGAAGAGTTTCCAGAGGGCTGCTAATAGTCATCTTGCTAAAAGTTCTTGTCTGCGTTTACACACCTACTTGCATTTGACCATAGAAGCAAAATAAAGTATAGTGGCCCTTCAAACACTGAATAAACAAAAATCTAGGTTGCTTTCCAAGCAGATCGGCAGTGTAGTAGAACGTTTCAGTATACGTGGCAAGTGCATTCTGGGACGGATGCCCACAATACACCTGCCAAGTACTTGTGGTGGCATGCCACTGTGTCAACCCAGGTCCCCGGTGCCAACACACTGGCACTTCCTGCCACTTCCTGACAGCCTGGAAACACTGCTGCCACTGATAAACTGCCCAGGAACCAAGGCCTGCAATGATGCTCAGGAAGAGCATTTGAAATCTAAATAGTGCAGTTAGTTTTCAATGTCAAAAGCAACAATATTTTTGTTGTCTACACCCCTTCGCATGTCAACATTGTTTGATATTGTGTTAAGTCTACTTCGACTAAAGTTTTGATGCTTTACACAATCTTCCTTAAAAAACATAGGGATTGATTTTTATCGGTCCATATCCTGTCTTTTCGGTTTGTAAATAAATCAGTGGTGGAAGTGTTTTCAAACTCTACTGTGAGTAAGTCATGTTTATATACGTACAGCTCTACTGCTGCGAGTAGTTGTAGGAGGTCGCCTCCGTTCATGTAGTACAGGTAGAACAGCAGATCTTCTCCGTACCGCGACAGCTTTATTGCAGCCAGCTGTGGAGGAAACAGCCACACGTCAGCAAACTCCTCGTTCTCTCTCTCACACACACACACACATACACAAACACACACATACGTACACAGCGCCAAGCACACCCGTATAGGTTTACTCCAAAAATGCACGTGGCGGCGGCAGCAGCAGTTCTCTTTTCTCTCTCTCTCTCTCTCTCTTTTCTGAGCTAACATTGGTGCCTTTTCAACACAAACATGCTAATACAAAAGGTGGCACTCAACTTCCATCTAGAGGTGGGGGAAGAGGGGCCGAGTAACAGCTTACTGCTATCCACCCGTTTGAAAAGTGCTTGTTTGGTGTAGCTAGTGCACACAAACAGGGCACAAAAACCATAGGCAGAGTGAGAACAACAACAACGTGTTAGCTGGTCAAACGGGCATGTGCTGGCGCATTCACCTCCTGGTACAGATATGCAAAGTGAGGAGGGAGCTTGTGGGTGGTTTTGGCGACGCCGTTTTGGCACTAACGTTCACACCGCCAACAGGTGCACCTGACAGACAGTCTACCTGGGGACAGGTGTTTTGGAAAGGGTTGAAGTAGCACCTACCTTGTCCCTTATGTGAATGTTGGTTAAGTATTCAGACGGAACATGGAAGTCTGGAAATATACAGAATATAAACAGGAACTGGTTAATGTCTATTCTAGAACATTCTAAATCAGACATGGCAGAGTGGGGCAGGGGCTTACCGATGTCCTGAGGCCGACAAGGTGCAGATGCCCAAGGAGAGGCAAATTTGGGGTAGAGATTTCTGTTGGTATATAAAAACAGAGGGAAAAATGATTAACTAGAATTGTGTTGGACGCTAAACAGGCAACATTTTTTAACTGAAAAATGACTGACCACCTCTATTGTCCTTTTTTCTGTGTACTTTGTTAGATTATATACACGTTTACATTTATCTGGGCTGGGGAAAATGAACACATGGATCACACAAAATTATCTCACACTTTTGACCCTTTGATAAATGCCCTGGGAGACTAGTGTAAGACGAATAGTTGTGCATGCAAAATACACACATTACTGTGTTCGCATGGGGAGAGGAAGAGACTATAAAAAGGGAGATAAGACATGAAACCTTTGATGCGAGAGAGAGTTTTAAAGGTTCTGGTAGTGACCATCAAGTGGCATTTGGGAGCACTGTAGCATGACCGAAGCTTTGCTGTGGGTATTTGAGGTGGCAGTTACAATCCCACAAACGGGTGTGAGTACGAACAAATATCAACAATACAGCTGCTCTGAAAAAGCTCAAACCCAGGCCGAGAACAGTGTTCTTATTTATTCATACATACATACACACACACACACGCAATCTCAGAAGAACAGAGGAGTCTGAACGGCCTACTACTAACACACACATACACACACACACACACACACACACACACACACCACAGCAAATGCAACATGTTCAACTGAACATACAGGCTGTGAGTTGTCTGTGGGTTTCAATTTCTGTTTTAAAGAAGGAATGTCTATTCCAAGGAAGACTACATATACTGGGCCCCAGCTGTGGCGCAACTGGCTGGGGCACCTGAACTGTATGCCGGCGAACCGGGTTCGATTCCCGCCCCGTGGTCCTTTCCGGATCCCACCCCGACTTTTTCTCCCACTCGCTTCCTGTCACTCTCTACTGTCCTGTCACATTAAAGGCATAAAAAGCCCAAAAATATACTTAAAAAAAAAACATATACTGGTATTTTGTCTTCCTCTCTCACACAATCCCTCTGATGACTTAAAAAAGAATTGCGAATTTTGAATTTTTTTGCATAGATCTGTTTCTTGAGGTCACCAAATGCTGTCAGTAAGGACAAAAAATAAAACAAACAGTAGCCAGACAGCTTTGTCGCTGCCTGGCAGCTCTAGCTGTTGGCTGCAGCAACTCAAGCTAGGTAGAACAGATTTTTTTTTTCAAAACAATCGACAGAATTCTCCTTTAACTTTGTGAAATGACTACCAAGCACAGCTTCCCATTCTTTATATTACTCCTAACCAAAGAGCTGATCAGTGTGTCAAGATAACAAGGAAGAGAGACCCGAGAGAAAGAAAAAGATAGATGAAGGGAAATAGACCTCTTAAATTCGCCTACAAAAAGGATCCAAAGCTGCCATGCTATGTAAGGAGATCCTTCAAAGGTCTATTGGAACAGCCGAGGAGAAGGACAAGATGAGAATCCATTGGGGTGGAGCGGGGAGCCTACTCACTCTGGCGAGTTCAGGTTGAGGCCTAGTGTTGTCAGGTCGCTGCCTAGCGCCAAGTGCACCATGCCCGGGTCTGTCTCAGCTGCCCGGATGAACGTTAACAGGCCGATCATGCCAAACTGGTCTGTCACCATGCCTGGGGGAATGTTCGTCACCCGACCTGCAACAGAGCAAAGAGGGAAGAAAACTTTTAGTTGTTACCAAGCAAGTTCCAAGAATGGGAATTCCAATTCCAGGGAATTATGGTGTGACTGCTAGGCAGCTTCTAAACTAGGTCAACCAATTTTTTTGCCAATTTTTAATAATCGGCGTTGGCCGACACCTGAGCATATTAAGACGATTAACAGGCGGGCACATTTGCGGGCAGGTCAGTGTTGCTGCTGTAGAACACGTGCGACATTGCCCTTTGAGTCAATCAAATAGTCAAGAGTTCCAAACTTCTTCTGGGTGGTGGTAGTGTAGTGGTTAAGGAGCTGGGCTGGCATGCAGTAGCCCAAAAGTTGTGGGTTCAATTCCCAGCTTTCATCGTTGTGCCCTTGAACAAGACACTTAACCCCAAGTTGCTCCGGGGACAATGTAATTCCTTGTAATATAGTTGACATACACTGCCCTTCAAATGTTTGGGGTCACTTTGAAATTTCCATTCCAGTTGATTATAGCTGACTGCTTCTTCACTATATGGTTCTTGCATAGTTTGGAGATGTCCTTTGGATCACTGTCCTCTTTTGGAGGGAATTGGCTCTAATCAAGCACTGTGGCATGGCATTGCAAACTGTAGTGAACGCTTTCCTTCATCGAGATTCCTTTTCCTGTACACATTTCCCCACTTCGCCACCACCAAAGTGGTCTGCATCTCAAAAATGTTCCTCTTTGTGATCTGCCATAGATTAGGCAGCAAGTCATTTTATTTGCAGTCCTCCTCTATAGACTGTCTGTGTTCTTTTGCCTATTTCAATCTTTTCATGTTATTTTCTTTACAACTCTGCCTAGAACCTTGATAAAGGCTGTTTGCCGAAACGTCGGTCTTGAATAAATCATATAAATAGAGATCAGAGTGTGCGGCTACTCTGTCCTTATTCTGACAGCCTCCTGGCCAGCTCCTCTACTTGGGTGTGCACTACTTGGTGGGGTGTGCCCCACTACTTGGGTTGATGAGGCCAATCACATCGTGTATAAAGTCGGTAGGTGGGCTTAACATAATGATTGATGGCATAGTTGCAACGGTTCGGCGTGAATTCCCTGCTACTTGAAAACAAAAAGATGAATGTTGCTGTTGGCGAACAGCGTGACACAAGTTAAGCTTTTTTTAAAGTTGCCTCAAGTTTCAACTACAAGTAGCCAACTAGCTCCACTGGTGGGAAAACGCATGGGACTCATGAGTTGTAGCGCCATCCTATTGCGTGCAGAGAGTATTTGAAAGACAACCGATTATCCCGCCCCTCTGACTGAGCACTGCAAACGGTGAGTCTCCAGACCCTACATCTTGATGTGGGTCTGGCTCGTCAGGCTACCCCATAATAGCTGATGCTCCAGATACTCAACTCATCTAAAGGCGGCCAGTGGTACTGCTTCTCTAGTCATGGCAGCTTATTGTAATGATCAGTTGACCATTTCAAATTATAGTCAGATTAGCAAACACAATGTGCCATTGCAACACAGGACAGTTGGCAGCTGATAATGGACCTCTCTGTACACTCCCTCAGTGTTGATATTGCATAAAAATGATCAATTTCCTGGTAAAATAGTAATTTACAACATTAACATTGTTTAAATTGTATTTCTAATTGATTTGGTGTACAATGGCCAAAAATGTTGCTTCAAACACAAGGAAAGTGACCCCAAAGCTTTGAACGGTAGTGTGTGTAAGTCACTATGGACAACAGTGTCTGCTAAATGAATAAATGTAAACTTCTGGACGGTTACCAGCTGTCTGTTAAAAGGAGGCAAATGATTGGGTGGGAGATGTAGGAAGGGTTAGGCATGGTGTGCTGTGATTGGAAGAGGAGAGGCTCACCATCAGGTAACACCTGGATCCCTTTCTTCTGCTGGTTGTTGTTCTGTGCTGTTGAGCTCTTGTCCCCGGGGAACTTAGGACCGTCTGTGCTGGATACGCTCTTGCCCGATGAGTTCAGGTTCTGAGGAGGAAGCAGAGGCATACTTAGCAAGACCCAGGGCAACTTTAAGTCACTGAACATTTAGATATTAAACCTTTAGACAGCTAGACGTGGAATGAAGCAAGGTGTAGTCTATCCACGGGGACAAAACCTTTTTGCTGGCCTCTGCCTCCGCTTTTAACATAAAAAACGGTCAATGTTCACTACAAAAGTGTGTCATCAGTGAGTTATTGTCACACCAATACAACCTTGAGTTCCTACTTTTGTTGAAGTATACAACAAAAGAAGGTCTCTCTTTGTCTCTGTTGTTACAGACAATAGAATGCATTTATCTATAGAGTGGCTTTTTCTATACTGCAAGAGTGCTCAATTATTTTGCTGAATGACTCTTTTTGCACAGCACTAACAAGCAGACCTTGCATGTGCCCGTAATGGCATGGCCTTCAGAGAGCTGACGGATCTCCCTATTTGAGTACTCCTTGTCCCCGCTCCTTTAGGGACAGAACCACTCAAAAAAAAAAAAAGACAGACACTGCTGTGAATTAAGTCTGAGAGGTGTTGTGATTCAGCTGTGGCTGAGCCAACTCCATCATTTGTCTCTTGGTAACTCTGCACCTGAGCACCATCTCTATGTCCAAGCAGAGCAAGCAAAGCCCAGGAGAGACTAAAGGAGTCAATGTGTGAGAGTCTGTCTGTGTGTGTGTGTGTGTGTGTGTGTGTGTGTGTGTGTGTGTGTGTGTGTGTGTGTCTAGCCTCCAAGCTGTTAATTAGCATGGAGAGGAGTTGGGAGTGTCGTCATTGATTTTTCCTCCCAAGTGCAGGGATGAAAGAACAGACGGAGAGGAGAGAAGGAAGAGAGAGGAGAGGAGAGGAGAGGAGAGGAGAGGAAGAGAGAGGAGAGGAGAGGAAGAGAGAGGAGAGGAAGAGAGAGGAGAGGAGAGGAGAGGAGAGGAAGAGAGAGGAGAGAAGGAAGAGAGAGGAGAGAAGGAAGAGAGAGGAGAGGAGAGGAGAGGAAGAGAGAGGGAGAGGAGAGAAGGAAGAAAGAAAGGGGAAGAGGAAAGGAGAGGGAGAGCGATAGGGACAAAGTGTATGCAGTGATCTCAAGTCTGGAAGCGAGACAGACTAGGCCAAAACACAGCTTATAGTGCTTCAAGAACTGACCACAAAAACAGCACAAAAAACAGCAGGAAACCTGCCATCCGAGGGATGCTTGGTGTTCCCCTCGTGATTCTCTCTCTCTCTCAAGTAAAAAGTTAGTCTTGTTGTGGGAAGATATAGAAGCAAAGGAATTCATAATCAATATGCCTTCTCACTTTGAAGTGGAATGGCAGACTATTTATATACATTATGCATGTTCTCTCCCTGCATTTCTTTCTATATATATATATATATATATATATATATATATATATAAAAAAATCCCACTGTGCTTAGCCTCTGCAGTATAAACCCTAGTTTTAACACCTGTGAACAATATAGCATTTTTCATCTTGGGTCTGTTTGCCCTTGTGTAATGCTGTGTCTTTTGGGGGATTACTTAAGAGCTTGGGTTTGTTTCCACCATTCCACACAGAGACTGATTTCTTATTGTGAGCAAGACGATGACTCTGGTGTGTGTGTACCGATTTGCTGTCGTCATTATTCGACGTTGGGTCCTTGTAGTTGGGCCCAGGCAGTGCAGGGAAGTCCTCGTTGTGGATGGAGAAGTCTTGAGACTGTTCGTTCGATGGCTTTGTGACCATTCCAACTGAAGGGTGAACAGAGAAGATGGACAACATATAAAGTCTGAACCATTACATCAACCAGGGTATGGATGGATGGATGGATGTGTGTGTGTGTGTGTGTGTGTGTGTGTTGAGTGTGTATGAGTGTGAGTGTGTGTGTGGAATGTGTGAGTGTGTATGAGAGTGTGTGTGTGTGTGTTGAGTGTGTATGAGTGAGTGAGTGAGAGAGTGTGTGTGTGTGTGTGTGTGTGTGTGTGTGTGTGTGTGTGTGTGTGTGTACGTACCGTAAGGGGCTCTCCCAGCCAGTGGGTTAAGCAGTGGAGTTGGATTGGCGTTTCCTTCCCTCCGACTCCGGTCCGCTAACGCAGGGAAGTCCGAAAGGTCCAGCCCCGTGACATTCTCACTCCCGTCTGGACGCCAGACACACACAAACAGAACCAGAATGATTCATTATATGGAAGACTGGAATCTCAACCATTTTAGCAGTAATACACAAGTACATCATATTTGGAGTACTGTGAAGTCTGCTATTGTGGTAGTTGCTATTGCTTTTAAAATGTGCCTTCTTTTCTTTTAAATAAATCTGTCTAAACACACACCACCTTTCCAACACATTACATTTCCAACTTCTTGGAGCACAGATTTCACACGCATCTAAAAAGTGTCATTTACCCGTTCCGTTGAAGATGTTGCTCGATAACGAGCTGTTCATTCCGAACGCTGGATTCCTGTTCATCCCAAACCCCGACATACTGCAGAGGAAAACAAAAACAGGTATGTGTCAGCATTCTAAATGACAGTCAGAAGGACAAACTGCTGATGCATATGTACAACATAAAGGTGATGGCACACATAAATACAACACCTTTTCCACATAAATACATCACTTTCATTTCAACCAGAGGTTTCCAACTGACTGAGTGACAGGGACCTCCACCATTCTGACCAAGGGAGAAATCTGGAGGTCCACTGCTGAATATTAAAAAAAAACTAAATAGTGATTCCCACAGCGACATATAATACATGGTCAGTGACCTGCAGCAATGCTCTTCATTAACCGCCAGTGGGCCATGGACTCTGGTGCAGGTAGTTTTGATTTGTGTGGGTAAAAGTGAGTACACCCCTGTGTAACATCACGAAACGATTCAAAACTACATCACCCTACTTTATAAACAGTAGGGTGCTTTCCACGTTTGTTGGGCACAATGGAAGCAGATGTGCACACACACACACGCGCTTCAGGAGCACACACACTTTATCCTGAACAGGCCAGCCATTAGCTCAGAAATTGGCACAGAATCCTGCTGCTCAGGGTTACTTTAAATCACTGATTAAGTTAATAACCAGCATTTAATTAATTCCCTGTATTCACCCTAACTCTTTCTCTCTGGACTGTTCAAGTTGGCTAAAGAATGAATACAAGACAGAAAGAGAGCAGTCCTCTTTGTCCAAGAAAATAGTTAAAAGCTGACAGAGTTGTAAAGAAGGGTGCTGTGCTCCCACTGTGTGGAAAGCAATGCCATAAGGATAAAGTATTAGCAAAGATCCTTAATATACAGTATTAGGCTGGTTCAAAGCCATCCCAGGGGACTCTTTCAAACATAAAAATAAAACCTAAAGAGATAATCTAGGTCTCTCCACTGCTCTCCGTCTCTTCATTCATCAATACGGGAAAGATAGAGAGATAAACAGAAACAGAAGAAACAAGTGAAGGAGTGAGGGAAGAAAACAGAGAGAATGTGTAGAGGGAGATAGAAGAGAGAAAGCCAGAGATACACAGAGAGACAAAGAGGGTAGAGAAGCAATCAGCATTCTCCAACACCACAGACATAACCATACAGCAGATCATACACACACACGCACACACACCTAAAACCTATGGCTCCAAATGCTCTCAGAGTGCCCTTCTGACCATCCAATCAGCTCGCTCGCTGACTCTCAAACAAAACTTGTAGCCAATAAGAACAACCTTGACTTTATAAAATTGTTCCTTTTTTTCCCTTTTAGCCCCAATGACCCCCAAAACACAGGAAGAACCACTGCCAGGAGAAAGCAGTGATTCACACCATCTACACCGGAGAAGTCGGGCTTCTGGCTTTTTTTCTGTCCCCCACACACACACACTCCTCCCCCCCCCCCCCCCACCCCCGTACTAGGGTCCAGGTAATGCATCAAAGAGCAGTGCTGAGATTCATGGTAATGGGCTGTGCTGGAGTCCCATCCCTGCATGTGGACCAGGCGTTAAGGCCAGATAAGGCCGCTTAGCAGCACTGGTAAAGCCTCAGCTAAAATACAGAAAGGGCTGCTCAGATAAGGATGGGCTTTGGAACCACACTCTCCCACTCACACGGAAGATAAGACCCTATGAGCTTACCGATATTTAACGAAGGAAGATAGAGTGTGTGTGGGTGAGACAGTGTGTGTGTGTGGGTGAGACAGTGTGTGAATGTGTGTGTGTGTGTCTGGAAATGAACAGTATCTGTGTCTGTTCTAATAGACTCATCCCTCAAGCTCCCTACAGACCCAAGACAATTCAGCGACTGACTGAGACCTCATTAAAAGACTGTTACATCTCTTGCCCTTACTGAGAAGAAGAAAAAAAAAAAAAAAAAAAAAAAAAACACACAAGCTCTTCCTTATTCTGCTTCTCTGCATTTCCAGACACCAATCTGCAGTGAGTCAGCCAGCATCCTCCCCGAAGAGCAACAGTCTCCGACCCCGTACACTTCACATCAATAGGGGAGGCTGGGATTAGCAACGCCTGAGGCAGAGTCTCTCTCTCTTCCACTGTGGCCGGCCTGAGACAGTACGGTTTCACAGTGAGAGTAACCTACAAGCCTTACCTTTGAATGAGAGCAGGTATGGTTACACAGCATTGCTGCACCTAGCCAAACTGAGCCACCGTCTAGATAAGACTCTCAAATTTTTGATGTCGTCATAGAATATTTGAATATATTTATATTTGCCCTCCAGTTCACAAACAAGTGATAGTCAGATAGTGAAAAAAAAAAAATCATGCATACTTTCAATCTAATGAAAGAAGCACTGTCTGCCCGTGGCTGGCACGATGCCACCCAAGCGCCTGGCACACGTACCTGTTGATGGTGAGTGGCTGGCGCGCCTGCTGCTGCTTGGGCATGCAGATGATGCTGGGCGAGCTGCGGTTGGGGCTGCCCAGTCCCGAGCTGCCCATGCTGTTGCTGCGGCCGCTCATGCCACCCATACCCTGGCCCACCTGCGCATGGTTCATCATGTTCCGGGTGTTCATCGGAAGGATCCCCCTGCAGGACGAGCACGACAAACACACACACACAGATACATGATGTCACACACATGCATACACACACATATATGCACATATGCCCATACATATTTCTACAGACACACACAGGCACACATTTTATCCACTTGGAGTGATGGAGTGTGAACCAAGACCAAATAGCTACATTAACAATCCCCTCAATCCCAAGTCATTACTGGCAACTAGCACTAGGCTATGTGTGAGTGAGTGCCGTTGCATGTGGAGACTGGAGGAAGATGAAGGAGCAGCACAGAGGAAGAGACAAAAAAGGGGTGAGGGGGAGAGAGAGAGAGAGAGAGAGAGAGAGAGAGAGAGAGAGAGAGAGAGAGAGAGAGAGAGAGAGAGAGAGAGAGAGAAAAGAGCACAGCAGAGCATTAGAGACAGAAAGAGGGGAGAAGTGAGTTACACCATGAGAGGTGTAAACAGAAGAGTGAGATGAAAGAGTGAGGTGTGGAGAGGAAGACACAGAATACCAGTACAGACGAAGAGCAAGAGAAACGATAAAACCAGAAGTGAGCAAAAGAGCATAGAGGATAGGATGGGAGCGGAAAAAAGAGGAGGGGGAGGAGAAGAGAGGAGGGGGAGGGGAAGAGGAGAGGGAGGGAAAAGAGGAAGGGAGAAGAAAGGAAGAGGGATGAGAGGAGAGGGAAAAGAAGGGAGGAGAGGAGAGAGAAAAGAAAGGAAGGGAGGAGAGAAGAGATGGTAAGAAAGGAGTGGCGGCAGAGAGAGTAGGAGGGAGGAGAGGAGGGAAATGAAAGACGAGACAAGAAGAGGGGAGGGGAGGGGAGTGATGAGGGGGGACTCGGACCTGCTTGGCGAGGGTGGGGTGTGCAAGGAGAGCGTGGGCACGCCGGTGGTTGGTGTGACGTGGCTGGGGAGCTGGCTGCCCTGCGTCAAGCTCCTGTTCAGCTGAGGGTTGGTGTTGCTCATGCCCCTCATCGGGAACCCTAGTGCACCTGCAGCGGAAGCACAGGAGAGAGGAGAGAGGAGAGAGGAGAGAGGAGACGTCACCTCAAAGAGGTCATTTATACAGCAGCACAATTCCTGCACACTGGGCATTCTCAAGTGCTTTACAAATGTGCAGATAAAAAGAACATAGAACAAAATAAAATAACGAGATAATAATAAAAAAAACAAGCATGGTACCTCAAAGCAAATTAAAGAGCTTAGAACAAATAAAACATAAAAAGTAGTGAGCAAAGACAAATCTAATTAAATAAGTGTTTACTTATTTAATTAGATTTGTCTTTGCACACTTCCATTTGATCTTTTTATTTAGTGTTTGAGTCTGTTTAATTTCTTATTAGTAATTCTAATACTAATATTACTCAAGCATACTAAATTTCTAATACAGCTATTTCAATGTCACACCATCCATTGAAATAAAGCACTTTCAAACAAATGTTGCTGGGCTTAGCTATACAGTCCACCCCCACACTGATCATGTGCAGGCTCAATGATTAACACATACAGTTTGGCAACAAGCTGTAATTGTTACTTAGCATGTGCATCGTAATACAGCGAGTGTGTTATATAACTCACTATTCGTATGTGGACTAACGAGGCAAACATGGAGCACTGCAATAATGTTTAGGAGGTCGCAATAACACCAACCGTATGAATACACTGTGACATGATGGTATCTCGGCAGCACAGATCAATTAGGCTAATGTTTACCCTGCTAGAAACCAGTCAGCCTGTCTGGTCAGAAACAGTGGAGGACTGCGGAGACATTCTGCATTAGATAATAAACAAACATGTTCTTTTTTTATATTCATGTGTAGGCTAAATTTTAGAACCTAAACTTTAGGTGACCGGTCCTGACGTTAAAAAATAGTTTGTCGTGTGCATCTGTCCAGAGAGAAGCATGTGTAGACTATAGTTGGCTTCTTTCCTGTGATGAGCATAACTGTAACCTAGTCGACTTATTCAGATCTCTGTCTGAACTTCAGCTGTTTGAGGGGTAGAATGAAGCGCACCAAATCAATAAATGGAAGTTTGCTTCAATAGCAGTGCTTTAGTTTGGCAGTCCTGGGAGATATTAGTGTTTTTTGCCATTTGAGTAACACTTCATTTGAGTAACACCTGGTAAAAAAAGTCGGAACATGATTTATTTATATTGCAAGATATACAATTTTATTGAACTAAACTAAGTAACGTTGGGTACCAGTACCGAACATCAGGTGCCGATTCCAGTACTACTATTGGTTCAATTGTGAGTTACCTAACTCTAGTGAAGACAGAGGCTGATGTCGCTGTGGGAGGCATGCCTGCTGGGGGTTTCTATGGCAACGGCCCACACACCTGCCTCCGCATCCAAGGATGCAGTAGGAGGTTGTGGGTGTGTGTGCATGCGTGCAAAGCACATTGGCGAAGCAGGCCTGCTGCACTGCAATTTGAGTGAGAATGTAGAGACAGAGTGCCATGTTCCTCTCATCGGTAAACAAGTAAATAAAACACAAACAAGGCTACAGAGGCAGTAGAGTGCTCAGTATGTCCTCATGATTCAACTCATGAGTGTGTGACCACTCAGTATGAGAAGTGGGGGATGTGAGTGGGAAGGGGCATGCTTTGGGGCTTGGTTATGACAATAACAATAAGTTAAATGCACAAGCTGGAGAAGTGGAGTTTTGGAACACCACAGTGGGCTTCTGGAAGACCACTCAACAGGGTGATGGAGAGAGCAAAGAGGGAAGAGAGAGAGAGAGAGAGAGAGAGAGAGAGAGAGAGAGAGAGAGAGAGAGAGAGAGAGAGAGAGAGAGAGAGAGAGAGAGAGAGAGAGAGAGAGAGAGAGAGAGAGAGAAAGAAAAAGTGCTTACTTTGCCCGTATAAACTGGCGCCGAGCTGCGACAATTGACCTGACGACGATGGTGATGGAGATGCCAACATCTGGGAGAGAGAGAGAGAGAGAGAGAGAGAGAGAGAGAGAGAGAGAGAGAGAGAGAGAGAGAAAGAAAGAAAGAAAGAAAGAAAAAGAAAGAGAGGGAGACAGAGAGAGAGACAGAGAGACAGAGAGAGACAGAGAACAGAGACAATGTGAGTTCACATGAAACATGGGTGAAGAGCATTACTAAATAATAGGCTATGCTTTGCACAGGTTTACACAGGTATAATAGAGTACATTAAGTATATATACTCTTGATCCCGTGAAGGAAATTTGGTCTCTGCATTTATCCCAATCCGTGAATTAGTGAAACACACTCAGCACACAGTGAACACACAGTGAGGTGAAGCACACACTAATCCCGGCGCAGTGAGCTGCCTGCAACAACAGCGCCGCTCGGGGAGCAGTGAGGGGTTAGCTGCCTTGCTCAAGGGCACTTCAGCCGTGCC